>NC_061510.1:28676109-28714948 GCF_022539505.1 Lolium rigidum | reverse complement strand
AAAACTTGAGCAAAGTGAGGCGGCTCGCAAGAAAGCTGAGCTTGCCGCTAGCGAAGCTAGAGCTGAAGTCGATGACGCCAAAGCAAAGGCCGCTAGTGTCGAGGAATTGCAGCAAAGGCTCAAAGATGTCTGAATCCGCCTTACACGAGCAAAAATCTGCACAAGCTGCACGTGAGCAAGGGATCATCAAGCGTTTGAAGTCCCAAAGTCGACGTACGCTGAGTAATATCCTCAATTTCTTCTATCTTATTGTACTTCCTGTATCTTTGTTTTCAACTAATGTTTTGTCTCATGTGGCAGCCCAAACAGACCAAGATTTTGATCTGGAGAATCCCGTCAATGACCCTCTCCTTGACGCACTTTCTCTTTTGGAGTTCCATGGGCGCGAAATTCGTGAAGGCGTGGCCAATGCCAATGCGGGTTTGTCGGCGTTGTTCCCCTACTTCTTCCCGAAGAAAGAGGAACCTTCGACTTTCCTTGCCCTTGCCAAGCTTTTCAATTCATCGGAAGATCTTGGACTGAAGATGCGCCATGAAATTATGAAGGTGGCTGTTGAAAATACTGTTGCTCTGGTTGCTGACAGCCAACAGACTCTCGACTGGATGAAAATACTGTTGCTCTGCGAGAATTTATCTCCTTGTTTTATCAGCGCATAAAATGGTAACGCTTTTTCTCCTAACCTGGCGACGAATCTGCTCAAAGCTGCGACTCGCCCAGTTAGCTGCTGTATTTCTTTCAACTTCGTTGGCTTTCTCATTGTTATTATAGCTTGTATTTTGTCGGGATTTGCTTCAATCCCTCTTGCTGAAACTAGAAACCCCGAAGTTCTCTCGCTGGGACGCCAAAGAACACTTCGTCGGGTTCAGCTTGAGGCAGAATTTGTCGAGGTTGTCAAAAGTTTCTTTGAGATCCTCGATCAGCGTTGCCCCCTTTTTTGACGTTATGACGACATCATCAATGTATACTTGCACGTTTTTCCCGGTCTGTGTTGCTAAACACTACGCATCATCCTACGATATGTTGCTCCCGCATTTTTTAGACCGAAGGGCATTGTCTTGTAGCAAAACACGCCGTAAGGTGTAATAAACGCTGTTTTGGCTTCATCATCTTCTTTTAATCTGATCTGGTTATAACCAGAGTATGCATCCAAAAAGGAAAGACGTTCACAACCTGCCAGTGGAGTCGATGATTTGATCGATCCTTGGGGGGGAAAGTGATCCTTAGGGCAATGTTTGTTGAGACACGTAAAGTCGACGCACATGCGAAGGACTGTAGTGTTTTTCTTTGGCACCATCACTGGGTTAGCTACCCATGTGGCTTCTGTAGAGATCTCTCTGATAAAACCAGCTTCCTCTAGTCGATTTATTTCTGATAGCATGGCTTTGCGGTTTGGTTCCGAAAAACGCCGCAAAGGTTGTCACGATTGGTTTCACTGTTGGATCCAAATTTAGGTGGTGCTCGGCAAGTTCCTCGGGTACTCCTGGCATGTCAGCTGGACACCATGCGAAGATTTTCCAGTTCTCACGGAGGAACTCGACGAGCGCGCTTTCCTATGCGATATCCATGTTGTTTGCAATGGATGTCGTCTTTTTGGATGCGTCGGGTGAATGCTGCACCTCCTTAGAATTTTTCTCTCGTGTTGAAAGTTGATTCTTTGTTTGGCCTTCCAACGTACGGCGATGCGTCGTAATCGAGTCATGCTTTTCGACGCCAAGTATTCAGCTTGCATCCCGAAGGTTTCGATAACCGATGGAAATCCTTGTCGCACTTATCAGCTAAGGCGAAACTCCCTTTGACCGTGATTGGTCCCTTGGGTCCGGGCAATCTCCATAACAGGTATGTATAGTGTGGTACTGCCATAAATCTAGCATATGCTGGTCGTCCCAACAAAGCGTGGTACTTGCGATGGAAAATCCACGACTTCAAACTCCGGTTTCTCGATTCTATAATTTTCTCGGGTTCCAAAGCCGAACGTCGAGGTTGATCTTTCCCAATGGGTAACTTGGTTTTTCCGGTGTGATGCCGTGGAACCTTGTGTCCGTTGGCTTCGGGTTTGCTAAGGATATGTTCATCTTCCTCAATGTATCTGCATACATAAGGTTTAAGCTGCTTGCCACCATCTATGAATACTCGAGAAACATCAAAACCCGCAATAACTGGCTGCGAGAATAAGTGCTGGCCGCCTCGGTCGAGGAACTTGCTTGCGGATGGTCCGCTATGGTGAAGCCAATGTCTTGCCACTGACCAATTGAGGTACTCAAGCTGTTGGTGGAGGCATTTTCTCGCCATGAACACTTGTCTCGAGATTACTTTTTGAGTTCCGTTGGACGGCCTTCCCTTCGAATCATCGACACCTGCTCCGTTTGAGTTAGGATCAACGTAAGGTGGTGGTGGAGGTGCTTGCCGCTATTCTGAGCCGATGCCGATTGTCTTCTCGTAATCGCGGGAGGTGGCGGTAGGTGAACTTCACTCTCGGGCTCCCGAGGATTTCTCTCGTGCCGCTCGAGCGTGAGCATTTTCTGCGTATCTAAACATTGCACGAAAATTTCGACGGTCTTTCCGCGGGTGCCCCGACTTGTCTTTTCCCGTTGTCGTCGAGGAAGAAGTGCATCCGGCACGGTCCGTTCAGCATTTCTTCGGGGGACACGAAAGGTCTTGGAAACCTCGGCCCACTATTTTGTCTATTGCGGGAGTCGTCTCTGTTGTCGCTTCTCTGCTCATTACTTCTCTGATAATCATCTCTATTATTTCCTCCTGCGCTGGCTCGGAATCCAGCCGAAATTTGCCCTGGAGCGTCGTAGTTCTGATACTGCTGTTATCACCAAGATTTGACCGAGTCGGAGGTGGGCCGCGGTCAAGATGGGCTTAAGGAAATATACGTGGAGAATTATATGAATCGGCCTGTTATACCAAGTTGGGCTTAATTGCCCGTGTATCTGTAACATATTAGATCTATTTTAGTTTAGAGATAGAATCTTAGTCGTGCACGGTTTAGTGCATGCCCACGTTAGAAAGTCCCCTGGACTATAAATATGTACCTAGGGTTTATGGAATAAACAACAACTCACGTTCAACCCCAAAAACAAACCAATCTCGGCGCATCGCCAACTCCTTCATCTCGAGGGTTTCTATCAGGTAAGCGACATGCTGCCTAGATCGCATCTTGCGATCTAGGCGGCACAAGCCCACGTTGTTCATGCGTTGCTCGTACTTGAAGCGCTTTTGATGGCGAGCAACGTAGTTATCATTAGATGTGTTAGGGTTAGCATTGTTCTTCGTTTAAGCATGCTTACGTAGTGCAACCCTTGCATATCTAGCCGCCCTCACGCCTATCTCGGGTGTGGGGGCGGCACCCGCTTGATCATTATTTAGTAGATCTGATCCGTTACGATTGCTCCTTGTTCTACAAGGATTAGTTTAATATACGCAATAGTTAGGCCTTACAAAGGGGGGAGGATCCGAGTGGCACGTAGGGTGGCGTTCGCAAGTCCTAAACGGGATGTTCCGAGGATCAACTTCATGTTGGTTTTGAGGCCTTGTTTAGGATCGGCTTACGAGCACCGTGCGTGGCCGCGAGGCCCAACTCTGGAGTAGGATGATCCGATTATGCGGTGAAAACCCTAAATCGTCGTAGATCTCATTAGCTCTATCTTGATCAAGCAGGACCACCAAGTATTCGTGCACCCCGCACGGATCATGGGTGGATCGGCTCTTTGAGCCGATTCACAGGATAACCTGAGAGCCGATCGAGGCTCGTATTTAATGTTTACATGTGTGCCCTGCAGGAAACTAAGCGAGGCATCCCCATCACCTTCCGACCGGGTATAGGTCGGGTGGCACGCCCTTGCACTTCGCAACGCCGCGTGTGACCGAGAAGAGCATTGCGGGCCGTCGCTCGGAGGGGTCTCAGCCAGCCGCAGCTCTAGGCTCTTCCCGGCTCTACGGTGTTCACAAGGCCGCTGCCCGCCGGTGGGTTTTGGCAGTCAACACATTCTGGCACGCCCGGTGGGACAATCGTCTACATCAACCACATCGCCATCTACATCTGAGATGGCGGACGGCACGCCCGATCACCTACGAGGATGCACGCCGATGACCTCAAGAAGCAATACAACGAGATCAAGGCCACCCTCGAAGCCGACCTCATCGGCTCTTTTCGGAGAACCCGTTCCCGTGGCATCGGATGGAAGGGGTTCTCACCGCAAGGTGCGCTCGATGGGATAGACCTCTCTACCCCGTCGGAGGAACGCACCGAGGGTGCAGCGGCGAGGAGATCAACTACACGGTGGCCCACTCGCTACACCGCCACTGCGAGAACTTGGTCAACGTGGTGGAGCGTGTCGCTCGCGCGTGATCCGGGAGATCATGAGCCACCGGTACTCGCCGTCGGGACCAGCTCTCGGGACTCATCAAGGAGAGTTGCCATTCCGGTCCCGTCCACCGCTGCCATATGCGTTGGCAGCACCTGCTGAAGTGCCGACTACACCGGCATTCCTCGTCTACGGGATTGGTGGCGACCCTAGTGACTACCGAGTTCTTAATGGAGGCGCCTAAGGAGATCCCTCAAGGATACGCGTGCATGTATGTGCCGGATTGTGGTGGCTGGGCACTCACAAACCAGGCCACAACATCGGGGACTCCGGCGAAGACGGGAGGAACGTCGGCGACGAGAGCGGACGTGGCTAACTAAATACGCCACACCGACGAAACTCCCGAGCCCGGCTCCTGCGGATGGCTCGGAGCTGGAAAAGCAAACATGGCAGGCCAAGTACGCCACCCGGCGAATCTTCGGAGTGCAACTCCTACGGCCGGCACGGCGGATCGGATCGGTACCATGCGAGAGACCGGTTCGGCATGATGCCGAAAAGAAGAGGCGATCGGCTATTCCAAGCCGTACCCCGACGATTACGAGATGATCCCGCTGCCACCTAAATATCGGCTCCACGACTTCTCCAAATTCGGTGGATCGGATGGCTCCGGCTCCATCGAGCACGTCGGCCGATATTTGGCTCAACTAGGACCGGCTTCGGTGTCGGATCAGCTACGCGTGAGGCTCTTTTCACGGTCCCTCACGGGATCGGCTTTTGGGTGGTACACCTCTTTGCCGACAAACTCCATCCGAGTCTTGGAAGCAATTGGAAGAACAGTTCCATATGCAATACCATTCGAAGCTTCCGAGTGCGGCATTGCCGATCTAGCACAACTACGTCGAAGCGCGGGGAAACGGTGACGGAATACATCCGGCGCTTCGGGAATCTTAGGAACCGATGTTATTCGGTTCGTATAAGCTGAAAAGGAAGCGATCGAGTTGGCGGTAGCGAGGCCTTGCAACACAGCTCAAGGACATGGCCTCCCAAGCAGATTATCCCTCGGCCGGCGCACATGGTTCGAAACTATCGGCATATGAACAGCGCCACCCCGACCTCGTACCAAGACAAGTTCAAGCGTGCGATAGTTATGGTCGATACGGAGGAAGATGAAGTGCATGCGGGAGGCCAAGAGATAGCGATGGGCGAGTGGACTCGGGGGGAACCCCCGTGGCACCGCAAATGGGTAAAGCCACCGGGGCCGCCCGGGGATTTGATTTTGACGTAACCAAGGCTGAACAAATCTTCGACCTCCTACTCAAGGAGAAACGAGTTGACGATTCTCGAAGGTCTCAAGTTCCCCACGGCGAAAGAGCTAAACGGAAAGCCGTCTCGCAAATTCCACAACTCGCTTTCCCATGCCACCAACGATCGCCGGGTGTGGCGTCGGCACATCCAAGCGGCGATAGAGAAGGGGCGGCTAATTTTCAACCGATGCGCCATGAAGGTCGACACCCAACCCTTCCCCGCCGTTAACATGGTAGAAATCACCTACCCGAAGGTTGCCGGCCGGGTCCCTCGTTCGGCATCAACATGGTAGGACCTGGAAACCACTGCGGCAAAGATGGAGATGAGGGCAGCTGCTCTCATAGCAAGGATACAGAGGAAGCCGCTCCACGCGATCGGCTCCGTCATGATGGCAAGCGCTATGTCACCGAGGGAGAGGTGAAGAATATAGGATATCAGCGACCCCTCTCTGATCACCTCCTCAACAAATATGTGAGTCGGTATGACCAACGCCGACGGCACAATTACGATGATAGAGGAGATCGTCCGGCTAGAGGAGCCGAGAAGATATCGTCGGCGAGAATCGCGATGAGGAGGAGCACGAGCGCTGTGCCACGGAAGCATCAAGGGAGCAAGATGACAACGCCGGACATTGGGACTGCCCTTTCTTCGGACAACTGCTGGGATTCGGGAATGAGCCGATTGCCCACAATCGGCAATTGCCCGAGAATGCAATCGAGAAAAGAAGGAGGCAGCCAACGTGTGCGTGTTCGAGCGCCTAGGGCCTCTCCCGCCACAAGGCAAACGCGGCCGAGTCACCTCGTTGGGCAGATCTTGAGGATTCGAGAAGACGAGGGAGAAGTGGAAGAAGATAGGTACCACCGGCCAAGGTGGTGCCACGACGGACTCGGCCGTTCCCAAAAGCGCGAGGGTTCGGCGATTGCGCGGCCCGGAGGAAGCCGAAAGGTTGTACCTGCATACGCTAAGGAAGGCACGGCCTGATCCGGCTGCAAAGGTTCAGCGAACCCTGGATGAAGAGGGTCGTCCACGGAAGATGGAGTGGCGCCCCAAACGGAGGAAAGCCGATGATGAGACATCGGGCGGCACAAACATGGTACTCGTCTTGCCGACGGAGCTTAGCGCTCCACGACTCTACGGAGCACTCAAGGTGGACGACGGCAAGCGCATCAAGTCGGAGGTTGGGTTGGTTTTATCCGGCCGACCAAGTAGCAAGATCAAACCAATGAGCAAACCGAGGAGAGGTTGATCCTTGTGATCGGCCCCAAAAAATTTATGAAGGGAACTTACAAAACCTTCAACGAGCAAGCAACGTGGAGGCCGATTCCGGCAATCGGCCAAAGTTATCCTCACCCACCATTCGCACGGGTTCAACATGTTATCCAACAGAGCCGATACCATCAATTTTCTTGACAGAATCGGCTCGGGGGGCATATAATCAGATGAACATGTGCAGATAAACATGTGAGAACGTACGTGCAAGGAGACATTGGGGGCCGATTAAGGGAAATCGGCCAAATAATAAAAAAAAAACAAAAAAACATTTTTGGTACAGCCGATGCAAGGGCATCGACTTCAGAATCGAGGGACAGCCGATGCGTAGCCATCGACTCTAGTTGAATTGTGCGATTTTTATCGAGTCTCCACCAAGTCCAGGCCAGCGGGGGTGCCTTCTGTTGCCTTGAGGGAGTAAAACAATGGAAACTTCTCCAGCTGCTTCGAGCCGATCCGGGTTCACGAACCTTTTCGTCAAGGATTTCCAATCTTTGGGGGCTAGTTCAGCTGGAACGGAGGATTATCGGTACGTCGGAGGAAGAAAGAGGATCGGCTGTGGCGTACTCTCTCTGATATTCTCGCCTCGAGTAAGGCTCGGGGGGCAGCAGGCCTAGTGGATACTCTGTTTAAAGAACCGATGAGGATACCATCGGCTGATCCTTCATGGCAACCTTCTTCACAATGATGGGTACTGAAAAGGATTATTGGGTTTGGTTGGGAAAGTTCGAAGGTTTTCCTGAAAATCCGGCATCTTCCACCAGATTTAGAAAATCATCGACTGAAGAAGAGAAGGGTGAATTTCAAAGGGCCGATGCGGTGCGATCGGTTCATTACGCATTGGCAAAGGGGACGAATCGGCAAGGTCAGTAGAAGAGAGAATCGGCTCAATTAAAAGGAATCGGCAAAATCAAGATTGGGGAAAAGTTCTTCATTGATTAAGATGAGATTTCTTACATAAAGAGCTAATTGCTCTCAAAAGGGAAATACTAGGGGATCCATTGCCCCATCTACTACTACGGCCCTATTCTAGAGGTCCTATCTATGGGCCATCACCGCCCTCGTCGCCGCCGTCGTCGCCACTATCGGCGGCTGCTCCCGGCGGGCTCGTCGTCGCTCCAATGGCCGCCGACCGGACCCTCGTTGTCTTCATCTTCTTCGTCGGCGTCGTCCTCGTCGGCCGTCGAAGTCGCTACGATTGCCCGGCCAAGGGCGGAACCGCTTGGCCGGCGGCTCGTCGGAGGAGCTCTCGTCATCGTCCTCCTCCTCCTCTTCTGCTCCTCCTCCTCCCCGGAAGAGGTGAAGTCGCAGGAGAAGGCTGTCGTCGTCACTCTCCTCCTCCGTTTCCCCAACGGCGAGGAAGCGGAGGTCGCTCTCCCCGTCCGTCGAGGACTGGTCGTCCTCGGACCGGATGGAGAAGTCGTGGTCGACTCCTCCCCGGCCGCAATGGCGCGGCGGGTGTTGGCCGCATGGACCGCCGCCGCGTTGTACTCCGGCGTCGGCTCACGGGACGTGGAGGATTGGCTGGCAAGATCCGATGGGGCAGAGGAGGAGGAAGACATGGTGGCTGGGGGGGGGGGGGGGGGTTGGAGTGCTAATGCGGAGGAGATACAAAGAAGAACTGTTCAGAGCGGTTAAATCGAAGGAGGATATGGTGGAAATTCAATGCCACAGCAGTTTCCGAGGAAGTGGTGCCTAAAAAGAAAAAAAAGAAAACTGCCAGCTCACGCGGAGAAGTTGAGAAGGCAAGGCATCATCATGAGGGACACCTGCGACGGTTACGCCACGACATGACCCGACGAAGGAAAGCAGAGTGATTTTGGAATTACCAATTCCAAAACCAGGGGGGCATGTGTTATCACCAAGATTTGACCGAGTCAGAGGTGGGCCGCAGTCAAGATGGGCTTAAGGAAATATATGTGGAGAATTATATGAATCGGCCTGTTATACCAAGTTGGGCTTAATTGCCCGTGTATCTGTAACATATTAGATCTATTTTAGTTTAGAGATAGAATCTTAGTCGTGCACGGTTTAGTGCATGCCCACGTTAGAAAGTCCCCTGGACTATAAATATGTACCTAGGGTTTATGGAATAAACAACAACTCACGTTCAACCCCAAAAACAAACCAATCTCGGCGCATCGCCAACTCCTTCGTCTCGAGGGTTTCTATCAGGTAGCGACATGCTGCCTAGATCGCATCTTGCGATCTAGGCAGCACAAGCCCCACGTTGTTCATGCGTTGCTCGTCTCGAAGCGCTTTTGATGGCGAGCAACGTAGTTATCATTAGATGTGTTAGGGTTAGCATTGTTCTTCGTTTAAGCATGCTTACGTAGTGCAACCCTTGCATATCTAGCCGCCCTCACGCCTATCTCAGGTGTGGGGCGGCACCCCGCTTGATCATTATTTAGTAGATCCGATCCGTTACGATTGCTCCTTGTTCTACAAGGATTAGTTTAATATCTGCAATAGTTAGGCCTTACAAGGGGGGAGGATCCAGTGGCACGTAGGGTGGCGTTCGCAAGTCCTAAACGGGATGTTCCGAGGATCAACTTCATGTTGGTTTTGAGGCCTTGTTTAGGATCGTCTTACGAGCACCGTGCGTGGCCGCGAGGCCCAACCTGGAGTAGGATGATCCGATTATGCGGTGAAAACCCTAAATCGTCGTAGATCTCATTAGCTCTATCTTGATCAAGCAGGACCACCAAGTATTCGTGCACCCCGCACGGATCATGGGTGGATCGGCTCTTTGAGCCGATTCACAGGATAACCTGAGAGCCGATCGAGGCTCGTATTTAATGTTTACATGTGTGCCCTGCAGGAAACTAAGCGAGGCATCCCCATCACCTTCCTGACCAGGTATAGGTCAGGTGGCACGCCCTGCACTTCGCAACGCCGCGTGTGACCGGAAGAGCATTGCGGGCCGTCGCTCGGAGGGTCTCAGCCAGCCGCAGCTCTAGGCTCTTCCCGGCTCTACGGTGTTGACAAGGCCGCCGCCCGCCGGTGGGTTTTGGCAGTCAACAACCGCCGAGGAAATCGTCGCCTCGATTGATAATTTCGACCACGGTCCTCCTCTGGCGACCCGTGTCGTTTATTGTGGACAGCGTCTTCTCCGTCTGCCCATCTATTTGCTATCTCCATCAACGCGGATACTGTTTTTGGATTGGTCCTTCCCAAATCCTCGACAAAATCTCCACGCCTAATTCCCGCGACAAACGCATCTATTGCTCTCTCGTCGGATATATTTTCTCGCCGAGTTTTTTATGATGTTCCACCTTTGGATATATTTTCTCATTGACTCATCCGGCTTTTGTCGACATGCCCTCGGCTCTTCTAACGACGCAGGTTTTTTGCACGTGGACCTGAAGTTCTTGACGAATACGTCCTCGAAACTTTCCCAGTTGTCGATGGATCCCGGCGGAAGTTTTTTGATCCAAGATCGTGCGGCTCCACTTAAGTGCACCCGAATACTTTGCATGGCCGTTGCTCTAGTTCCTCCAGTTAGCTTCACCGTCTCGAGGTAATCAATTAGCCGTCCTCCGGATCTTGCGGGCCGTCGAACTTTTTGAAGTGATCGGGTAACTTGAATCCCGAGGGGACTCGAGTTTTTCGGACTCTTCTCGTGAAGCACGGTAGACCGCACATATCCTCGTCATTAAGCTCCGGGACCGCCAATGATCTCTTCTCGCTTTGCCTCGCTCTATCGACCCTTGCTTGTGCTCCCCGTATCTCTTGCTCCACTTGGTCCTTCCGGAGCTGCCGCCGTTGCTGCCGCATGTCGTGGACTATTTTGCCTTGCCGCTCCTTCGGGAGGCGTTGCTACGAATGCTGTCCCCATAGCTCCAACCCCTGCCAACGCCATGTTGTATAATGTTTCCCTTGGATCTCCTGGGGGTGGTCTCGGATGCAAGGATGTAAGCTTGTGTCGCCATATACCCGAGCTTCCGGTGTCTTAGGGATAATATTTCCTCTTGTATCTATCGACATAAAAGACATGTCGAGGTTTTGAACCAAGTGCTCTCTTTTCGCTTCGGGTATGTGTTGTAACCTTGATCTTCCTCTCGTTCCGAGCCTCCCTGTGGCTATCACCCGAAACTCTAGATTGTCCACTTAGATCTGCCCTTCCCCTGCTGGATGCAGAAGCTGCCTCCTTTCTCCTGTTCAACTCAGCTGTCTGTTTTTCTATTTCTCGGGCAGTTCGTGCGAGCCTATATTGATAAGCTTGCAGTTCTTGAGCTGTGGCTGTCGTCGTCATTGGCTCCGAACCATCTAGGGCTTTTGCCGCTCTATCCCAAGCTGCCTGTGGAAGTTGAACTCTGACGCGTGGTGTGGGCCCGACATATTTAGTGCCCATACCTCTCCTTAGATCTGAGGGATCGACAAAAGGATTTCCCAACTCGTCGAAAGCCTCCGATGTTTCCTCTTGATTTTCGATAGCATAAATCTGATGATATTTGGCACTCAGATCTATGTTGGGTTTGGTGACATCATTGTTGAGATTGATGAAGACCTTGCCCACTGTGATGGATTTGTCGATGAAGTCGTAACTGTCGACATCGCTTGAGCCATCGCTTATATATGAGTCTGCAGATGACTCAAACGATGTGTCACTGAAGATCTTGGCGAGTTTCTCTCTTGTTCTGATGCTGACGTAACGTGTTGCCGAAGTTTCTTCTTTTGACTCAGTTGACGATGCATAGCTTGAAAAATCAGAATCGACCGCCGACGATCCCGATGAAATCGGAATTTCGACACGATACGATCCTTCCTTCTCGACGCGAAAGTGGAACCTTCCGAACGTCATCTCCAAGGGCTCCGCCAGATACGCATATGCATCCAAACGGGAGGGTGGGTGAGGAACAAAATCAACAAGACCAGCAGCGATCCGTTTACCTCGATCCATAGTGTTGCTCCCGGTTGACGATGTCGAAGATCTTGAACGTGCCATCGAGATCGGATCCTTACGCCTCTAATCCCCACGTGACGGCGCCAATTGACAAGGGATTAACTTATCAATGCCTATGGATTGTAGGCTAGGGTTTAGTTAGAAGTAGAGGGCAAGTAGATCTCGAAGGTTTCAGTCGAAAAGTACTCGACGAATATGAAAACTAGGGTTTGCAGACAATGATTCGATGATCTCCTCGTCCCTCGACTCCCCCTTTTTATAAGAGGTGGAGCCGAGGGTTTCGTTTTGTACAAGTTACAGAGTTCGGGACGGTTTCTAACTCATCCCGCCGATTTACGTGACAACACTTCTTATTACAACTCTACTTTCCTTAACATATCTTGGGCTCCCGAACCTTCTTATCTTTCGGGTAATGGGCCTTCGATAAACCCCGGGTACTATCTTTGGCAGGCCCATTTGGGATGCCTATGTCAACGAGCTCCCAGTCGCCTCCGGAGTCGCCAGAGACGCAGCGCGCAGTTAGACACATCCTTCCCTCATCATCCTCTTCTCAATATCTGAGAGCGTTTCCCGCTTCATTTTTAGACCTAAATCGGGCGCCGATTTGTGGAACTGCGCCAGGATTCGCTCCAACTCCTCCGGACCTCATCTCAAAAAAAAAAAAAAACTCCTCCGGACCTTGATTCTGAGCGAGCCAGTGGTTCGAAATCAACACAGATCGCTCCCGGTTAGAGCCGGAGAATTGCTAGATCTAGCCCAGGGATTTAAAACGCACAGCACGCACGGGAGACGGAGAACGCGCTCTGAATTATGTTTTTTCCCGACGCCTTGCACTCGAAAGATTCCTCTTAGTAACTGGAATGGTGTTCTTCAAGAGCATATTTTTAAGCTACACTTCTAGACGGTGCACATTTTTATACTACTGCCATAACATGAACAACGCTGGACAGGGAATAGCAACACCGGCCAGGCCCCGCTTGTCTCTATATCATACAGTATACGGGTAGTAGTGCAATACATATTGTGTGTCGTGCCGTCCTGCCCTACCAAGTCGCGTAGAGTCGTAGACAAACCGGATCCACCCTACACGCCCTATTCATGTTTCCGGTGCTGGAGCTGATTAGTGGGCTCCACTTTCCGAACACGCGATCCGGCTGTTGCTCGCGCGTCCTTGCCTCCCCGATACGGGAAAGATGATCCGCACATGTGCATCTACTCCCACTACTGTATCAAAACGTCTGGTTGTCACTGGCATTCTGAACTGTGACAAATGGGGCCAACAGGTCAGTGTAAGGCACGAGATACATGCCAAAGGAACATCCGCATCATTCTCGCAGGGCCATTCCCCTGGTTCCCGACATAGCATGTACCTCTATCACCGCTAACAAAATCAGCAAAAAATTTAGGAATTCAAGGCTGCAGTACCTCGGTTAGGGCATCTCCAGCGGTGCGACGCATTTCGGACGTCCGAAATGTTCGTTTACGTCGCGCGGCTGACCCTCGACAGACCGTTTTTGTTCGCACGTTCGTTTGCACTCAGGGGTAGCTCCAGCGGACCGACGTATTTTCGCGTTTGCATCAATTTATGAAGTTTCCAACAACAAAATAAGGAAATCAACAAAGTCATAGTTATTACATTTAAATTTTTAAAAGTCGACATGAAAATAAGATAGTATTTCTCTAGGCATGATCTTCATGGCCAGCCAATGTCCACTGATGCTCAATCAGATCCGTTTGCAGCTGTTTGGAGACGTTCTCGTCAGTGACTTCTACATTCCTATGTAGATAGTCCTGCCAAGATGAAGCTCCGAGGAAGTGGCGCAACCAGCTCACCTTGGAAATCCCATTGGTTCTCATTGCGGCCATCAGGACGCTCGTTCTCAACGATCATGTTGTGCATGATCACGCAGCATGTCATCACCTCATGCATGGTCTTCAACGACCATGTTCTTGCCGGGAGACGGACAATTGCCCACCGAGCTTGGAGCACACCAAATCCACGCTCCACATCTTTCCTGCAAGCCTCTTGCATCTTGGCAAACCTCCTCGTCTTCTCGGAGTTTGGATTACAGACAATCTTCACCATTGTGGCCCAGTCAGGGTAGATGCCATCAGCAAGATAATATGGCTTGTCATATGCATTTCCATTGATCTCATAGCTCACCCGGGGAGCTTTGCCTTGCATGAGCCGGTTGAAAATCGGTGATCGGTGCAACACATTGATGTCATTGTTGGAACCGGCCATGCCAAAGAATGAATGCCAAATCCATAAATCTTGAGATATGACAGCTTCAAGAATGACAGTTTTCCCCTCCTCATGCCCGTTGTACGCACCCTGCCATTGGAAGTAGGGGTCGTAGTTTCTGACGCCCCGTAGAATGACCAAGAACAGATCTCTTGACATCCTGTATCGGCGCCGGAACAGTTTTTCCGGGAAGATCGGATTGGTGAGGTGGAAGTAGTCCTTGTGGAGGCGGGCCTGCCCTTCCACTCGTTGCGCGGCGAGGTTTTGGAGCGCCCCTTCACAGAGCCCCGGTGATGCGGCCCCGGGTTAGAGGTGAACTCGTGGATCATGGAGGCCACAGTACTTGCCAAAGTCTGCGTCGACTGATCGGACTCCTCGTCGGAAGAGGAGTCGACAACCTCCGCGCGGAACTTGTCCAACATCTGCCACATGTCCATCTGCGTGGGTACAAACTGCGGATCAATGGCCGCGCACGATAGCGCCGAAAACACGAGTAAGAAACCTACCGGCGCAATTGACCGAATAGGTCGTGGGCGGCGCGGAAGGGTGGCGCAATCGGGAGCGTTTCGCCCGAAAACAGTCGGCAGGTACGCGGCGGAGCACGCTCCTGCTCTCCCGCGCGGCAAGAACGGAGCCGACGGCGACTACTGCGGCGCTACGGCCGGACGGCGGCGGGTGGGGTTGGGATGGTGGCGTCGCACTAGGGCAGGAAAGAAGGGGAACAAGAAGCAAATCGAAGCGGTCGATTTCGCTGTCCCTGACATGCGGGACTGGGTAAGAAATGGAGGACGCTCCAAGCGACCGCCGAGCGTCCGCGGAGACGCAAACCTGGCGCATATTTGGGTCAGGTTTGCGTCTCCGCGGACGGCCCGGTCACTTTGCGTCGCCCTGCTGGAGCAGGCCCCAGACGCATTTCCGATCACGGCGGACGAAAATGGTCGCTGAGCGTCCGTTTGCGTCGCGCCGCTGCGCTTATCCTCTGCTCCCCCAGTGTCTTGTGGGCTGCTGCTACAATTAAGCCCACATGTAAGACAATTATATTCAATATATATTGCGTGTACGACCCAATAATTCCTTTGTCCCCGAATCTGGAAGAGGATTTCACCCACAAAGAACATTAGATTAACACTTGAGCGGAATATTCCCTAATATGGCTCAAAGTAGGAATATGAACCTATGTCGGCTCTATTATTATGTATAACAAGCACATTGTGAGGGTATTGTCTCCAAACGCTTGTAGTATTAAGTATTTATCTTTATATTACATGAAAATATTCTCTCATTTACACCCACAATTGCAAAATAAATGACGTTTTAGATATCGGTAAATACACAAAGGAGCAACGTTAATGATTTAACCCTTGAAATAGTATCAAGTATTATAAACAATCCAACCTTATTAATTAGTTTTTGGAATTACGAAACAATAAAACTCAAGGTCGCAATATCAATTATCTTATGTTTTTTTAGCGTAGGCGTGAAGATATACACCTCTCTTTTCCTGAAATGGGAAATGAACCTCTTTAGGCCTCATTCGGTTAATCCGTCGGAGGCAGGGAATATTCTGGATTGCGGCCCAACTTTGGTTTTCCAGCCTGGCGAGACTTTTTTTCTAGCCCAAATATATTGACTCTCCATTTACTTTTTTTTACATAATAATAGATCTGACATAGGTTCGTATTCCTACTTTGAGCCGACATAGGTTCATATTCCTACTTTGAGCCGACATAGGGTTTGACTTTTAGCCCGGCCCAACCCGTCCAACCCTTCTCCACTCGTCTGGATATATTTTCTCCCCAATAGACCTATGGAAGAATATCCACGACGAGAGAGAGAGAGGGAGAGAGAGAGAGAGAGAGAGAGAGAGAGAGAGAGAGAGAGAGAGAGAGAGAGAGAGAGAGAGAGAGAGAGGGGGGAGGGAGGGAACGAGGGAGGGAGGGAGCGAGGGAGGGAGAGGGAGAGGGAGAAGGAGAGGGAGATGGAGAGGGAGAGGGAGAGGGAGAGGGAGAGAGAGAGAGGATGGGGCGATGCGGCCCCTTCCCCTCCAACACCTGCTCTCTCTACCATCGGCGATGTTCTCCCCGGTATGCCCCCTCCCCTTCTTCTCATTGTTCCCATCTCGAAGTTAGGTTTCAGTAGGATTCTTGGTTGGAGGAACTCTAGGAGAAATATAGGGAAAACGACGCAATGAGATGGAATCGTCTGATGAAGACCGTGACTAAATTATACCCAGACATGTGAAGCAGCTGGGGGAAGATCTCTTTCTCCGCACAAACGTTCCTACCGCAATTCTTAAACAATGTTTTTCCAGAAACTCGAATGTGTACTAAATTAGTTGACCATGTAAAACCACACTTCACTATCACTGATATGAGTATGCTTGCATCAGGTTGGACAAGCACAAATAAACTGCAGTAATCTCGAAAACTTTCACCCGACTTTGCACTTTATCTATAACTGAACTTTAATCATGTTCAACACGGGTGTTGCAAATTGTGCCAAATTTTTTGTTCTCTTGCGTTTTCTAACGGCCACCTTGCATCCACATCGTCTTCTTCCTGGTCTGTTATCTGAATGAAAGAGGACATGATTTAATATGCAGATAAAATGGGTTAAAAACCAGAAGTGATTTTGGATAAAATGGGACTTCAACTGTGTAAGTTTTCTGATGGAATTGAATCATTCTATCTATTGGTCGATGCTCCAGTTTGCTATATCTTATTATGTTTCGTGTTTCGTGTATCATACATGATCCGTATGCTGAACTAGGTATCACTTTCTGAATTTGATTTGCAGATCATATGAATGAGTGTTTAGTTGTGACCGCTATTCCTTCAATTAGAAAAACTTCAATTGACAGTATTAACAAAACCATGTTTATAATTTGTGACAGTATGTACTTCATGTTATTTCTTGTTTTTTATTCAATGTTACTTGTTAGCTGGCATAATATACCGTGCTTTTGCGGCGCCGCTTGTTGTTCGCTGTCTGCAACATGTTGCTACTTCTTATGCTTCACCTGATTCTTTTTTTGCGCTTAAGTGAGGAAACACCCAGGTTATGAGAAAACTAGTAAACTACTAAAGGAACATATTTTTAATTATAGTTTCCTATGTAAATTATAAGTACACGACGAGGGGAAGAGTTGGAGCTCTGCATTAAGAAGCTCTAGAAGAAGGGCAAGGGCGTCGCATCTTACTTCAGTTTCTATGGACTCTACCACCGAAAAACTGCATACTTATGTGTTGGATTTTCTTGCTTGTTGTGTCACCTTTTTTATGGAGCAAAGTGATTCAAGTTTGAAAAAAACAGAATTTTTTTATTAGCTACCTATTTGTGTATTCTGGAGATTTGGTTTTTTTTTTGAATTTGCAGTCTCATGAATATTTGTACCTATATAATATATTATATTCAGGCATGCAACTAAAAAAGTTGATACTGCTGCAGATACAGTTACCAGTAAAAAAAGGTAACTTTTGTAATAAATGAATCGGCTACTCCAAATCATGGAACACTTTTTTTTTATAGTTTTGGTGAAGCCCTGCACACAAGAGACCTAAGCGAATATGTTTCCGAAGGCATTAACAGGGATCAGAGTAAGTGTATTTGTAGGGATTGGGTGACAACTCTAGATACATCAAATCCTTTTCTGATTCAGAATCAAGTTTATATGGGAGTGACTAGGTAACAGTCGACTGAGATTTTAGTTTTGTCTCAGTCGACGCCCTATCATCATGAGGCCACTTGACAATTAACAGACATGCACAGGCTGAGCATGCACAACAGCATGTGCACGCATGTCAATATCGTTTTAATATATACAAAGGTAATTAACAACAAGATTTCACTTAGCTTAGTAGTACTAAAGGAACTTCATCAAAAATAGTAAAAGTAAATGTTCGTTAGACCTTTTTACAAATTTAATTGAAGGCTGCCAGTCATTTAAAATCGAAGAACAAGGAAAAAAAATAAAAATATGGAACCAAAAGATATGTCAGTTACACATTTTTTTGAGAAAAGTGCAATTCATATTAAAAATCGATTCCTAGTTGCACATTTCTTGAGAAAAGTATAACTATAAAAAAAAACTTCTAGTTACACTTTTCTAAATTCTTAGCTAGTTGCATATTTCTTGAAAAAAATGCAACTAATATTAATACCAGATGGAGTTGCACATTTCTTCGAAAATTGCAACTCATATTGAATATAGGATACCAGTTGCATATCTGTTGAGAAAAAGTGCAACTCATATTAAAAATATGCTTCTAATTGCTCATTTTTTTGAGAAAAATACAACTCGTATAAAAAAAGCTTCTAGTTGCCCATTTCTTTAAAAAAATGTAACTCGTATCAATAATCGGTAGCTAGTTGCACATTTCTGTAGAAAAAATGCAACTCATATATTGAAACCAGATGGAGTTGTATATTTCTTCGAAAAATGCAACTCACATTGAATATAGACTGCTAGTTGCATATTTTTATGAGAGAAAGTGCAGCTCATATTAAAAATAGGTTTCTAGTTGCACATTTCTTGAGAAAAGTACAACTCATATTAAAAAACTTATAATTACATATTTTTTTAGAAAAGTGTAACTCGTATGAACAATCGGCTGCTAGTTGCACATTTCATAAAAAAAAATTGAAACTCGTATGGAAAACTTTGATAGTTGCACAAAAAGTGCAACTCGTATTAAAAACCCTATAAATGTATTTATATATATATTATAAAAATAGGAAAATACAACCAACATAAATATAAAATACATATAAAGCATGGCTTGCCTTTTTCTTGATGAATCAATAAAAATGCACAAATAATATAAATAATCATAAAGAATACATAAGAAAATATTATAAGCACAAATGCCGTCTACTTTGCTACTTGTACAAAATGAAACAAAACATGTGCCGTAGGCTATATATGTCTGAAGTAGTGTTTCTCTGTCGTATCGAACTGTTCTAGTGGTGGTATTGACATCGCGTTGTGAATCCAGAGGTCCTGAGTTCGACTGCCCTTGACGCGCGCTGCTTTTTATTTATTTCCGTTCCCTGGTTGTACGAATCTTAAAGACAGATCCAATGATTCTCAGGTCGACTGAGACATAGGAAAATCTCAGTCACCTGAGACTTAGCAAAACCGAGTTTATATTCAATCCCTTATAACTGAACATGGCCTTGTGGATTTTTTACACAAAAAGATCTATTGTGCATGTCCTCCTAACAAAACGTTATGCATGCATAGAGATTTCGCTTGCATGTACAATTTTATCCATCATTTATTATTACTTTTTAATAAATAAATATCGAACCCGCCGTCAATCTTGCTCAGATGATCATGTTGATTCCTTTGACAAGAGGGAATTTCCACTCGCTATGTTTTTTATTATGTGGGTTTGGTTGTGAACATATCTTTTGCATTAGTGAAGCGCTTGGTTACAACTAACATGTTCAAATCACATGTATGTACCGTTTTATTGTCCAGCTAAATACTAGCATGTACTAGATGTTTAAATCACATACTAACTACTAATTAGCATTTTCTTAAAACATACATCGTTTGAAATTTGCTTGAATACAATTAAGATGATCTATTGGTTGGGATAGCTATAGTTATGAAGATATAACGTTTATGTTGTGTATATAACTCATTAAAACATACTACATATGATCAATTTAGATATATATGCCAATAAATATCTCGCAAATGACATCTATTTTGTAAAGCTATTTCTAGATCCGCCGAATGCTATTTCTTTAAATACAACTATTAGGATCTAACCATGTTATGATTCATTCATACTATATAATATCGAGGATCTAAATATGTGATATGTTTAGGTACGGTCATAAATATCTATCGTGTGGGATGTGTTTAGGTACGTATGTCTATATCCAACATGCATGCGGGATATGTTGTGTATATATAACTGATGGAAATATATTAGATATGATCTATTTGCAAATGAAATCTATTTTCTAAAGGTCTTTTTAGATCCGACAAATCCTAAATCATTAAATATAGCTGTTAAGATCTAGGAAAACTGCAAACGGAGGTCAAGCTACATGTAGCCCTTTATTTTCAAATTTTCCGAAATAATAGTTTTAAGTTTTTTAAAAAATTAAAAAATCTTGAATGTAGATAATGGTAAAATCTAAAACGGTGCAAAATTTCAATGTGAAATTCTTTGTATTGTAGACTACACAAAAATGACAAAATCTGATAGGTTTTATAGTTTTGAAATATGCACTATTCACTATTCTCAGATCCACATATTTGTCATTTTTGTGTAGCCTAAAGTACTAAGACTTTCACATTGAGATTTTGCATGTTTGTAGATTCCATCATTGACTATATCAAGAATTTTTTATCAGAATTTATTGAAATACAAAAATATGATTTCTGAATTTTTAAAAATATGATTCCATCATGGGCCTCCATTTAAGATCTAACATGTTATGATTCGTTCATATGTAATTGCGAGTATCTAAATATGTGATTGTTTAGGAACAGTTCTGCATATCCATCGTGTGGGATATGTCTAGGTACGATTATGTATATCTAGCATGTATGAGTGATAAGTTTAGGTACGAATACACGAGGCTGGGTGGTTAGCGGGATGGTTGTATCTGCAGACTACCAGAGTTTAAACCTTACGTTTGACATATGTGTGTCTCATAAAGGTGAAATATTTATTCAGTGGGAGACGATATTCCCATCGACAGCGAAGCGTCTGTGATGACTTCGTCAATTTCAAGATCCAATCCGCCGGCTTAGTCTTTCGAAGGTGCTCATAGAGCTAGGGTGTGCGTGTGTGCTTTCATAGGGGAGAGTGTATGCGCGTGTGTGTGAGCGTTTTCGTTTATACTGTGTTTCTCAAAAGAAAATACACAGATCAAATAGTTACAATCTATTAGTCGTTATGTACCATGTATAAAACGTTTTGGCAAGATAAAATAGGGTTCTAAAACGGCTTATTTTGTGGGATGGATGGAGTAATAGGGAGACAGCCTCACAAACTGATGGTCCTGCTTTTCATTATCATGGGAATTTCTTGCACATATATCAATAGTTGTCTACCATATATTTGTAGTATATACTAGATAGAATAAACCGATGGGGCTCCCTTCATTTTAATAAGTTGAATCCTTATAATCTAGCATACCCAAATAGGGGGCATGGATTTTCCTTGTTCTCTAGATTAATGTGATGACCCTAAAACTTATGATCGGGGTAATTCCTCTTTTTCTTGAAATAGACATACTGTGTGTAATTTCACTTAACATATTGTTATGGTGTCAAGTTTAGTGCAGCCAGTCTACGGATTTTCTCCCACCACTGTAGCGAGAGGGGCGATTTTCTGAAACCTCCCCGTCAACCCACCTTGCTCGCCGGCGATTCACGGTTTCCTCCGCCTCCGGCGGCCGCTCCGGCGGCGGGAGGTTGGGGAAACCGTGGATCCGAGCTTGTACATAGCGTAGGGCTTGGTAGGATCCCGGCCGGCGGCGCCATGGAGGCGGAGGCGGCGTTGGTGCGGGTTTTGGTGTCGGCTGGCTTCCCCTTCCGCGGCGGCGCTCCCTGGAGCTTCTCTGTGTGGCGGCCGACTTCCCCGAGCTCGCCAGTCTACGGATCTGGTGAGCTTGTAGTGCCCCAGCCGGATCCAGCGTGGTGGAGGATCCGGAGTTTGAAGATGAAGGTGAAGATGGTGATGGCGTTCATCGCGACGACGACGGTGCTCCAGCGAGTAGGATCTACGGATCCGGCGATCGGCGACTTCCCGGCTGCCACGGGGCTGGCTCCAATCCAAGGCCTGAGGCGGAGCAGCGGCAGCGGCGCGCCACCGACGGCTCCTGTTCGTCGACGGAGTTGGGATCTAGAAGGGCTTCCTTGTAATTTTATGTTTGTTCTGGGTCTTTCTGTAAGAACGATGGGCTAATATTATCTTCACTTTCCGCAAAAAAAAAAAAAAAAAAAAAAAGTTTAGTGCAGCCAGTCAGCCGATTGGCGAACAAATCATGTTAGGTGTCGCGCTAGTCCCAGCGAAGATCATGGATATAACCTCCCCCGGGGCAACGCATTACAAAATCTTGTTTGGTGGCTAGCTAGGTCAAGGATCTCGCCGCTCTGATAGCATGAAAACTAATAGGTTTGGTGGTAGTGCAGTGGATGGATCATTGAGACTCCCGGACGAGTATATATAGCCGGGTAAAAGGGACCTACTTGAAGTAGAAGACAAGAAATAAATTCTATCTCTACCTAAGTCTTTGCATAACCGAATAAATGCTCTAACAGTGTATGTTGGATAGTGCTTGATCTACAATAAGTGTTGTGCAACCCTTTTGTTTGCCGATGAGATCTCCTTCTCGGTGTTAACGACGATATTGAAAGATCACATTTTTGTATGCAGTGGTGGACCCAAGAATTTTTCGAAGCCTGGGCGCGCCGTGAGGTAACTAAATATTTTTCGGGCAAATATAAGCATTAACATGGATATCACCGGATACGAGGATAATGAGCGTGGCCACGGTGTCGCCCGGGAGACATACACTTAGGGTGCGGTGGGTACGATGTGTAGTGGGGAGCGTTCAGTAGGACTAGGAGCATCCAATTCTAAATCGATCGATCATATGTTGAGTTTCTTTCATAATAGGATGTTAAGGTGTTTGCCGTTCCTTATGGGCTAACGGGCTCCTTCTTCACTAAGTCTGTTGTATGGGATAGTTCTCATATAGAAGGAAAAAAACAAGGTAGCAAGGAAGTTGTGCATTCGCTACCGCCAGATTGGTGCCGTTCCGCATGACACGCGCAGTTCCAAGGCCTGGGCACTGCCAATTCTCTATCGTCATTGTTATATTATGATCCAAATTCATATACTAAAGGGAGGCTAACTTCTGTCAAGCAGAGCGGGGCCCATCGCATGTAAGCTTGGGCCGTAGCGTAAGCCGTCAGTTAGGGTTTATCAGATTATAAGATAAATCAGGACGTTTGTAAACATCCCCCGATATAATGAAGTGGTTGTTGGCGCCCGTGGTTTTTTCCCCTTCTGTGTTGGAAGGGTTTTCCCTTCTGTGTTGGAAAAGGTCTTCTCTTCTGTGTTAAATGGAGTTTTCCACGTTAAATCTCGTGTCTCTGCTGCATTTTTTTAATAGTTCTTCGTTATTTGCTTGTCGTTTTTATAACAGTCGTTGCCGAACAGGCACTTCCGCGTGAGACACGCACGGCCGAAGCCCGAGCACGTGCCCGGGCAACACGGACGCTGCGTCCGCCTATGTTTGAAGGTAAAGTCTTTCAGATCTTACGTGGTCATATCGATTTCAGAATGCCTGCCTTTCATGGTTGTCACCGGGAGTGGTCCTTGCAAAACTTTCATTGGATGCTACGTGTTGGATAACGAAAACTCTAGAAAAAGGCCGACATTCGCGAAGGGAAGACAACTTGCTCCGCATGCGATAAGTGGTGCGTGTCGTGGTGCCAGAAAATCTCTGGGAAGTGGTCTCTCTGCTAGCCACGTGTCGCAAGGGGAAGCAAGGTGGGGATGGGGAGGAGAGAGAAGACTGGGTTGTGTCAGTTTTTCCCTTTTTCTTCTAGATTCATTTTTTCAAAATGAAATATCTTCAGAACCGTAAGTCCAAATTGCGAACCGTTTTCACTTTTGAGATCCTCGCGTCGAGATCTTCAAAACTAGATCCCATGTTGATAGGTTTGGAGATACATTTTTTTCGTACTTCCACTAATATTATGATGGTACATGTGGTGTGTACCTAACTGTACTCGTGTTTTAACTGATAAGTACTTCTATTTTTAGTGTATTTGGTGCAATTTTTTTCCCTTTACTCGCTAACTGTAATCGCCCATGTGCGGGGCTGTACCTGTAATTACGCGCGATTGTACCTGCTCGTGTGCGCCACTGTACTTTGATATGTCTCAAACGTATCTATAATTTCTTATGTTCCATGCTAGTTTTATGACAATACTCACATGTTTTATATACACTTTATAATATTTTTATGCATTTTTCGGAACTAACCTATTAACAAGATGCCGAAGTGCCAGTTCCTGTTTTCTGCTGTTTTTGGTTCCAGAAAGGCTGTTCGGGCAATATTCTCGGAATTCGACGAAACAAAAGCCAAACATCATATTTCACCGAGAAGGACCAGAACACCGAAGGGGAGTCGGAGAGGAGGCCCAGGCCCTCCAAACCATAGGCTGACGCGGCCTAGAGGGGAGGCGCGCCGCCCTATGGGGTGGGCCCCCCAGGCGCCCCCTCGCGCCGCCTCTTCGCCTATATTATCCCTCGTGACCTAAAAACCCGACACCAATTGACGAAACTCCAGAAAGACTCCAGGGACGCCGCCGCCATCGCGAAACTCCGTTTCGGGGGATAGAAGTCTTTGTTTCGGCACGCCGCCGGGACGGGGAATTGCCCCCGGAGTCATCTCCATCGACACCACCGCCATCTTCATCGCCGTTGCTGACTCCCATGATGAGAAGGGAATAGTTCTCCCCCGAGGCTGAGGGCTCTACCGGTAGCTATGTGGTTCATCTCTCTCTCCCATGGTGTGATCTTTATGTGATCATGAGCTTTGTATCACTATTAATCTATGTGCTACTCTAGTGATGTTATTAAAGTAGTCTATTCCTCCTCCATGATGTAATGTTGACAGTGTGTGCATCATGTAGTACTTGGCGTAGGTTATGATTGTAATCTCTGATTATGAAGTTAACTATTACTATGATAGTATTGATGCGATCTATTCCCCCTTTCATAGCTATTGTTGACAGTGTGTATGCTATGTTAGTACTCGGTCTAAATTGCAATGGTCGATTATGCTCTCTAGAGGTTACTTAAATATGAACTCCGGAGGTTGTGGAGCTTGTTTACTCCGGCTTGAGGTGTGCTTTTATAGCCCTACACAATGAATGGTGTTTGTTATCCAACAAGAGAGTGTAAGTAGCACAAGTGAAGAGAAGTTATTTATTTATGTGATCATTGTTGAGAGTGTCTGATGTCTACGGATGTTTCTATTCTTGTAGACAGTGTTGGGCCTCCAAGAGCAGAGGTTTGTAGAGCAGCAGCAAGTTTCCCTTAAGTGGATCACCCAAGGTTTATCGAACTTAGGGAGGAAGAGGTCAAAGATATCCCTCTCATGCAACCTTGCAACCACAAAGCAAGAAGTCTCTTGTGTCCCCAACACACCTAATAGGTGCACTAGTTCGGCGAAGAGATAGTGAAATACAGGTGGTATGAATAAGTATGAGCAGTAGTAACTGGCGCTGAGAAAAGTGCTTGTCTGGCGTGTAGTTGATGGTGGTAATATTGCGGACAACACGGATGCGATAATACGGTAAACAAGCAGCGATAGCGATATTTAGGAACAAGGCCTAGGGATCATACTTTCACTAGTGGACACTCTCAACATTGATCACATAACGGAATAAATAGATAAATGCTAGACTCTACACCCTCTTGTTGGATGATGAACACCACTAAGCGTGGTAGGATTACACGAACCCTCAATGCCGGAGTTAACAAGCTCCACAATATTCGATGTTCATGTTTAAATAACCTTAGAGTGCATGACAGATCAACATAACACTACAAGAAAAGTTCTGATAGACAACGTCTCAAAATCGTCCGCTAAGGGGTATTTTTCGTCGCCTATGGGCCTAACCCGACGATATGGGTTCTGTTGTGGAAACTGCGTCAGGCAAAGTCCAACGACGTTTTTCGGTCCGTCGCGCTTGGGCGCCCTTCCGCCACGGAAAATCGGACCGTTGCGCAAGTGTTTCCGGGAGCCCGTTGACTGGCGACGTCATGCAAGCCGACACGTGGCGGACGCCGTTAGCGCGGTTAACGGCGTTAACCGGCCGAAACCCCGTGGTAGATGGTAGGCCCACACGAGGCTCCGCCACGTCTTAAGCGGGCCGGGCCAGCCGACATAGTTTGACCGGTCAACTATATAGCTGGGCTGGTCCATTAGTTACGTGGGCCGGGCCTAACCTCTAAGGTTGATCGGTCAAAACTTAAATGGGCCGGCCCATTTAACATGTGGGGTCCACCTTACAGCCTATCGGGCCGGCCCAAGAAGCAAGTGGGCCGGCCGAAACACAGTGGGTCCCACTTTCCTGTTAAAGGGCCGGCCCATTTAGTGTGTGGGGTCCACCGTATAGCAAGTGGGCCGGCCAAAAACACGAGTGGGTCCCACTTTCCAGTTAAAGGGTCGGCCCATTTAGTATGTGGGGTCCACCATATAGCAAGTGGGCCGGCCCAACAAGATAGTGGGCCGGGCCAAAAACACAGGTGGGTCCCACTTTCCTGTTAAAGGGCCGGCCTATTTGGTGTGTGGGGTCCACCATATAGCAAGTGGGCCGGCCCAACAAGATAGTGGGCCGGGCCAAAAGCACAGGTGGGTCCTGATACGTCCAATTTGCATCACTATTTTATATCATAATTTGCTGTTATTCATGGATATATTTCATATTGGGACACAATGCTTATGTTATTTCATCTATTTTGCATGTTTCATGATTATTTGGAGATCGAGCACCGGAGCCAGGATTCTGCTGGAAAAAGCACCGTCAGGATGCAATATTTCGGAAGATCAACTCGTGGAAGGAAGTTTTACAGAAAATCCTATTTTTCCGGATGACGGAGGAAGCCGGAAGGGGAGCCAGTCTGGACCCGGGGTGGGCCCACACCATAGGGTGGCGCGGCCCATGGCTCGGCCGCGCCACCATGTGGTGTGGAGCCCCCTCGGCCTCTTTCGCCTCCTTTTCTTCGCGAAACCCTTCGTCCCGAAGACCTAAGCCACAAAGGAATCCTCACGAAGGGTTACAGCCGCCTCTGCGGGGCGGAGAACACCAGAGAGAAAAGATCTCTCCGGCGGGCAGGAATCCGCCGGGGAAATTCCCTCCCGGAGGGGGAAATCGACGCCATCGTCACCACCATCGAGCTGGACATCATCTCCATCACCATCATCATCATCTTCACCATCATCACCGCCGTCTCCACCGCTGGACATCGTCACCGCTGTAGCAATTTGGGTTTGATCTTGATTGTTTGATAGGGGAAACTCTCCCGGTATTGATTTCTACTTGTTATTGATGCTATTGAGTGAAACCATTGAACCAAGGTTTATGTTCAGATTGTTATTCATCATCATATCACCTCTGATCATGTTCCATATGATGTCTCGTGAGTAGTTCGTTTAGTTCTTGAGGACATGGGTGAAGTCTAAATGTTAGTAGTGAACTATGGTTGAGTAATATTCAATGTTATGATATTTAAGTTGTGGTGTTATTCTTCTAGTGGTGTCGTGTGAACGTCGACTACATGACACTTCACCATTTATGGGCCTAGGGGAATGCATCTTGTACTCGTTTGCCAATTGCGGGGTTGCCGGAGTGACAGAAACCTAAACCCCCGTTGGTATATCGATGCGGGAGGGATCGCAGGATCTCGCAGTTTAAGGCTGTGGTTAGATTTATCTTAATTACTTTCTTGTAGTTGCGGATGCTTGCAAGGGGTATAATCACAAGTATGTATTAGTCCTAGGAAGGGCGGTACATTAGCATAGGTTCACCCACACAACACTTATCAGAACAATGAAGATTAATCAACTGTATGTAGCGAAAGCACTAGACTAAAATCCCGTGTGTCCTCGAGAACGTTTGGTCATTATAAGTAAACAAACCGGCTTGTCCTTTGTGCTAAAAAGGATTGGGCCACTCGCTGCAATTATTTCTCTCGCATTTTACTTACTTGTACTTTATTCATCTGTTACATCAAAACCCCCGAATACTTGTCTGTGAGCATTTACAGTGAATCCTTCATCGAAACTGCTTGTCAACACCTTCTGCTCCTCGTTGGGTTCGACACTCTTATTTATCGAAAGTACTACGATACACCCCCTATACTTGTGGGTCATCAGGTCCCACCTTCGATCAACGGTAAATGTATAAACTTATCAACACAAGACAGGTAGGTCTCCCGCTCCGAGCTCCCCCGTCGCCGGCGGCCACCCCCGTGCGGGCGCGCTCCCCCCCTCCCTGACGATGACAGGTTCGTCTTCCTCCGTGGGATCTGGCTCGGGTCGGCAGGCTTTGGGTCGCAACCGGCGCCTGCCGGCAGTGAGCTCCAGATCTGCCACGCCGGTCTCCGACTCTGAACGCCCCGTCGTCTCCGGCCTTGGTCTCTCCCCTTCCTCCTCTAGCTCCTCCAGCCAAGCTCCGGCCTGGAACGACCCCCCTGCGGCGGCGGCAGAGGTCGATGCTGCAGCTCGGGTTCGTGTCCAGGACCGCCTGGTCTGGGAGGTGCCCCCTCTCTCCCGCAAGAAGCGTTGGCGGCGTCGTAAGGCTGAGCAGCGTCGTGCTGCTGCTGCTGCGGCGGCTCCACGCAGATCGGTTTCGCCGGTTTGGTCGGGTCGCTGTTTCAACTGTGGGCGGCCAGGGCATCGCAAGAAAGACTGCACCTTTGATCCCCTCTGCCTCCGCTGCAGTGAGGCAGGGCATCAATCCAAGGACTGCAAGCGCCCAAGAAGCTCGGAGGATGAAGAAGAGGACCTGCGCCAGCAGGCGCTGGCGAAGCTGGCGCTCCGTGGGCCGCTAGCTACGTCAGCTGCGCCACCCCCTCCCAACAACCTCCTCCGCACCCCGCCGCGCCCATGCTCGCAGACGCCAGCCATGGAGGCTGGCGCTGTCCCTCAGGGCCGTCCAGGCTCGACGTCGGCGGGTTACGAGGATGCGCCGCTCTGTGTGGTGCGTCGCACCCCGGCCATACGCGAACTTGGAGCGACGGCTTCAGTTTGCGATGGTGGCCCATGTTGGCGGTGCGCGGCCGGCGGTGTCTTGCCAGTTGGTGCACGATGCGCTTGTCCGCGTCCTGGGGCTGCCCAGCAGTGGTTTCTCCGTGCACACCCACAGGCCGGAGGACTTCCTCGTCGTCTTCGCCACGGAGGAGTTGCGGAGCGTGGTCATGTCCAGGCCATCGGTGGTCCATCAGGGTGCCGCCCTCTTCTTCAATAAGTGGACGCGCCAGTCACAAGCCTCGCTTGATGTTTGGAGTACCAAGGTGGAGCTCGTCGTCGAGGGTGTTCCGCCCCACGCTTTCGACAAGGAGGTGATTCAGGAGCTTCTCGGCACCTCGTGCTGCCTCGACGGGGTTGCGCCGGAGACCGCCTCGCGCGCTGATCTCGCCACGTTCAAGGTCTCTGCTTGGACGGAGGATGTGGAGCTAATTCCGCCAGCCAGGACGCTGGCGATCCCGGAGCCGGCGGAGCCTGCAGTGGAGACGCCTTCTTCAAGTTTGGTGCAGTCCGAGGACACCGGCAGCACGCTGCCGGCGAGAGAGCCGCCGGACGTCAAGCTGCTCAGGTACAAGGTTCTGATCCACGTGGATAAGGTTGTCACGGCGCCGGCACACGTGTTGCGGCAGCTGCCACAGGAGGGTGGCCACTACGAGCCCTCCGACTCCGGTAGTGACTCCGGCGGCGGTGGCGGCGGGCCGAGGCGCACGGTTACTCGTCCGCCATGGCGGCTGGGCGTGCCGGACCGGCGTGGCGGGGAGGGCTACAGGACAAGATCGGTGGGGCCGCGGTCCTACTGCCAGGTGGCGGCTTCCCCCCTACCAGCTGGAGGCTCCCACATATGGACGGCCGGATGCGCCCTCCGGAGATGGTGCATGGGCTCCAGTCGCATGCGCGGACAAGGACCGACAAGGAGGCTTTTTCGCCTGGCGACGTTCCCAGCTCCGATACGCGCCAAGGAGACAGCTGCAAAGCTGCTGATGTCTCTGCGGCCCCTACGACTGGACCGCTCGGCGAGTTGCCGTTGGAGAACGCTTTGGCTGACCTGCCAAGAGAGGAGCAGACTGCCGGTTGTGGCCTGTCTAGCTCTGAGGACCTTGCGCTGTCTGTCAACAGCGTGCCCACCGAGGAGAGTACGCCACGACCCCATGGGCTGTCATTCAAACAACGTTGGGTGCCTGTCTCTTCTGCTGACAGCGCCGAAGGCGAGATGGAGCGTGTGAAGGAAGCTAACCACCAGGTCTGCGCGGGAAACCTGGAAGATGCCTTTTTTGAGGTCTCTATCTCCACGGTTGTTAGGGATGGGCCGAATTTGGAGGTCGGCCCAACCCAGGATGCGGTCGTGGACACAAACCTGGAGCTAGCTGATGATGGGCTTAGTGCTGACCTTTCGCCAGCTCCGACGCCCAGTGGGCCAGATGAGGCCCTGCAGACCAACAGCCAGGCGTGCGCACAGCAGGAGGACGCCATCCAGTCGCCGGAGAGTCTACAGCCGGAGGCCACACCCCCACCGCCTGAGGCGACGGTGACTTAGGCTATGGTGCTAGGGAGAATGAAGCAGTTCTGTGCGAAGATTCTTAAGACGCTGGCACCTCCCTTGCTTAAGGAGGTGCAATCGACTACGAGGCTAAGGCCTGAAGCTGAACCATTCACGCCACGTCGCAGCACCCGGTTCGCGACGCCGATCCAGGCGACGGTAGCCAAACAGACGAAGAAGGCTTCGGCGGCTGAGGCTGTTTTGCTCAAGGCTTTGGGGATCACGCCCTCGGAGCTGGCGGTCGATGAGACGGCCCTTGTGGTGTTTCGGCAGTTCTTTGACTCCCCGCTACGTGAGCAGCACTTGAGAGTGCTTGCAGCTATCTTTGGGAAGACGATGCCGGCGAGACGGGAGCTACCGCGAGCGACGGTGTTGGAGTGCGGTGGCCGTGCTTGATCGCACCACTTTGTTGGAGTTCTTTTTCTCTTTTCTTATGGATCAAAACCCGGAAATTCTATGTTGGAACCCTCGGGGCCTCAATGAACTCGGCTAAGAGGGATTCTGTGAGGGAGTTGGTGTGTTCTTTGCGTGTGAACTTGGTGTGCCTTCAGGAAACCAAGATTGCTACTTTCGACCGGTTCATGGTGAATCAATGTCTAGGTCCGTCCTTTGACGGATTCACTTTCTTACCGGCGATTGAGACTCGAGGAGGCATTCTTCTGGCGTGGAACTCGGAGGTTTTGGATATTACCAACATATCGCTTGATACCCACGCCATTACTGGTGAAGTACATTCCAAGGACAACTGCATCTGGTGGATCACGGTGGTTTACGGGCCACAGAGCACCGCGGATAAAATTGAGTTCCTCAATGAGCTACGGGAGCGTAGATCCCTCTGCCCTGGCGCTTGGATGATCATTGGCGACTTTAATATGATTCTACGCGCCTCGGAGAAGAATAACGAAAACCTGGACCGCAGTATGATGTCGCGGTTTAGAACCTTCGTGGAGAACCATGAGCTGAGAGATCTGTATATGCACGGGCGCCTTTTCACTTGGAGCAACGAACGTCAAATGCCAACGATGTCCAAGCTGGATCGAGCCCTTGGGTCCATCGACTGGCAGATCTTGTACCCGGACTCGCTTCTCCAAGCGCTGTCATCGTCCATCTCTGACCACACGCCCTTGCACCTTTCCCTGAATGCCTGCCATAGGCCGAAGAAACGGTTCAAGTTCGAGATGTTTTGGCTGAAACTTGATGGCTTTGATGACGTCGTCAAAGAGGGTTGGCGCTGTGCCCCTTCCGTCCTGGATCCCTTCTTGCGTTTGGATGCTTGTCTGAGGAACCTCGCCCCGCTTTTGCAAGCATGGGCTGATCGTACCGTGGGCAACCTCAAACTGCAAATTGCCATGGCCAACATTGTGATCCATCGCTTGGAGGCTGCGCAGGACATCCGTGTGCTAACGCTGGAGGAAGGATGGTTACGGCGAACCCTAAAGCACACCGTCCTAGCCCTGTCGTCGCTTGAGAGAACTGTCGCTAGGCAGCGTTCCAGGGTACGTTGGATCAAAGAGGGCGACGCCAACACACGGTTGTTCCACGCTGTTGCGAACGGGAGAAAGGCCAAGAACTTTATACCTGCAGTCAGGATTGGGACGGAGCGTGTGACCGATCAGCGTGAGAAGGAGGAAGCCTTCCATCAGGCATATCTGCAGCTGCTTGGCACGATTGAGAACAGGGAGCTAACCCTGGATCTTCGCAAATTGGGGATGGAGTGCAAGGCGGAGGAGCTCCGTGATCTTGGGGAGATCTTTTCAGAAGAAGAGGTATGGAGCGTCATCAAGGAGCTGCCGCCTGATCGAGCACCTGGGCCTGATGGTTTTGTGGGCACCTTCTACCAGCGCGCTTGGCCGGTGATCAAGCACGAGATTATGGCGGCGGTGTTGAAACTGTATGTGGGGGATGGCAGAAATTTTGGCAGGCTAAATCGTGCACTCATCACCCTGATCCCCAAGCGTGCAGATGCGGAAGAAGTTGGGGACTATCGCCACATTAGCCTAGTCCATAGTTTCGGGAAGCTCTTCTCCAAGATCATGGCTAATCGGCTGCGTCCCAAGATGGAGATTCTTGTCAGTGCTAATCAATCTGCATTCATCAAAGGTCGCAACCTGCACGACAACTTCTTGTTAGTTCGACAGATGGTGAGGAAGATCAATGGCAGGAGGGAGGTGGGGACACTTCTGAAACTGGATATCTCGCGAGCTTTCGATTCGTTATCTTGGGCGTTTCTTGCTGAAGTCCTGCGACAGATGGGTTTCCCGGAGATTTGGCTCACTTGGATTGCGGTCTCCTTACGAACTGCCAGCACCAGGGTCCTCGTCAACGGAATTCCTGGAGAGACAATCGCCCATGCCAGGGGTTTGCGGCAGGGGGATCCGTTATCCCCCCAGCTCTTTGTGCTTGCGATGGAAGTGGTCACGATCCTAGTGTGCAGAGCTGCGGAGGCTGGGCTACTTTCGCCGATCGGAAACTGCACCAACATACAACGCTTGTCCATCTACGCTGACGACGTCGTGATCTTCACCAAACCCTCGGTGAATGATCTTGTGGTCATTCGAGAGCTGCTGCAACTGTTTGGACAGGCCTCGGGGCTTCACGTCAACTATCTCAAGACCTCCGCTACGATGATCAGAGGAGGGGAGCACCACAGGGTGCTGATCGAGGATTTGCTTCATTGCCCCATCAAGGACTTCCCCATAAGGTACTTAGGGCTTCGAGTCGGCGCTCGGGCCGTTGACAAAGCCCAATGGCAGCCCATGCTCGACGCGGCTGTGCACATAGTCCCTGCCTGGCAGAAGGGGTTAATCGCCAAACCTGGGAGGCTGACGATTGTCAAGGCTGTGATGGCCGCCCGCCCCATCCATCACCTCCTGGTGGCGGAAGCGCCAGTTTGGCTGCTGGAGGAGATCGACAGGAGTCTGCGCGGCTTCTTTTGGGCCGCCAAAGACAGGGCCGCTGGTGGGCAATGTTTGGTTGCATGGAACCGCGTCTGCAAACCCTTCGAGTACGGCGGCCTGGGCGTCAAGTGCCTGAGAACCCAGGGGTTGGCACTGCGCGTCCGGTGGGAATGGCTCAAGAGAACGGACGAGAGCCGACCGTGGCAAGGCCTGCCGATGGACAAGGACTTGGAGGCCCGACAGGTGTTTGACAGCCTTGTCAGCATCTCTGTTGGCAACGGCAACAAGATCCTGTTTTGGCGCGATAGATGGATTGACGGACGTGCTGCGGAGGACTTTGCCCCTGGTTTATCGCTAACCGTCAGCACTAGGGCAAAGAATTCTAGGACCGTCGCCCAAGCACTTGTGGAGAATCGGTGGCTGCTAGACATCCCGGGAACGTTGGCAACCAGGGGGGCTAGAGAAGTAATAGCGTTGTGGCTCGCTGTTAACAACATTCAGCCGCGACCACAACACCCCCGATCGCTTCTCCCGGCCCTGGTCTAGCTGGGGGAGTACAGCGCTAAATCCACGTATTGCATGCTCATGCAAGGAGGTGAGAGGTCCCAGCTTGGGGAAGCAATATGGAGAAGCAAGGCCACGCCCAAGAGCAAGTTGTTTAGTTGGCTGGTGACATGGGCATACCCTTCGGGTACCCATTATTAGTATACCTAGCTCGGCCCAATATGGAGGAGACCTAATATGGAGAAGGCCCAACAAGGCAACCCGAAGAAGTAGTCGACTAGGACTCTTGTAAAACCCTAGGCTGGTTGCATATATAAAGCTAGCCAGGGCACCCGAAATAGAGGGGGAACAGATAGACAGAATATAGACAACATAGCTCCGCTACGGCGGCACCCCGTAAACACATCTATGATCATATACTGGATTGCTAGCAGCACGTAGGGATCCTCCACCGAGGGGACCCGAAGCTGGGTACGTCGTGTGCCTAATCTCGCTCCCGGAATCTCCATCGTCGCTCTTCCCGAAAACCCTAGTCTACAATACGTAGGCATTGCCGAGGTGATCCCTCGTCAATTGGCGCCGTCTGTGGGGATTCGCGACGACTGGATTTCGTTATTCGGGCGGGATCCATCATCATCAACAAATATCGAGATTGCATCTAAGCCGAAGACCCTGGAATTCGTGTTCGAGACCAGTTCATATCTATTCAACTCGTCGTGACTAAAGCAAAAGGCGTACGTATCGCCGGTTCTATCGGATGCCAAATAAGTGCGTCTAACGACAGCGATAGTCGACGCATCTAACAAGGATCTGCAAAGGGAAAGAAAAAAGAGGACGTCAGATGATTTCAAGAGATGGCATCAAGTCCCGAGGCGGGGAAGGTTTTTTACTTACGTTACGAGCAATCCAAATCAGCTAAGCAGTTTCTTATTTGCTTCCTTTGATTTAAATATTATTTGCAAAGATGATCGGCAGGCATGCATGACTAGACGTTGCATCGCATAAGCTTGTCTAACTTTTTTACTTGTATTACCGATCTATTCACTTGATTTGCCAAGTCGTCGGGTGCATAATTGATCATAATGAAGTAAACCGTGTCGGCAGAAGAGCAGACCGTGGCTTCCAACACTACACGACTCAATTTCAGCCTAAAACCTGGCGAAAATCAGGTAGCGAATCGCCAGCATGTACACACCATCAAGATCTCGCCGGCATGAGACAAAAATAATTAGGTGCTATCTTACTATTTGTACAACTTACTTGGTCAATTTTATTTTTCGGCTCGAGCTGTTGTTTGCGCATAGTTTTTTGTGCCGTAGTATAACTGCAGATCGGAACAAGTTTCGATTACTTCGACATCGCACACTTGGTACGCTCGGGAGCTCGACCGTCGAGGATCCATCACATCGGTTGCGTCCTCTTCATCCACTACTTCCGGTTGGACGCCGCGCGACTATATCGACAGTGTCCACCGAACGACCTACTTCCACGTCGACTCCGCCGCACCCGATAAAAAGCTAAGTGTTCCTCTTTCGAGAGTTAATTATTATTTACTTTTGCCACACCCAAATACTCCGGGACTGCGCCATTAAATCGTTACTGCAAATACAATGAATTTCTTTTCTTCGGCTCTGGATATATCTTCTCCGGCTCAGTGGAATTATTTTCTTCGACTTAATGGATTCATCTTCTTCGGCTCAGTGGATTTATTTTCGGCTTAGTGAAATTACCTTCTTTGGCCCAGTGGATTCATCCTCTTCGGCTTATTGGATTTTTTCTTCATTGGATTCATCTTATAAGATTCATCTATATGGATATTATCGGCTTACTCTTATACAACATTACCCGAGGCGTTTCGGGTCACTGGATTTATCATCGAGGATTATTACTGGATTTATTTTCTTCGGCGGATTCCTCTTCTATATTACTGGATTCTTCGGTTCAATGGATTAATCTTCTATAATTATTACTGGAACTATTTTCTTCGGGTCAATGGATTCATCCTCTATGATATCAGCGGATTCATCTTCTATGGTTATTACTGGATTATTCGGGTCAATGGATTCATCTTATATGATATCGGCGAATTCATCTTCAACATATGATTCATATTTGGTGGTCGACACGGATAATACTCGGGGGCTCGACAACGACTTCGCCCCGAGTAATAATTGTGACACAGCGTCTCAGCAACAATCATGACATCACCCCAGTAACGCTCGGGGGCTCGGTTATTTCTTCATCAACAATTTTGCGGCATCCATTTTACTATTTGGTGGTTTCTACTTCGGCTATACTTCTTATCTACACTCGAAGACCTCATCACGCATCGGCTCCGTCGTGCCCAATAAGCTAAGTGTTCCTTTATTTCACATAAAGTTGATTATCATTTAATTTCACCGCACCCGACACTCGGGGGCTGCGCGGTATATATTCACTTTACATATCATCGAATCTAAGCATCTGACACCGCATGCAAAAAAGAGAGTCAAGGGAAAGATAGAAAAAGTTTGTTTATTTATGCAGGAGAAAGCCGACAAAATTGTCTACAAGAGAGAACCCGACGAAATTGTACAAAGGGAGAACTCGACGAAATTGTCCTCAAGAAAGAACAGGACCCGAAGAATTATCTTCAAGAAGGTCCCGAAAAATTATCCTCAAGGCGGTCCCGAAGAATTATCTTCAAGAAGGTCCCGAAGAATTATCCTGAAGGAGGAACCCGAAGAATTGTCCTCAAATAGGACCCGAAGAAATTTTCCTGAAGGAGGAACCCGAAGAATTGTCCTCAAGGAGGACCCGAAGAAATTTTCCGAGAGAAGAACTCGACGAAATTTTCATCAAGGAGAAACCAAAAAAAAAAAAAAAAAAGGACGGACAAATCTTCGGGTCCATTGACTCGTCATTTGTTACGAGCAAGAGTATCGGCGATGTGCTCGACGACAATATAGAAGAACCAATATATTCGGCTGTCTCATAAAGCCCAAGAGAAAAATATAGAAGAACCCGCAAAATGGGTCATTGCATCAGCCGAACAAGGCACTCGACAATATATTCTCAGAACGCCAAAGTTGCGATCAATTTCTGAATGCCGCAAATTTGCGAAGGTAAGACCCCGGATCCGTTCTGCGGGCGTGGCATCGCCAAAGACTGCGCTCTGCTACTTTTATCCGTATCAACGGATACGAAGAAAAATCCTAACGGACGCGTTAGGTACCCGATAAACATGGCTCGGGACTCGACGGAATGGTAAGACCTTAAGCGGCACTCGTCGAAGTTTACACCGGTATCCCGAGATCATGTCCGGGGACGTGATCTTGAAGTAGGTTTTTGCGGATTGCCACTAGAGCAGTTAACTAGTACACGATCCGTCGGATGAACTAGCCCCAATTACCATTATCCCTGTACAATATAGATATGGATGTCAAATAAAAATAGCAACGGCACTGAAGTCGATAAAAGAGGGGCTGCGCCCAGAAATATAGTCAAGTTTTTTATCGAGTAGTACAACTTGAGCCTATGCCTAAGTGCAAACACTTGTGCATAGGCTCGGGGGCTACTCTTATCGAGAGTATTGTTCACCCTCCCGATAAGATACAAGACAGAGGAAAAATTGTGGTGTCGATTAAAAGCAAGTTGAGCCTACACCCAAGTGCAAACACTTGGCTGTAGCCTCGGGGGCTACTCCCATCGGGAGCGCTGGTCGCGCACCCGATAGAAAATAACTTCGACAGCATCTATGACAATCAAGGTTTGCAGACTCAACTCGATTCTACGACTCGAGTGGAGCCTACTCCCATCGGGAGCACATGGATTTCATCGAGTCCTCCAGAAATATAGTTAAGTTCTTCATCGAGTAGTACAACTTGAGTCTATGCTCAAGTGCAAGCACTTGCCCATAGACTCGGGGGCTACTCCCATCGGGAGCGCTGCCGCGCACCCGATAATTTCAAGAATCGTCGACATCATCTACGCTACACATGATCTACGACATGGACCCCGCCTTGTATTTTCTTCGACTCCGGAGATGGTTATGCTTGGAGTTTCTACGCAAGTCTTCGACTTCCCTATAAACTCAGGGGCTACTGACATGGGCATACCCTTCGGGTACCCATTATTAGTATACCTAGCTCGGCCCAATATGGAGGAGACCTAATATGGAGAAGGCCCAACAAGGCAACCCGAAGAAGTAGTCGACTAGGACTCTTGTAAAACCCTAGGCTGGTTGCATATATAAAGCTAGCCGGGGCACCCGAAATAGAGGGGAACAGGATAGACAGAATATAGACAACATAGCTCCGCTACGGCGGCACCACGTAAACACATCTATGATCATATACTTGGATTGCTAGCAGCACGTAGGGATCCTCCACCGAGGGGACCCGAAGCTGGGTACGTCGTGTGCCTAATCTCGCTCCCGGAATCTCCATCGTCGCTCTTCCCGAAAACCCTAGTCTACAATACGTAGGCATTGCCGAGGTGATCCCTCGTCAGCTGGCGACACAGAAGAGGATCTGGACCTCGGACAGGCGTGCCAGATTCGGACTTCAGCTACACTCATCGGCATGCTTTGTGTGCGACCAGGAGGAGGACACAGCGGATCATATCATCCTCCAGTGTGTGGTGGCTAGGGAAACCTGGCACCGCTGCGGACGTGCCCTTGGTTTGAACTTCCAGGTGCCCACGATACACAGCCTTGTAGTTGATTGGTGGGTTACGGAGAGGCAAAGATTCAGGGCTGCGGACAGAAAGTACTTTGATGGTCTTGTCTGCACCACGGCTTACACCCTCTGGAAAAACAGAAACGCCTGGTGTTTTCATAACCCACCGCGACAGCTTTCGGCCAGGACCATGACGCAGTTGATCTTGGAGGAGTGTAGCTACATCTCGGCTAGGTTTAGGGTAGCTGATGGAGTCGGAGTCCTAGATAATGGGTGAGTAGTGTTTCCTTGTTGCCCGGAGTTACCGGCACCCCCGTTCGCGATGGGGAGCCTCTCTTGTACATATCATTCCGCCTTCTATAAAATTATGGTACGCGTTCGCGTACTCTCGAAAAAAAGGTCCCTC
>NC_061510.1:28610622-28676009 GCF_022539505.1 Lolium rigidum | reverse complement strand
GCATTAGTACCGGTTTTGCAACCGGTACAAATTATTCGGCACTAAAGCCCCCCTCTTTCGTACCGGTTGCTTACGAACCGCGTATAAAGGGGCCTCCACGTGGGCCACCAGGAGTAGCTTCGGGGGCTAGGGATCTTTGGTACCGGTTGGTAATACGAACCGGTACCAAAGGTCCCCCCGCGGCGGGGATTTGCCCGAATCTTCGCCGCGCGAGAATTGAAGTTTTAGGGTTTTTGGAGGGGTTTAGGGATATCGGTTTGTTTCATATCGCGTCGATGCACCGAAACGCGTTTGGGTTTATTGAAGTACATGAAGATCAATATGATGCATAGCAAGTTGGTGCATATAATATAACACACATGTAATTGCATAAGATCGCAAATTAAGAAGCACTATGCATGAAGATCGATCTTCATGCATAGTAGTGGTACTCTCCGAGCCGTACTCTATATATTACATGTAGCATAGTGGTACTCTTCGAGTCAACTATATATGTAACATGTACATCTTCATTCATAGTGGAACTCGCGAATGGTGGTATGACGTCCCGAAGGAAGAATCCCGCCACTTCTCGGCTATTGCTATGAAGCGGTCATCGATTGAGAGCTTGTTCCGCTTTTGTTGCCAACTATAAAAGAATAAGATACAAATGAGTACATGAGATATGTGTGTGTGTATATATATATTCAAACCACAATGAAACAACTATTACCGAAACTCAGCACAACTTATGATAAGAAAACAAATTTGTGAATATTGTTTTCGTACCTCTTTATTTCTTGCATTATTAATTCTCTCGCCGACAATTCCGTGGATGTACTCGCAAACGTAGAATCCACGTGAGATCAGTCCCTTGTGGTTGTTGTGGGCATTTCTTTACAAGAATATAAGTCAATCAAACAATAGTCAAGTATGATAATTAAAGTTGTGTGGACCTAGGTAGTACTACTTACTTTCGCCTTCCATCGCAGCCTCCGTGGCCATTCATGGGACGTATCTTCCTTGATGAAAGTTGCCCATACGCTGCCCGACAAAAGAAAATGCATAAAAGAGTTATCAATTAGTTCATAGCAGGAAATTAACGAAACAAACCGATAACAATTAAAATTACCTTTTGAGCATTAAATAACAAGACAAGTATAGTTCCGGTTCTTTGCTTAGTGAGTCAAAGACTTCAACTTCTCCAGCTTTGCATATTGATGACGAGAAGAATAAAGTGAAACCTACGCACGTTTAAATATGTAGTGTCATATATATAAGGCATTAGTTAAAATTTTGACATACTAGTGAGCAAAATATAATGTGTTATAAGACAAAGAAGACTCACCGGAAGTTGTAAGGTCAAATTATTAGGTTTTTGTCACGTTGTCGCTTCAAAAACCTTAGCAAAGTCTCCGGTGTATCCTTGTTATAGACGGGATCTTCTATGGTTTTAACATGCATTGTGTGCAGGATCAATGAACCCAATGTTCGTGATTTCATCCCTTTTGCATTCGAGTATCTTCGATCCGCATAATATAGCGCACAAAGGATTATAATCTACGCACAATGAACGAGAGCTGAGCTAAAGACTTCTCAAATTAAATAAATCACTTACAGTACAATAGGAACCGATGATAGATTTGTCGAGGGCCCGGAGATTGTATAACCGGAAAAGCTCGTTGAAGTCAACGTTCACACAAGATTCCCCGGAAGTAGTGCTCTTCCCTAACTCGCACCATGATAGTCTCGATCCCTTCCTTTGAGGCATTAAGGTACCACGAATGCAAGCTACGCATACGTGTTGGTAGCTTCCCGAGATTCTCGACCAAATCTTTCCCTTGAACAAATTGATATGCTTGTTCAGCCAAGGCGTAATCGGTTGTGTCTTGTCGAGAACTTTGAACGGCCTTCCCGTCAAACACCTTGAGAGGCCTCGACCGATTGAACGGGTTGTTGTCCGAGCCGGTAGACTTGGTGTATCCCTTTTATCTCCCCGATACCCGATTTAACGGGTTTTGTCGCCTCGATCATCTTGTCATACGACCTTTCAATAGAACGCCTATAGTCGATGGCGGCGATGGTACAGGGTCATATAGATTCTCAACGATACGCACAACTTTCTCCCGATCTAGTGTCTTCTCGAAAGGTATCTCCGGCACTTTCGGTGCAAAAATTTCTTCACCTCGGCCCGAACGGCCTCCGCGTTTTCCTCCGGGAGTTTTTTCCTGAGGCAACTCTCGCAGGCGGCAGTTTTTTCTCCTTTCTAGCTTTCTTCCTAGGCGGCGTATCTGCTCCGCTTAACGGACGCCTGTCTTACGCGGAGGATCTCGAGATGGTGGACTCACGCCGGGGTCCCTCTCGGGTAGGTGTGGACTTGGCTGCTCACCAGGACTGCCACCAGAGGGAGTCGATGGCATTTGCTGCTCATGTGTAGGAGTCGGTGGCCTTTGCAAAAGGACGACGTACTTCTTCGGCCATAGGGCGAAACCGTGCTTGACATCGGCCGTTGTCCTCTCATCTTCACCTCTAGGAATATCAAGCTCCACTTTTTCAAAACCCGAAACAACTTCATCCACCCCGACACGAACACAACCAGGTGGAATGGGCATATGATGGTGCATTGCTCCATCTTCACTTGGGTACACATAGCCGACCGCCACCTTACCGTACGCGGTCCCGATTAACATATGTAGCTCGCACCTGTCTTCTCCGTGACATAATCCACGGGTAGCTTCCTCCACATCCGTCAAGATGCGAGGAACCGACGACCGGCTTCTTCGCCGAGATGGGGCAGCATCGGCTTGTGGATCCCGTAGAAACAACGGCCGATCAGGTGCCCTCTCGATTTCTCTCAAGAGCCTCCACCCTAGATAACAACTCCGTTACAATGTCTACGGCCCTTCTTCTTCTTTCGCGAACGGCTTCTATAAGTGCCGCCGCTGTCCGGCCACGCTTCCTTCATGGTGAGACCCGGCGAGCTCGCTACCCGTCCAACATGTTCAGGGTTCCCTGCAGCGAGTGTCGCTCGTCATTCTCTCGATCGGGAATGTACTCTCCTTCTCGACCTTGTCAATTGCATCTACAAGCTTCGGTACAATTGCCTCAATTTTGTCCTTCCATTTTCCCTTCGCAATGATCAACCCTCGTCTTTGGGTCCAACCCTGCCCCCATGAGCGAACAGCCATAACTTGACCGTTCGGGCCAGCCCCATGTCTCGTGGAGTGATTCCATGATCCATCAGCTGTATTCTCAAACGCCGTCCACTTCGGAATGGCACTCTTGTAGCCACCGACCCCAAAATGATGCGGAAGTTTCTTCTTTGCAAGCATTTTCGGTATTTTTCTTCGATCGGGACACAAAAGTAGACGATTGCTTATACTCCTTAAATGCGGCCCAGTTGATCTTTTATCTTCACTAGATTATCATCGAATACTCTGGATCTTCATTCTTATATTTGTCCCATAAATTTTTCTTGAAGGTCCGGAATTGTATGGCCATCTTCTTCCATGTCCATTCCTTGACTTTATTCTTTCCGGCCTTCCGTCATGTCTTCCGGTAGGCTGAACTTTGTCATGAGCGTGTCCCAAAGAAATTTTTTTCATCGCTGTCGTTGACATAACTAGCACCACTCTCCGGGTTCTTCGGCTTATGCCACTCTTGAATGCCTGATCGGCACATGGTCCCTAACAATAACTCCCGATTGATTTGTAAATTTGCGGCAAAACTCCTTGGGCTCCACTGGTTCACCATTAGCGTTGAATGCCGTGAGGGCTAACCTGCCCTCGCACTTTAGCACCCGCGTCGGGCCTCGCTTTGTTCTAACAGACTTGCTCGATGATCCGTAAGGCTAAAAGAAAAATTATTCGTTAATAAGTGCAATACAAATAAATGAATGCATCTAGGGATGAACATATAGACTAATTGATACATAGATATACACCTCGCTGGAGTTTGTGATGGACACTTCGTTGTCTCTTCTAACTTGTTCGGACTCAAGTCCCTCGCCAAAATCATTCGTAAAGTCTTGGAAATCGTTGTCTTCTCCATCGTCGGTTCCGACCACCGGCACTCTCATAGATCAATTGCCGCACCGCTTCTTCCCCTTCCTCATCTCGGACGTAAGGTGCCGTCCTCCATACCTCAATGTCACTCGCAAAATTAAGAAAACAATTAGAAAACAATTCAAATGAAGAAAACAATAACCCTAACCCTAACACTCGCGCTACACTCGTCTCGCTCTTCTCTCTTTTCTCGACCCTAACCCTAACACTCGGCGCTCCTCCTCTCGCAAGCTCTGCGACGGCAACAACAGTACGGCAACAACACACACTCGAGAAACTCAACGCACACATTCGTGACAAGGAAGAAGACGCAGCTTTGCCATGAAACTTCCTTGGTGATCGAATGGCTACATTGTTTTTGCTTAGCCATCACGCCTTGCTACAATCTCAGCTTGGCATCTCGCCATATACGCGTCCACCGAAGTTTCACCTCGACCGCATCTCCCAAGCTAGCTAAACTACTTGCAAACGAAATGAACAATGCATATTACATGAACAATGCATATTACGTGGCGGGAGGGCAGAGCCGAGGTCGACCTCGCTCATGTAGAGCACGCCGCGTCGGCGCGCATGACGCGGTAGTCGTGGCAGCAGCGCGAGGAGGAAGCCACCGGCGGAGGCGTGGCCCGTGACGGCGGCGACGGCGGGCACGGGGAGGGCCAGCAGGTCGGCGGCGATGGGCGGGCACGGGGAGGGCCAGCAGGTCACCTGGCAGCCGCCAGCCGGAGAACTCCACTAAGGGCCAGGTAGGGGAGGACGCCGCGGCGGCCGTGCATGGGAAGGACGCGCGGCGGCCGGGGCAGGAGCGCGCGCGGCGCGCGGGATCGAGGCGCGCGGCGGCCGGCATTTCGTCGAACGGCTTGCCCGCGCGTGCGGAGTGAGGGCGCGGGCCGGCGCCCGCCGGCGTAGGCCGACGCGCGCGCGGCTCCTCCCGGCGAGGCGCGCGGCGGCGAGGGAGGCGAGGCGAGGGAGGGCGGCGAGGGAGGGCGGCGGAGCTCACCTCGAGTTGGCGCCGGCGCGTGAGGCGCCGCCGGCCGGGAGGGGGACGCCGGCGTTGTGGCGCGGGAGGCGCGGGAGGGAGGCGAGGCGAGGGGGAGCGGCGGGTGACGACGGCGTGGTCTGGCGACGGCGAGGGGGAGTGGTCTGGCGACGGCGTGGTCTGGCGACGGCGGACAGCGCGGCGTGGTCTGCGACGGCGAGAGCTTCTGGCGCGCGGCAAGTGTGAGTCGATTTGGGAAATTTCTCCCCGCGCGGCTAAGTGAGAAGGAGGAGACCTTTGGTACCGGCTGGTACCACCAACCGGCACGAAAGGCCTTTCGTACGGTTGGTGGTACCAACCGGTACCAAAGGTTTTTTTTTGTTTTTTGTTTTTCTTTTTCCGTATTCTTTTCTTTTGTCGTTTCTTTCTCTCGTTTCGTTTCGTCGTTTCTTTTCTTTTCTTTTCTCGTTTCGTTTCTTTTCTTTTTCTCGTTTCTTTCTCGTTTCTTTTTCTCGTTTCTTTGCTATTTCTTTTCTCGTTTCTTTCTTTTTTTATTTTCTTTTCTATTTCTTTTCTATTTCTTTTTTCTCGTTGCTTTTCTATTTTATTTTCTTTTCTCGTTTCTTTTCTATTTATTTTTTCTATTGCTTTTCTATTTATTTTCTTTTCTATTTATTGTTTCTATTTCTTTCTTTACACTCCCGCCACGACGCCGTTCGCGCGGAAAGTTTCCGCCTCGACGTCGCGCAGAAACTTTCCCGCCACGACGCCGCGCGTGGGAGAAAAAAGGCGAGAAAGAAAGGGCGGGAATAAATTTTTATTACGATTGAACTCGAATTAAAAGTACATAGCTTAACTCGAAAATTAAAGATACATGGCCAAATTCTACCGTTGGAGTCATTCAGCCATACTCGTGCCTAGCCCTGTAGTAGTCGCCACCGTAGTCGTCGTAGTCGCCGTCATCATCGTCGCCGGCATCGGGGTCGCGTACTCTCCGGTCAGCGGGTGAGCACGCGTGGGCCGGGACCGAGGGTAGCGCAGCGGGGGCCACGGTAGGCCATGACGCCCGGAGAGTCCGGCCGCGCCACCACAGCCCGACGGCCGGCCTCGTTGAAGTTCGAAGGAGGCGGACCGCCCTCCTCATGCTCGGAAAGCGCCCTCTCACGCCGATTGATGAAGAAGCTTTCCCAAGTCGGGCCGTAGCTCTGGATGCCACCGGGGATTCCTCCGCTCGCCCGGCGTGAGCTCGAAGTAGTAGTGGTTCGTGATGGCCATCTCGCGCGCCACACCTAGAGGGACCGGAGGGACCGGTACGCCTCCGACGCTTAGCAACCAGCCTGGCCGGACGCGGTAGCCCGGCGGCGTGGGTAGTTCGAGGCGCAAAGCGCCTCCGCCTCCCGGGGTTAGAGATGCGATGGAAGCCATGGGAGAGAATGATGAGGTTTGCGTGATATGAGTCTAGATGTGATATGTAAATGGTGGCCAAGCCTACATATATATAGTGAAAAAATGGCGGAAGACAAAGGCGGGAACCGGTGGAAAGCGTGGGAAGAAAATAGGCGGGAAGACAGAGGCAACCCTTAGTACCGGCTGGTGGGTGCAACCGGTACTAAAGCCGTCTGGCAGGATAAGGACGCCCTGCTCGATGAGATAAAGTATGTAGCGCACGACGCCCTGTCGGTGGGATAAGGACGCGTGGGTAACCTTTAGTACCGTTGGTGGGTGCAACCGGTACTAAAGCCGTCTAGCAGGATAAGGACGCCCCGCTCGATGAGATAAAGTATGTAGCGCACGACGCCCCGTTCGGTGGGATAAGGACGCGTGTAATCCTTAGTACCGGCTGGTGGGTGCAACCGGTACTAAAGCCGTCGGCAGGATAAGGACGCGTGGGTAACCTTTAGTACCGGTTCGTGTCTACAACCGGTACTAAAGTCGTCAGCAGGATAAGGACGCTCCGCCTATAAATCTCCCGTGGCGGAACTTGTCGAAGATGCCCTTGGTGCACACGCCATATGGCATCTTCTGAAGTTCCGCCTCGGAATTTTTTTCCCGCAAGCCCGTGCAAGACTCCATCTCCTCTAACAATGTTGCGGAAAGGGTTGGGAAATCTCCCGTGGCGGAACTTCTCGAATATGCCCTTGGTGCACATGCCCTATATTAATATCTTACATACAAGCCCGTGACTTAACTAGTAAAACAAGCCAACCATCTCCATTGTTAATATCTTACATACAAGAACATCATTACACAAAAGTGATTTCCATATTGAGATACACAAGTTATGATCCCTATATGTAGCTAGCTAGTCTTCCGAGTTTTCTTCGCTCGTTTCCCTTTCTTCTTATCTGCGACGCAACCATGGACAATCTTCATTGTTTAAGATGATGCTTGGGTCAATTTTTACCTTGAAGGGTGGAATATCGTCAAACTTATTATAATCTTCTCGACATGTCTGTCTTGTCCTCTACTCCCATGATGTTTCTTTTTCCTGAAAGAACTATGTGCCGCTTTGGCTCATCGTATGATGTGTCCTCTTGCCTTTCTTTTCTTTTTTTTCGGTTTGCTAGACATATCCTTCACATAAAAAACCTGAGCCACTTCACTGGCTAGGACGAATGGTTCGGTGTCGTACCCAAGATTCTTGAAATCCACCGTAGTCATTCCGTACTGCGGGTCTACCTGTACCCCGTCTTTCAAAGTTGAACCATTTACACCGGAACAAAGGGACCTTGAAATTAGGTCCATAGTCAAGTTCCCATATCTCCTCTATGTACCCATAATATGTGACCTTGTTCCCATTGCCATCTTCTCGCATCAAAGCGGACACCACTGTTTTGGTTGGTGCTCTTTTTGTCTTGGGCCAAAGTGTAAAATGTGTTCCCATTAATCTCGTACCCTTGAAAAGTCGATATAGTAGAAGATGGTTGCTTGGCCAACAAGTACAGCTGCTCGTCATCGGTGACATTCATGAGACGTGTTTGCAACCAACCGCCGAAAGTCTTCATGTGTTCTCCATCAATCCAATCTTCACGTTGCTCCGGTATTTAGAGCGTAAGATCTCCTTGTGTTCCTCTTTGTACGGAGCCACCAAGATGGAATTAAGTAGAACTGTGTAGTGTGCTTGAGTGAAAGAATGTCCGTCCATACACGTTGCTGATTTCTTTCCTAGCGTGCCTTTTCCACGCAGTCTTCCCTCATAGCGCGATTCAGGAACACCGATCGGCTTAAGGTCAGGAATAAAGTCAACACAAAACTCAATGACCTCCTCTGTTCCATAGCCCTTGGAGATGCTTCCTTCTGGCCTAGCACGGTTATGAACGTACTTCTTTAAGACTCCCATGAATCTCTCAAAGGGGAACATGTTGTGTAGAAATACAGGACCGAGAACGCCAATCTCTTCGACCAGGTGAACTAGGAGATGTGTCATAATATTGAAGAAGGATGGTGGGAACACCAACTCGAAGCCGACTAGACATTGGACCACATCCTTCCGTAAATTTTGTAGAGTAAGTGGATTGATCACCTTCTGAGAAATTGCATTGAGGAACGCACATAGCTTCACAATGGGTACTCGAACATTTTCCGCAGAAGCTCCCTCAATGCAACCGGAAGTAATTGTGTCATAATCACGTGGCGCTCATGAGACTTTAGGTTTTGAAACTTTTTCTCCGACATGTTTATTATTCCCTTTATATTCGACGAGAAGCCGACGGGACCTTGATGCTACTCAGGACTTCAAAAAGATCTCCTTCTCCTCTTTGGTAAGAGCATAGCCGGCGGTGACCTTGATACTTCTCTCGGATTCAGGTTGTTTCCTTCGTGGATACTTTGTCTGGTCCTGCGCGTGCATCCGGTGTATCTTTTGTCTTCCCATACACGCCCAAGAAGTTTAGCAGGTTCACGCAAAGATTTTTCGTCACATGCATCACGTCGATTGCAGAGTGAACCTCTAAGAATTTCCAGGGTAGCTCCCAAAATATCGACTTCTTCTTCCACATGGGTACGTGTCCGTCAACATCATGCGGAACAGATTGTCCGCCGGGACCCTTTCCAAAGATCACTTCTAAATCCTTGACCATATCATATATAACTTCCCCATTAGGGCGGGTAGGCTTGGTTCGGTTATCTGCCTCACCTCCGAAATGCTTTCCTCTCTTTCTTACGTGATGTTGTTTTGGAAGAAATCGACGATGCCCGAGGTACACATTCTTGTTTCCCAAATAAATACTATCAGTCTCACCTAAACAAGTGTGTGCATGCATTGTATCCCTTGTTTGATCGCCTTCGAAATGTTACCAAGAGCAGGCCAATCATTGATGGTTACAAATAACAACGCTCGTAGGTTAAATTCCTTTTGTTCGTGCTCATCCCACACAGTACACCTTCGTCACGCCACAACTCTAAAAGTTCTTCAACCAATGGCCTCGGTACACATCAATGTCGTTGCCGGGTTGCTTCGGGCCCCGGATGAGCACCGGCATCATAATGAACTTCCGCTTCATGCACAACCAAGGAGGAAGGTTATAGATACATAGAGTCACCGGCCAGGTGCTATGGACCGGAGCTCGCTCCCGAAAGGATTAAAGCCATCTCGTACTTAGACCAAATCTTAAGTTCCTTGCGTCATCCGAAAATGACTTGAACTCTCTGTCGATTTTTCTCCACTGCGACCCGTCGCCGGGTGTCTCAACGATCACATCTTTCTTACGGTCCTCTTTGTGCCATCGCAACAACTTGGCATGCTCTTTGTTCCGGAACAAACGTTTCAACCGTGGTATTATAGGAGCATACCACATCACCTTCGCAGAACCCTCTTCCCGGGGGTGGACTCACCCTCAACATCGCCGTGGTCATCTCGCCCGATCTTATACCTCAATGCACTACATACCGGGCATGCATTCAAATTCTCGTACTCCCCGCGGTAGAGGATGCGATCATTGATGCATGCATGTATCTTCCGCACCTCTAATCCTAGAGGGCAGACAACCTTCTTTGCTTCGTACGTGCTAGAGGGCAACACGTTCTCCCCGGAAGCATCTTCTTTATTATTTTCAGCAACTTTTCAAATCCCTTGTCGAAGTACCATTCTCTCGCTCTTCCACCGGCAAGCAATTCCAGCGTGGTACCCAGCCTTTTTCTCGACCATTTTCGCAATTTGGGTACAACAGCTTGTTGTGATCCTCTAACATTTTCTCCAACTTCAACCTCTCCTTTTCATTTCCGCAGCTTCATCTTCGCATCAAGAATGGCCCGACCCAAATCGTCATCCGGGTCATCAAAAATCGGCTCATCGAAAATGGGCTCTTCTTCAGCTTCGTCTTCCCCCATTCTACTACCACCGTCTTCAGTGAATAAGGGATAGTTGTCACTATCCTCTTCTTCTTCGTTGTCTTCCAATATAACCCCTCTTTCTCCGTGCTTGGTCCAACAATTATAGCTCGGGCATGAAACCATTCTCCAGCAGGTGGACGTGAAGGGTCTTCGAGGTAGAGTAATCCTTCATATTCTTACAGAACTACATGGACAATACATGAAACCATTCGACTGCCTGTTTGCCTCAGCCACGTTGAGAAAATAATGCATGCCGTAATGAACTCGGGATGGACCCGGTCACCGTACATCCATTGTCGACTCATCTCGCATTTTATATGTATATCAAAAATCATTAAGTACACAACATCATGGATATATGAGTGACCAACTTAATTAATATTCAAGTTCATCACATAAAACTAAGTTTTTTTTATAGAAAAGAAGAGGCTCGCCGAGGTTGTACGGTGCCGGCTAGGGGACGACGCTAGCGATCGACGGCGGTGAGGACGGGGATGATACTAATTAAAACCTACAAAATATACCATAATTTCAGCTCAAATTGATTATAAAAAAGTAAAATCCCTAACTTAGGCATTTCATCAAACACCTTGCTAGCACTAAAAAAATAGTACGAGTTAAACTACCAAAGAAATGAGCTAAATTAGGAACGCCGGAAGAAAGGATGATATTGCTAACCCTTGGATAGATGCATGCCGTTAATCTTGTTAAAATGGTGAAGAAAGGATGATTATTGGAGTGTGAGAGGTGGATATTTGGAAATGTGAGAGGAGAAGTGAGTATGAGATATGCAGGGAGCTGGGCGCTGCCGCGCGCTCATATAGTCACAGACCCTTTAGTACCGGTTCCTTACACGAACCGGTACTAAAGGTGCAACCCCGGCCCCACCACCGCCCGGAAATCGAGCCCAAACCCTTTAATACCGGTTCCCGTTACGAACCGGTATTAAAGGTCCATAACGAACCGGTATTGATGTCCCACGCACGGAACCGGTATTAATGCCCCCTTTAGTACCGGTTCGTAAGGGAACCGGTACTAAAGGCTTAGATGGATGAGAGGTTTTCTACTAGTGTAACCAGTGTTGTATCAAAAAAATAACTAGTTTAGCGTGGGAGAGGCGTAAATTGATGCTCCAACAGGTGTTGTAAGTGACACTGTAAAATACAGCGCGGGGCAAAGCGCTATCTCATGCACAACATCTACCGCGCTGAAAAGAGCGTGCGCTACAAATCGCGCGTAGAAATAACTACCCACTTTTACAGCCATAAAATTTAAAACTTCTGTTAAAAGTGAATATGGCTTCACGCGCGAAATACGAATAGAGCACGTTGCAAAGTACTTCTACACCGCCAAAATTTAGATCTACGATTGGAGATACTCTAAAGCGAACCCACTCACGGCTGCACTGTTGCCCATGATTCGTGCGCTTCTGTGGCCGGCGATTCGCGGGCGCCTATTTGGCGCGCGGGGTACTGGAATCGACCCTTCGGGCGAGCTTGGGAAAAGCTGCTGGTCGTGATGACGGGACGGAACGCCAGGAGGCCCATGACGACATGTATTTTCCTACTTCTAACTAGGACTAGGATGTGTCGCTTTTGTTTGTGTCTTGGAAGACGTAGAGCCAGATGAAAATGAAAGCACGATAAAAACTCTAACACTGTGTTTGGATGCATGGAATTGGGCTCGGAATCACTGAATCTGGAATTCGTGAGCAGTTTCCACCGTTTGGATAGGCCTTAGAATCAGAGCATGGAAACCGAGCCCAAATTCCGCGGGCCGAATCGGTAGGTGTAAACATCAAGCGAAACATTCCGAGGTCCGACCCTCGGAATCGCTCGGAAACTGCCTGCTGCTCCTCGCGAGCGACGAGAGGAAGCAACAACGTGCCCGTTGACGTCGCCGCCTCCATCCAGACGAGCCCGGCCGGAGCCCGTGGCCGTCGCCGCCTCCATCCCGACGAGGTCGACCGGAGCCCGTCGCCGCCTCCATCCCGACGAGCCCAACCGGAGCCCGTCACCGTCGCCGCCTCCATCCCGACGAGACCGGCCGGAGCCCGTGGCCGTCGCCGCCTCCATCCCGACGAGGTCGACCGGAGCCCTCTGGACAGCGGACGCGGCTCGATGTTGGCTCCTGGCCGCGAGCGGAGGCGCGTACGTTGGCTCTTGGACAACGGATGGAGCGCTCGGCCCCTAGCAGGCGGAGGCGCTCGCCGTCAGCTCCTGGCCACGACCGGAGGCGCGTACGGCGGTCGGGGAGGGCGGATCCAGGCGAGTATGGTGTCGGGGAGAGCGGATCCAGGCGAGCGGTGGCGCGTACCTCGTCGGAGACGATGGCCGCCTCGCCGGCAATTGCTGGCCGGAGCTGGGAACGATGGGGATGAGGCCCTCATCGTTTTTTCTTTATTCGATTTCAACATTAAATTCCGAGCGCATCCAAACAGCTGAATTCTATTTCAGAGCCAATTCATTTCCATCTTGGATTTAGAATCTGAAAGTCCAATTCAATTCCATAGATGATTCTATGCATCCAAACACAGCATAAACCATTTGCTATTCCGATCCCTCGTATTCATATTACTTATTAATATGGACGTGTCTAGAACTAAAATGTATCTAGATATATTCATATTAGAGTCAGCCAATATAAATCGAAGGAAGTAAGAAAAATGAGCGATCAAAGTACTACTCCGCAGTACAGATTACCACCCTATGTCACTCGCAGGGAGATACCATAGCCATCGCTGCCACCAAAACCTGACGAGGAGAGACGGTGTGAGCGCGGCGTACCCACGGCGAGGAGATCTCGCCGCCAATCTTTGTCCCGGCGGTCCTCATGGCTCATATGCAAGGGAGGTGTCGCCTTGATCACATCACACGCAGGCGAAGTCTTACTCGTAGCAGTATCTCGGTGGCATTGGTTGCGCGGCAAACTCGCCGTATGGGCGATGTGGAATGGCGACAATGGTTTTGATCTAGCAACGTCACATGAGTTTGGAAATAGGGGCAGCGGCCACCTTGTTGGTCATGTGGATGACATCAACGTTAGGATCTTGAGATGGTGATGCCCTTCAACTATGTGATGTCGAGGTCGATGGTTGTACAAGGCATCCTATTCTTCAAGAACGAAGCATTCGATGTTGACAACGGTATTCTCAGGCCCATCTATTAGAGATATTGTATCTATACGTATTAGGTATAGAGTAGTAGTTCTCAATCATGAGACTCCCACAAAAACTCCTCCAAGTTAAACCCAACTCTTTATGTGTTTTTGGTTGTGCTTGTTGTCCCAACCTTCGTCCCTATAACAAACATAAACTCTCTTTTCGTTACAAACCTTGTGTTTTTCTTGGTTATAGTCCTCGCCATAAAGGAGTTAAATGTATTGATGTGACCACTGCTCGTTTCTATATTTCTCGAGATGTTGTTTTTTATTAGAATATTTTCCCGTTTGCTTCACTTAATCCCAATGCTGGTGACGCCTCCGTGAAGCACTACTTCTCCTTCCATCAGACAATCCCTCTTCGGCATCTATTTGCATGTTGTTCCTAATGTTTCTCCTCTACAGGTGGTTGCCAAGGACACACCAGCTCTATCAGCGCAAGAATCTGGCTCAAATTCTATATAAAATGCATCAAATAGCACGTCAAATGACACTAATCAGCGGGAAAATAGGACAATAGGGGACCGCGGCGATCTCGAGGCTGATCCCTGCTCCGCATCCTCTATGGGATCTCTGCGCGCTAATAGCAGCAACAGTGCAGGCACACCGGTGCGCGTGCAGTCGCCCCAGCTCCCGCCTGCCACGTCGTCGCTGTCCCCTGCCTCTTCGGTGGCCGAACCGGCATCTCCCCGCCCGCGCGAATCGGCGCCCGCCACGTCGCCTCCTGTCTCCGTGTTCCCCCACACTAGTGGAGAACGGGCCAATTATCCCGGCCCGTAAGAGGCTTTTGTCCCGGCTCGGCAACCGGGAAACGAAGGCAGGACAAAAGGTCCAACCTTTTGTCCCGGTCCGCTTACCAGCCGGGACATATAGTCCACCACGTGGCTGCGATGCAAGGGTTTGGGTTGGAGGACCTTTTGTCCCGGCTCATAATCCCAACCGGGATCAAAGGTTTCATTTTTCATTTTTAATTTTTCTTTTTGTTTGACTCGTTACTCTCTCACTTGAACCATTGTAACACTAATTACACTTAATCTATACTAAAATTCTAGACTTGGTCACTTACCGATCGGTCACCCATGCACACACTACTCCACCCTGAGCACGCTTAACTCCTCGGTTCTTTCCTGCTGTGCTCCCGCGAATGTGGTTGTACCTTGTTGTAAATACTACCATAAGATAATAATATAGAATTCCAATGTGATGAATTTGGATATTCATATAATATGGCCAAATAATTAATATCTTTAAATATTTAAATCGCAACTGGAGAAATACTATATGCATAATTATTAGAAAAATGTGAGGAATTTAAATATGAAATAATTTTGTTTTCATTAATTTATTATTAATATCTAATAATATATGCATTATTCATATAATATGGAAAATAATTAATATCCTTAAATCTTTAAACCGCAACTGGACAAATAATATATGCATTACTATTAGAAAAATGTGAGGAATTTCAATATAAAATAATTTTGTTTTTATTCATTTATTATTATTATTATTATCAAATAATATATGCATTATTCATATAATATGACTAAATAATTAATATCTTTAAATCTTTAAACCGCGGTAGTATTGTTTACGGATGGTGCATGCCTTGGCGGGAGTCTTGACCCCACCTTGCATCGCCATATGGGTCACCCGGTCATGCGGAGCTCGATCATGCATCCGCAGACTAGCACTAGATTTTGTGTCATGTACAATGGTTGATAAGACTGTCTTATCATAGCGCCGCCACCTAATTTAGATATAACAACAAAACATGATGTACAATGGATTATTTTTTATTCTTATCTCTAGTAATCAGATATCCTAAATTTATGGTGAGAGAGATTATGCTAAAAGATCATCTCTTAGTTAAGAAAAAGCAAACCTTTTTTCAACATTCTCTCTCCTCTATCTCAGCATTTTCCTACGTGGCACTCCTAAGATATCACCATTGTACATGCCCTTATCCATCTGAAGCACACGGGAATCATTGATGGTTTCGTACTTTGGAGCACAGCACCTGCCGACTAATTGTCCCCTAATAATGACACTTTTACCAATTTGATGATGGTACGTGACATGGTAATTAGTAAACAGACATACGGCCGTCCAACGAGGGAAGGAATATTTTCTGACTCCCAGGTTGGTAGAGAAGACATGGCCAGGTACGAATACGTATCATCGTACATCCCTACTTTGTGGTTTTCACGCCGTTTGAGAGTGCGCTTTCACCGCGACATGGTACTACGAGTGCAACTGTACTGTACAAGGCCTCTTGTCTATGTGTAACTGTATCGAGAATCCTGTATAAAGCGGAGACAAGGATACGAGAGAGAAATAGCGGTACAAATGCCAGCTAGGCTGCTAGAGACAGAGTGCTGGCGCTAGCAGCGGTTCCCGTCGGGTCCGGTGGAGTGTCGTATGTGTCCGTCGAACCAACGTCTCGTCGGCGGCTTCTTTTTTCCTTGCGTTTGTACCCGTAACTTGGTCTCTCATCATGTGATGATATATGCACAGGGGAGAGAAGGCTCGTGATGTGGTGCAGGCCTACATTGCCCAAGTCACATCGTGTTTCATGGATGCCCGGGCATACAAGTACGTACGTAAAGTATCACTCAGCGCAAATGCATTTAGGCCTTTCACAATGGAGAATCTTTTAGCACGTTATTATAGGTGAAACAAATGCTTAAGAGATAACCTCTTTAATGTATTGAATTTTAAGGGTTGTCCTCTTATTAATGAGTTTGGTGATATGTACTATATGCATGTGATTGAGTGAGCCATTCTTTTTTCCTATGACTCCGTGTAAAGGTTGCATGATCATAGGCAAAATGGTTATATGGCATTATAAGAGCATCTCCAGCGGCGTCTTCCAAAGCATTCCCAAAGGTATTTGGAGTGTGTCGGACAAATTTTCATTACCGGCCGCTCGCCCCAAAGCCTCCTTTCGTCCGGCGTGGTCCAATACGGTGTCCGGTGCCCCGAGTCCGTCCACGGTCCACAGGGGACGCTCCAGGCACGTCGGACACAACGAAAAGCGAGGCGGGCTCCCACCTGTCGGCGACAACTTCCACAACAGTTGGTTCGCGCCTTTTATTTCTCATCGCGCCTTCCCTCCCGCGCTTCCCACCCCTCCGCCGCCGCTCGATTTGCCGGCCGTTTCGACGGCAGATCTCTTCTGAGTCGGGCACCATTGTGGCGGCTGGCTCTCTCGCTGGCCTTTTCACCGCCGCCGCTTCGTCAACGCGTCCTAGGACGCGCCGTCAAATCCGCCCCACCTCCAGGCACAGAAGGTGTTCGACGCCTTGTCAGGTAGGCGCGATAGGTCGTTCTTCTTCGCCTCGTCTGTCGCGGCTGAATTTTAACCATTAGTTTTCTGCAGACATGGATAGCGACGATGAGATGCTAGTCCGACTGCTGGAGGACGAGCAAGCCTTCGACGATGACATTCAGGAGCATTTGCTGATCACCGCGTCCCTCCAGAATATGCTTGATGCCGAGGCGGATAAGCGGAAGAGGCCGCGCCACGGAGGTTCAACGCCGGGTAGAAAGAAGTCGAAGCCCGACAGAGGATGGAGGGGCATACCATGCTGCACAACAACTACTTCGCAGATGACGCAGCACAAGTCGATAATTTTCAGCGCTGGTATAGGATGAGGCAAGGGTTTGTTCATGAATTGTAATATCCCTGGATTTGGGGTTACAAAAATAGAGGAAACAGATATGTGCATTGCATTCATGCATAGAAAATCTGGGGAATTTTCGCGCTTTAAAGTAAAACAGTCACAGTAATGGAAGTTTCACTTGACCTTGGTGGAATTGAAGTAGCTCATCAAGTCCAGTGCTATAAACCTCAATGTGACTTTGCTAAAACCTTATTTTGGGAAGAGATGATTTGAGCTAAGGGGTTAGATCAAATGGAATTAAAACCAACCTAGTAACACATTAACAATGATCAATTACTTGATCTTATAAAATATCATAATGTGGTATTCTTTGCCATAACATAAGAACATCTATTCAATTGGAAATCAAGTAACAATTAGTGGAGAAACCATTGTTCCCTTATCCTATGCATGTCTTAAACTAATCCATGTTCTTACTATGAACTTCATGGTAATTCTTGAACTAAATTCTTGAACTCAACACCAACACAAGATTATCATTAAACCCTAGAGATGGGAGAGGTCTATAACCATCCAATAGATATTAATCAAACTCCAAGTTATTAACACTTAAAAGTTAAGAAACCACACTTGAGGTATAATTGAATTCACTTTTAAAAACTTATTACCAAATATGGTAAAACACAAGGACCTAAGTGCATAAAAGCCACACATTCTGATTTTAATCATAACTTATTAAATATGTGGAATATTACAAAACTAAATTCGTTTACATTACGAATTATAGTACAAACTATATGAATAAAATAAACTATGAGTATTTTGAAACTCCTATGATCATGCCTTGGTGAAATCAACATTCACCATTCAAAATTGGGGTATAATCCTTGTCTTTGATATTCTAATCCCAGTTACAATATAATAGAATCACATATGATATAGTGACTCACCCACAAGCATAAAATAATTCACAAGATATTTAGTAACAAAAGCCACTTGGCTATCCAAAAATAAATCACATGAGAGGATAATCCCAATGCCACATAGGATGAAAATATCTACATAGCTTGCATCCTAAGAAATGTCACCTCATGTTTAAAGGATTGATATGGATGATAGCATGACAACCAAGCACCTTACTCATCAAATTAAAACAAGAGTCACCCACCTATGTCTCATGATATTAGAGCATGCCCAAGCCTATAAAAGGAACCCTCTACCTCATCCATTTCATCATTTTGCACCATGATGCAAGAAAACCAACACATTGAACTACCCCATAAAAGAGTTAGGATCAAGATGAAGCAGCTAGGAGGTGGAGGCATGCCACAAGATGCAGGTTTATCAGAATTCCTGAAGAACAAGCTACAGAAGATAGCAAGGTAGAATTCTTAGGAAGACCACATATTTAGATAATCACATCATCTTTCCTTAAATAGAACCTTAGATTATAGACCAAGCCCTTGTGGAGTGAAAGGGGAAAATTGGTATAACCATATCAAAATACTCCTAGTGATACTTTAGGAAGCCCATACCATGCATGATCATCACAATTGGGTAATGATCATATACTCTAAGAATTGGGAGTAGAAGCCATTGAGAATAAATTGCTCATGATAATGCCATGACCATGTTTTGGATAAATAGAAGAATAAGCTATAAGTTAAAACCCATATGATAAGTAGATATCATTCACCACATGAAATTATAGGAAGATCATTAATAAGCAACCCTAGGTTATATCTCAATCCTAACTTGTGAATCATGATCATAAGTAGAATCCTATCTACATTTCACTTATTCCTCAATTAATGAAAACAAGAAAACCTTAGAGTTAAACTCTATACTTTATATGGTGAGAAATCATTCATCATTATAACCAAAGTTAACTATAAAGAGAACCGTAGCCACTTTAGCTACTTTAATGATAGATTAAGGATAATACTAGAAGTCCATTGGTAGAAGATAAAACTAATTCTCAAATCCTTAGTAACTAAAGAAGAACAACAACTATTGATAAATTCTGTAATTAAAACCCTGTGTGGTGATCAACCACTTATCCTTATAATTAGACCAAACCATGATGAGAGTAGTATTTATATTTCAAGGTGCTATTAAAATATGATAATAGTGCTAACCTTGAAATAGGGTTATAATAAACCTTACGAGGCCTTAATAAATGAGTGTTCACATCAAATCATATGCAAGTGACAATATTCTCAAATGAGAAACTAAATCCTTAGAAAACTTAGGACACATGAAATAACACTTGAAATCATATCCTAAAATAAGAAACTAAGTAATGAGATCACAAGCCATTAATCAATTCCTGCAAGATAAAATCAAGTAAACATATCATCTATTACTAAAAAGTATTATGAGTATTATAAAAATATGTTGAATCTCAAAGGAAAGAGAATAGAAATTATATTTGTTGGCATACCTATTCAAAAATATTATGTATGTTGAATTTATCACTATATTAAAAAGTCAAAGAGCATGTCCCAAGTTGTAATTATTATTTAGGAGATAATTGCCAAACTAAAATAATTATAAATATCTGCAAACAGAATTGAATTCAAAAAATAGAAAAGGAAAACAGGAAATAAAAATATAAAGGAAAAGAGGAGAGAGGCTTACCTGGACGAGCAGCCCAGCAACGCAGCCCATCAAGCAGCCCAGGCCCAGCTCAAACCGCAGCCCAACACTAGCCCGTACCGATTCACTTCAGATAAACATGAGGAGGGGATCGTCGTCTTCGCTTCGTCCTCTGCTCGAGCCTCAGCTCGATAGCGCGACGACAAGGCCACGTCCTGGCCGCCAATGTGGACCGAGCGAGCAGCGACGACCGCCCGAGACCCTATAAATACCCCGCCACAGTCACCGCCGCTGGCGTTCTTCTATTTCTTCCAAATTTCCGAAACCCTAACCGCTCAGACGCGGCCATCACCGTTGATTGGGGAAGCCCCAGACCTCGCCGTGACCACCGTTGGCACCACCGTCCTCGACATGGTCACCGTGCGCAAGGAATCGAGCTGACGCGTCTTCAATCGATCGCGCCAGGTCGTCTTCTCCGACGCCGGCATCGAGCAATCCCGGCGACTGCGACCTTCCCTCGCCTCACCGACAAGCCCGTCGTGCTCGCGGTGAGTCACCGAATCTCCCGAGCATCTTAGCTCCCTCTAATTCGTCCTAAATCATGCCCGAGCCGTATACCTGTGAGCTCCGCCGCGGTACCTCGTCGACGGCCACACTCCGATGACCTAATCGGAGCAGCGCCACCACAGTACTGTTCACCGCGACGTGTTGAGTCGAGCAAGCCCAGTAGTGCGTCTGCGGGGGTAGCCCAACGCCGGCGCCGTCGCCGTCTGATCGCCGGCAGTGAGCTTCCCTGGCCACATCACCTATTTTGACCAGTCAAGGCCACGGTGGCAGCTGACGTGGACCTCTGGCCCACTGGTCAGTGCCTCTGCGGGTAGATTTAGCCGGGTGCATTTAGTCATTTCGTTTAAATTCAAATTCCATTAATATCCGAAACTTCGCAAATTTATAGAAAATTCATCTCAACTCAGAAAAATGAAAAATAAGATATCAAAATTCTTATAAAAGTAAATTCTATCCAATAAAAATATAAAATGAAAATTTTAATCTAAATAAAAATTTAATTATTTAACCGTATTTATTTAAGTCTCTTTTTTTAATTCCAAATTCAACTAAAATTCAGAAATTAAGAAAAAGTTCTAAAATAGATAAAAACCAGTAAGTAAATAAGAAAACCTTAAAATTAATTTTTCTTTACTAATAACTTACTAAATCCTTATTAAAAGGATTTAAACCCTAATTAATAGTTATCTTAATTATTAATTCTTCAAAAATAAGAAAAAGTCTAATCCAATATTATTTTTATTTCAAAGTTATTAATAACTTCAACCTTATAATGAAGTTATCAAACTAAGAACTATATGGTAATTAGGAAACCCTAGTTTCATGATGGATAAAGTGATAACTTCATAATTTTATGTGGAAACCTAAAACCCTAATTCAATTATGAACCAAACCCTAACTCCATTATTTCATATGAACCCTAATTTATTTTCAAACCTAAACCCTAGTTTATAACATGTGAACATGTTACTTCATTCGGATGAAGCCTGGTGACCGGGTGTATACGTGAGCACGCATCCATTGGTTGACACGTGTCACATCTAGCAATCCACTGTTACCATCATTGTTGGGTTAGCAAACCACATTAGCATTAACAACACTTCCAAATCACGTAGGATCCACTTTTTTGAATTCAAATAGTGGGCCAGATGCACTTTCAAATCACGGAGGACCCACGCCAAGTACGCTTAGCGATGGATAAGATAATGTCAAGGTAACAGATCCAATTGACGAGAACCGGATCTCAACGCAGATCGTGTGGCATCTAGAGGGTGCTCACGTATACACCTAGTCACCAAATCCCCTCTCTTACTTCATTATTATTCATGGGTTCATAATAGCAACTAAATACTTGCCATGTTCACATAAAATGAAGAAGCCCTATCACTCATAATTTAGCAACCATGTATACATACCCATAAACCAAGATGATCAAATGGCAATCAAGTGTAAACCCTAGTTACTATTCTCTTATGCATCAACAATAGTTATCCATACTAAGCATCACACCATTGCGATGAACCCTAATAGCAACCATACCTACTATTGTGCATTACATAACCATGTTCCACTAAACCCTACTAGTGTTGGATACTTATGAACCATTTTATTTAGAAACCAACCATTCTTCACTTAGTGAATCCAATAATAAAACCTAGACAACCTCAACCCTAATTAATATACTTCTTATTACTTAAGAAGTATGTTCTTCAAAAGTTATTCTTTTGAAGTAAATATGGAGTAGCCATCAAACCTGCCTAATAGGATCTATAAATCATAGCCAGCTATCACCAGCAAGGTATACCAACCTTGATAGCACCCATGTTTAATAAATTACCTAAGATGTGCTTCCAACCTTGTTAGGATCCATATAATCCCTATTCCAGAAGCTACTTGGAACCATAGTCAACCATAGAACCCCACCAACCTAATTATCATACTTGTTCTTTATTAAAGAACATGTTCTTCAAAAGTTATTCTTTTGAATTATATAATAAGTACTCATTAACCATGCACTATAGGACTTAAAATTGACAACTGCTCTTTACTTATTATACAACTACTATTCCTTGGTGTGTATGATTGTTACTATGCATTTTACCACTTGCTTATGATTCTAAAACAACACAACCCTAATAAGAACCTTGTTTTTGAACCACTCTAAAAGTGCAACACACCCTAAACAAATCATTTCAACTCACTAATCCTAAATCATCGGGGTTAGGTCATGCTTAGAGCGATTGCATCTCATACTTATGCATTATTGCATCCTTGCCAATCTTTTAAACATCGTCCTTACCGGACGATGATGCTATTTCAGAATTTGGAGTTATTGCGTATCGAAGATATTGCCTGCATAATCTTGCAGTCAAGAAAGGCAAGCCCATCGCTTGCTCATGTCAGTTGAGTATTTTTACCAAATTACTTGCAAAGTACTATACTTATCACTCTTGCATAAAAAGCAAAAGTACTATTTTCATAACTATGAATATGACTATGTGGTGGGCAATGGAATCATGGTATGTGTTGATATGGTGGAGGTTCCATTGCAATGGGTTTATATCCATCTAGGATTAAACAACAAATGTCGTCCAGTGATTCTTGTGCCGTAATACCCGTGTTAACCATAAGATCTGGAGTGGGACGGAGTAGTCAATTGTATTTCCACCTCTCGTTCATCAACGGATGCGCTTACTGTAGACACTTGATCCCGAGGGACAAGCGGTAAGGTGGGGAACCCGTTAAAGTCCCCACGGTAATACGGTCTATGATGGGTTGCATCTACCGGCGAAGGAATTTATGGTAGAGCCCTGAATTGTTGTCGTGGTCGGGGGCCATCCTTAATTGGTATAAGTACACCGGCGAGAACCCAGGGTCGGGGATTGCAACAAAGGGTGGGTGTTCGAGGTAGCGGAGGAATATGATTGGCTAAGACCTTATACCGGGCCTCACACCAAAGGAAGTGTGGACGAGAACTAGACTCGGTTGGCACCAATGTTAAGATCTCTTATGGGTAAAGCAACACACCTCTGCAGAGTGTAATGAATCGTGACCTGTCACTCTCTGTTCCGGGGTTTGGAACTGCGAACGCTGCCGGAAAGGAACTCCATGAAGTTCTATTAAACCGGTGAAGGCTGACGGACATAGTTCTTCTGAATAAAAGCAACCTTTTGAAGAAATGGTTATGAAAACCTGCATTGGTATTAGACTTTCTGGTCTAATGCTGTAGCTAGTGCATTAAACACATCTTTCCTATAATGAACTTGTTGAGTACGCTCGTACTCATCCCACTCTTAAATCCCCTGCTTAGATATGAAGGCCACAAAGGAGGATCTACAGTACAACTCGAAGACCGAGGAGTCAACAACTACTTCAAGGGACAGGAACCTACCGGAAGAGTCATATACCACATCCACCATGGAGAAAACCTAGATTAAGCAGTAGAAGGGAACTAGCTTCCTAAACCTAGCTCCTATTTAGCTAGAATCTAGTCAGAGCCTCTATAGCTAGTCAAATACTCTATAAATAGAGTCCGTGATAAGATTAGACCACGAGTCGTTCTTCTGGAGTTTATTTGCAGTTTTACCTCATTGTAAGTAGGAGGTTGTGTGGATCTTTTGTAAAGAGTCAGTGTTGTAATTCTATAGACATGCCTTGGACCCGCATATATTTCTGTTGTACCACTATGAGCGATATAATAATAGTGGAACGGTGTTTCATTGGTGTTATATCAGACTTGCATACTACACCATGCAGTGGTATGCCGGGTCACCACATAATATCCACCACGGTGTTCAAGAGTTTGACCCCTACTTCAAGCTGAAGCACGACAATGTAGGCATTGATGGGTTCTTGTCGATTCAGAAGTGCACCACCGCAATGAGGAAGCTTGCATACGGATCACCTGCCGATACATAGGACGACTACCTTCGCATGAGTGAGTCTACTGCCATTGAGTGCATGTACAAATTTTGTCGAGCTGTGGTGGGAAATTTTGGCAAATACTACTTGAGAGGACCAACTGAAGAAGAGATTACAAGGATCATGGCACAAAATTTTGCGATAGGATTCCCTGGGATGCTTGGAAGCATCGGTTACATGCACTGGTCATGGAAGAATTGTCCGTTTGCTTGCAAGATATACACAAAGGGCATCATGGATATTGCGGTCTGGTGCTTGAAGTTGTGGCAGATTATGATCTGTGGATTTGGCATTCTTTCTTTGGCATGGCGGGATCACACAATGACATCAACGTGTTGGAGCGGTCTCCGGTGTTTAGCAAACTAGTGGAAGATCATGCTCCACCATGCAACTGTGAGATCAATGGCCACAAATATACCAAAGGCTATTATCTTGCCGATGGTATATATCCAAAATGGGCTACTTTTGTCAAAACAATCTCTGCTCCATCAGGTCAGAAGAATTTCCACTTTGCTTCGATACAGGAGGCTTCCAGGAAGGATGTCGAGCAGGCATTTGGTGTGATTCAAGCTTAATTTGCAATTGTTCGGTACCCTGCTCTAAGATGGTCTCACGACCAAATCTGGGAGGTGATGCAGGCTTGTATGATCATGCAGAACATGATCATCGAGGATGATCGTAAGAATCAGGTCAGGAGACATGTTGGTCCCTATGAGTGTCAGGACCCTCTTGCGGAGATTGATCATGAGGTGCCTGCAGTGTTGATTTCCTCACCATGCATGCAGAGATCTGGGACATCAATGTTCACCAGCAACTTCAAAATAATCTCGTTGAACATATGTGGAGGATCAAAGGATTATCAGCAAATGTCGCGGCGCCTTGATCTAGCCCCACTTATTATATTTGTTTAGTTGTTTTATTATTTGTTGTATTTTAATTTGAAAACAATTTTGGTAAACATATTTATTTGTATGTTCTGTTTATTAAATGGTTGTGTTTCATAAAACCCTATAAAAAAATTTAGGGCCGCGATTGGGGGACGCGGCTGGGACGACGTCCCCCAAACACGGCATGAAGAAAACATGTCCCCCAGACGATCTGGCGCCGTTTGGGGGTCGCTTTAGGGGATGCAGCTGGAGATGCTCTAATATTAGTACAGTATGCCACATTACTATTTTACCTAGTATGCCACATAACCATTTTGCCTAAGAACCTCTCAATGTGAAAAGCCTTAGCTCATGGTTGCACATGCACTCATTGCTTAATTTTTTTTTTAGATTATTAGAAAATATGAGAAAATACTCTAAGCATATATCTGGACATTTTATGTTCACACATAAAGTCTCGTGGTTTGTGACTTGCATAGAAAGGAGAATTTTCGGTGCTCCGAAATGGCTGAACACAAGATTCGTTTTTGTTTTTTTACATAGCCCGTAAGAAATATGTTTTTGTTACAAAATTTTGTGTACGTATATAGCATGTCCAAATGTAAATCTAGAAGAGAACCACCCTGTGGTTGGGTGGTTAGGAGAGTTCAAATCGTAGGTTTAACACTTGGGTGTCTCATAAAGATGTAATATTCTTCAGTGGGATGTGATGTTCCCATCGACAGAGAGGCGTCTTTGGTGACTTCTTCAATCTCAAGAACCACTGGATGAAGTTTCTTTGACACAGTGTCTCGAAGGAGCTCATAGGGGTAAGGTGAGTGTATGTGCACATATGTGAGTGTCTATGTTTGTATTGTGTTTCGCAATTTTTTTGTAAATCTAGAAAAGAAAATCAGAATTTGTAGACATTTCAAAATACACTTTTTATAGTAGATATATTTAGACATATGTAGCAAAACTACCACGTCCACCACGTAGAGCTACACCTATATATAGAGGCTTGCTTCGGTGTCCTCCTCCCTTTTCCCCGGTGTTTTTTTAGCCCGCAAAAACCTATATCAAACCCTATATACCCTTGTATAGATATACTAGGTGTACTCAATGTTCCTACTAGCTGATGTGGTCAACGAAATATTTTACTCATAGATGTTTCGGTTTTCAGCGTACACCTTGTCTGCGCGTATAATTACGTAACAATATAGACACAAACGGACCGTACGAGCTATTCTAGGGCTTATACTTACGTTTTTTATTCACTTTTAATCGTTTCGTCCCTGGTTACAAAGAGGTACGAAGAAATCCTGATCGTTCATGTGTTTCAGTTCACCAAAAAATGAATGAGGGAGGGGGAGGGGGGAGGGGGGTACCCTAGCAAAAGTGATATATTAATAAGCTACTAGGCCTTGCATGCTAGGCGGTGATATTTCTCAGCAGAGGCGTATGCACGTTATCCTATAGTGAGATGATTTTGCGAGTGCTTTTATTTTTTATCTTTCGTGGGCCTTCGAATCGCCCTGTTGCGGGTGCTTTTATTTCTTCCAGAATCGGTGGATTCCACAGCAGCGAGACAAGACAAAAGGAAAATCCGGACGCTTTGGCTGGAAATGGGGGACGTACGGTGCGAGTGCCCTCCAATTCAGCACGTCGGAGTGGCCTCCTTTAGTTGTTGCATCTCCTGATTTAGTATCCTAGTATCGCTGCTCCGGCGGCTTGATCCATCTCGCGCACAGACTAAAGCTGGAACATCATTTTACTAATTTAGAGCATCTTCACTCGTTTCCTAAGATGTCCGGCAGAGTTGATTTGCCGGTTCTATAGAAAGCTCCGGCTACGATTTTTGTACGGGAGGTTTTGGTTTTCAGCGCCACCCCCTATACAAATTAGGGATTCCATTCAAATATTTAGAAACGGTACTTCAAAAAAAAAAAAATTTAGAAACGGCTTGAAATTAACCAAACATGACAGATTCGATCAGACACTACACACTTTATACAAATTTAAAGACAAACATAAACTAAAACAACTAAAAACGGAAAATTAAAGGCTCAAGCTGCGGTAGAAGGAGTTGGAGTCACCGTCATCCTTGAGCGGCGGCGGGGTGCTGCAGCTCTGGCAGTGTTCTCCATGACTTGGGGAGGTTCCTTCTTGTTTACCTCGATCCCTCCACCTCCTCCGTTACCTCCGAGCGCGACCACGCCTCGGCGAACTCATCTGTTGCCTGAAGCACCTCGTTGAACAAGGCGAGCATCGCCGCTCGCTGTCCCAGGAACTCCTCGGGGTCTTCCGTTGCCTAGAACCGGGGATGGGCAGCAATGCACTCTGTCGAGGGTACTCCTCGGCAATGCCCTCCGTTTGGGGCTTAGGGTAGATGGAATCCTGTAGGCTGACATGAGACATCGGTTATCAAACAAGCGGGGAAAGCGATTTACCCAGGTTCGGGGCCCTCGATGAGGTAAAACCCTTACGTCCTGTATGTCTGATCTTGATTATGAAAATATCGGGTTACAATGGGGTGCCGAAGGTTTCGGCTGTGATTTCGTCGAGAGGCTAAGTCCTATGGGGACCTAGCTCTAGACTTATGGTGGCTAAGATTGCTAAGATTGCGTGTGTCCTCGGCAGCCCCTCTCCTGACCCTTATATAGGGAGCCAGGTCTCGAGAGATCTGTCTGGCTACGACTAGGTTACAAATGGCCCTAGTTCTAGACTTTTCTTGTATTCTTCGTCTCTTCGTCTTGTTCTTCAAGGAATCTTCTTCGGCACCGACATAGTAGTCTACCTTGCCATCGAGTGTCTTCATGGGCCTCCAGTTGGGCCGTACAGAATAGGGCAATAACGGTTACCCGAAAGGTAATGCCCGCGTCACACTCCGACAGCGACACCTCGTGCTTCGGATTCTTGACCCGTGAAGAGTCATTGATCTCCCCCTCGTGTCGGGTGCGGCGGTCAAAGCCGTCAGCGGCGGCGCCATCTCCCTCGTATCTCCCGGCCATGGCGGGCTAGGGTTGAGATACGGTTTGTGCTAGAGCGGCGAGGCAGAGGAGAAGTTGTGTGCGAATTTATTATAGCACCCCGAACATTTCTTGGATGTGAAGTCAGTGATTATAATTTTTTGGCCCAAACTCATGCATTGTTGTTCAAATAACTAATTTTTTAGAACGGAGTATTCCAAACTATAATTGAGACATGTGAACATCTCGGTCGATTGGGAGTTAAATAAACCCTAGTTTTTTTCCTACGTTTAGTGGCCTGATTTTTATGGCTGATGTTCAAATCTTCGGTACGCGACCCGGGAAAAGAAAGCGACGCTTTTGATACGGAGCACACTACTTTTATGACTGGCAGTAGGCCCTCCCAGTTCATTTGAGGAGCTCGGAAAGCAAGCAAAGAAGGTTGCGTCGTCCCGAAACACAGCGGATCCGAGGGGCGGGGAGGAGAGGACCGCTCAGATTTCCACGACAAAATGAGAAGATTCTCCCGGCGGCCTCGTCGCCGGTACAGCTCAGGCCAGGTGTGAGCTGTGAGAAATGACCACACACGCAATAGCAATACCACACAGTAGGAGCGTACTCGCCGGCCTCTGCATGCGCTGCAGAGCCCCCGACCGACTACGTCTTCAGTCCATCACTCGCGGCCGGCGCCCTCAAAAGCCAGCCACGCCGGCCGTACCAGCATGCAGCACCACGGCGGCGCTAGCAAAACGATGCACGCACGCGCGGTGGCTCGATCACGGCCGATTCAGGCTTTGCCTTCCTGCAACACCCAACAGTTTTTACAGCGTTGCAGGCTTGGTGTGGTCTCGCGCGCATAGGAGCTGTACGTACCAAAATGTACTGTGCGTGATTCTGCAGTGCGGTGCCATATGAATCGACTGCGCTGCCTTGTGCAAAAGGGCAAATCTCCGAGACAACCACACACAAGTGTGCCGTGCCGTGCGAGCATGGCGTGCGTCGTGTCGCTGGCCAGGCCAATCTGACACCTGCAAGTGAAACGAGGCACCCTGGAGACGACGGTTCACGTGCACGCACCATTTTTCACTTGGCATGCTGGAAACTGGAACCCGGCAGCGCTACAGCGACGGCAGGATCCAGCAAGCGTGCGCGTCCTCTCCTGCCACAACCTTGACGTGGCGCCTGTGTTGTGCATGTCACCGGACCACAGCCACAGGAGCAGCAAGGTTCGAACAAAATACTTGCACGGGTCACCCTTCTTCTCTTTGTGATCTTGTTTCCCTCTTTTTCTCAAGAGTTATAAATACATGGTTAGTATTGTACATAAATTTGTCTGCTTGAATCAGATTAGTCATCGTACATTGAAAGGTAATTGAATACGTCTGAAATATTTTCTACGGTCACTCTGCTCGGTACACCACGCGTACGGGTTGACGTGACTGAGAAGGGCCCACATGCCAGGAGCGCGAGGTCCATGAACTTGCCGCATTGATCAGTTTGGTCACCCTGCTATTCATTGCAATTTGTCTGAAAAAATCGTAGGAGGGGGTTATTCGCAAAAGTTGAGATTGACTAGCCACCCGTGTTTGACATTCCCCACTCCTCACCGCCGCATCTCAGAGCCCTAGGTCGCGCTGCCGCTCGCATGCCTATGTTTTGCCCCAACTCCATCGACTCGTCGCGCCCGCGTCTTCCACCACGCCTAGCACGAGCTCTAGTAGCAGCACATTCCGCCGACGCGACCCATTCATTCCGACGATCTGTGCCCTGACTGCGGCTGGCCGGTGGTCCGCAACGTCTCTAGCACGGCAAAACGACAGGTGGATCTACTACAAGTGCAAGAAGCATGGGGTAAGTCAAAATGTGTGGCTTGAATTTGAACTTTTTGTTTGATTTGAGGTTTAGGGTAGCTTTCAGTGACATTTTCCCCTCAATTTAATTTAGCTGTGAAGAAATTATCTATAGTAAGCTTTGAACAAGTTGTCTGGTAGTCTAATGTGTCAGTTAAAAACCAATGTAGTACTGAACAAGGGCTGAAGTGCCAATCTATCTATGTAATGACTCTGTTAGGGATGTTTTAAGCTATATTTGGTGCATGGATATGTTTCTATGTCATTGATGACAAATTTTTGGGATTGAACTGATATAAAAATACAGAATAAGACCGCAATGCACATTTCTATATAGCAAACTGATATAGCAATTTAAGATAGATATCAAAGTAGCCGTAATGTAACAAAATGGTAGCCACATTGTCATACAGTTCCAAGTGCCAAATGTGAAGCACAAAATTAAATTATTATTACAACCAAACTAGCACATATACTTCCTCCTAGGAGGCCTGAACTCATTGAACACGTTTACTTTTGCCACTTTTTGGGTGACAAATGCATCTGCATCATCATCCACTTCATCATTGTTGGATTGAGTAGCCTTGAGTGTAGCCATGAGTTGAGCCCCGTCTCTTGCTTCTTCTGCATTTCTGCTCACTTTTGCAGCCTTTTGTTGAGCTCTCTCTAATTGCTTTCTCTCCTTCTCAGCTAGCATCTTCTCCATTGCCTCTTGCTTATTTTTGGTAGCAACATCTCTTCTCACCTCCTCAATTATCTTCATGGTCTCAGCTTTTGCCTTTTTCTGAATCTCTGCATCAATTCTTCTCTGCCCCCTCTTAGTAGCTTGTTCAACTGATCTTGTTGCTGCTTCCTTTGCCTTCTTCTTCTCTTGCTCAATTATCTTTGTTGTTGCATCCTCTGCTTTCTTTAGCTTGTTTGCAAGCTTAGCTTCTAGAATTTTCAACTTCTTTTCTTCCATGACTTTCTTGTGTTGTTGTTGCATGGGTATCAACCTCTGAGCTAGCTCATCTTGTCTAATACTGTTGGTAGGTGTAGGAGTTTGGCCTAGCTCCTCTCTTGCTGAAGAGATGAATGTGGACTCTGGAGTGGGAATTAGCTCCATGTTTCTCACTACTGGCCTCTGCAAAATAATGGTACATGTTATAATTAGAAAAATGCATGTTGGTAGCCAATGCAAGTAATTGGAGGGCACGTACAAATTACATGTTGGGACATTGTTTCTACTACAATTTCTTGGTATATAGGCATCTGCCTACTAGTAGGATTGTCTGCAGTAATTGGAGGGGTTACTTGTTGTGATGATGGTTCTGAAGTAGGTGTAGTAACAAATGGATCATGGGAACTTAGTCCATTTTTGAACCAATAACAACCATTTATATTGTGGTCAGACTGCCCACAATAGCTGCAATGCATAATAACACCTCTCCTACTCATCCTTTTACCTCCACCTCTGCAATCTACTTCCCCTGGTGCCTTTCTTATATTTTTGGTTGGTCTGCCAGCATGTTTTGTGTACAATGTTGGATGAATTTTAGGACCATTCATCTTCTCCCACTCAGATTTGTCCTTGCATAAGTACACTAAGTTACCATAAGCTCTATTGTGCATCTCCACTGAATAGCACTTGTCAACAAGTGAAAGGGGACCAATTCTTTCATTCCTAACAGCAGACAGTAGATGAGGACATCGGATTCCAGATTTTTCCTATCTATTGCAGCTTCATGTTTTTGTCTTGAGGTCTAGTCATTTGGTGTAGCACTGTACATTTGAGAAACAACAAATAAACCATCTCCTGCTCCATCTACACAATAATTGTTTGCAAGTTATATATTTTTGTCCACTCTCTTCTTGATCTTTGGGCAAATTGGACATGTCCATTTCATCTCTTCCTTCTGTTTGTTGTAGTTCCTAGTCATTATCTGTGCGTTGATCCTTTCAAACATTGAAAGAAGAGGTAGCTACCTAACTTCAATAATATATCCGTCAAAACAGAAGACAATATGAATTAGCAGAATTCAGTTATAGCTAGATGATCATATGTTCTGATTTAGGGAACACTGCTTTAACAGCATTGATGATGCCTTTTTGTTTGTCAGAGATGACATTCCATGGAGTTGTGTTTACTATGCCTAGATCATGCTTCAGGTTTCCAGTAACCGTGTCCAATTTTTTGTGTCCTCAAATTCAACTAGTGCTATTGGGAAAATGCAGTCATTAGGATCCATTCCAACAACAGTTAGCAGTTGTCCCCTATATCTTGTCTTGATGAAACACCCATCCACAAATAAGACAGGCCTCCATCCTTGAAGAAAACCCTTTTTGCTAGCTTCCAAGCACATGTACATCTCTGAAATCTACAGTTTGCATCAAATGACAGGAAAAAGGAGTTGTTCTTAGTTCATTTGCGTAGTCCCACAGTAGCTTGCACAATTGGTCTCTCTAAAACCTAGCCTAAAACCCCAGCCAAAGACACACAACAGAGCATGTGCTCTGCTATGTTCAACCTTCATGTACAGAATGAGAGTAACACCATCTACCAAAATCCGAAGCCCTAAATTTTTCTCAAGCCAAAATTCGAATATTTTAATCATGGATTGGGGAGAGCCTTACCATAAACGGGCGGAGGAGAACCTTCCGGCCGCAGACGAGGCGCTATCGCCGTCTTTCTACAACGCCTTAGAAACACCGCCTCGACACATGCACAACGTTGTGATGTCGATGACAACCGCCACCACTCCGCCAACCACTTCGCCGCTCTACCACTCCCAATCGATGAGCATGGAGGGTGTGATCAACGACCTAACTAGCGTAGATGACGGACATAATGGACACGCTAGAGGGGGATCTGCCTGTGAGTTAGAAAGTGGAGGGGCATTTGTGCAAAAATGTCGCGGAATGTCCGAGGCAAGACACATCTTTACTGGCAAACAGGTCCCGCGGGTCTTTGGGAGGAGGGTGACCAAACTGATCCGTGCCGCAAGTTCATGGACCTCGCGCTCCTAGCATGTGGGCCCTCCTTAGCAACGTCAGCCCGCACGCGCGGTGTACCGAGCGGAGTGACCGTAGAAAACATTTCAGACATATTTACTTACCGCCCCAGTGTATTTCCAATGTACGATGACTAATCTGATACTAGCCGACAAGTTCATGTACTAACCATGTATTTAACTCTTTTCTAAACTCTAAACCGTAAAACCTATTTTTGAAACAGATCTATCGTACTCATTGATTAAGAAGAGATTCTAGTTAATTAATGAAAATTAGGGAGAAATCCATCACCATAACAGCTAAGCGGCACACACGCTAGATACCCCCCCCCACTCCTCCAAGGAGGGTCTCGCCGAGATAGCACTCGGGCGTCATCGTGGTCACTCCTCCCCTAGTAGGCCGCATTGCCAACCCAACTGGCCAAACGACTCTTACTTCGCCATAGATGATGGCCGAACCAACCCACACTATAGAGGGCGTGTGGCGCAACATAAAGATCTATGCCAAAAACTCAGCCACCTGCAACAAGACAGCGCAACTCCTACTCTGTCGAAGAACTACGAAGGATAACGAGGCTTTAGGCTCGCGCCATGAAAGATCACCGAAGAAACCACCTGTCGCTAGTCATCGTTCGCCCCTAGGACCTCGCCGCCGCAGCTTCGACTTCACAACAACAAACAAGGTTAGGAAAACCCACGAACATGCCAGAGAAGAGCCGACTACCTCAACCAAAGCCATGTCTCCGACTTCACCCACCCCCGCTATCGTCCCACGGAAGCTTGAACGCTAATATCTTGCCCTTCCATTGGTCCCTCTTGCTGATGTACAACTCCAAAGACCAAGCCCCCAAGAGGGAATACGACACAAAGGCACTTTGATCGAAGAAGGTCAATGGTTTCCCCCAGAACTGCAACGTCATCCAGATCTATGCGGGAGGGGTGCGGCAACAATGAAGCAATGCCTCTAGGAAGGTGAACGACACCCGCAACTGCCACCATCGCAAGATACGTAACTAGGTCCTTCACCCAAGTTCTTGGCACACCCTCAGCCACACAATAGCCTACATCGAGACTGACAAGCTCACCAACCACCACCATTACCATCGAGCATGCATGTCGACGAAGAAACACCAACATCCACTGTAGTCAACCGCACCTTGATGCGTGTGGTTGACACGTCCGTTGGGAACCCCAAGAGGAAGGTGTGATGCGCACAGCGGCAAGTTTCCCTCAGTAAGAAACCAAGGTTTAATCGAACCAGTAGGAGTCAAGAAGCACGTTGAAGGTTGATGGCGGTGGGATGTAGTGCGGCGCAACACCGAGATTCCGGCGCCAACGTGGAACCTCGCACAACACAACCAAAGTACTTTGCCCCAACGAAACGAGTGAGGTTGTCAATCTCACCGGCTTGCTGTAACAAAGGATTAACCGTATTGTGTGGAAGATGATTGTTTGCGTGAAAACAAGTAGAACAAGTATTGCAAGTAGATTGTATTTCAAGAAAGAGAATTGGACCGGGGTCCACAGTTCACTAGAGGTGTCTCTCCCATAAGATAAACAGACATGTTGGGTGAACAAATTACGATTAGGCAATTGACAAATAAAGAGGGCATGACCATGCACATACATATCATGATGAGTATAGTGAGATTTAATTGGGCATTACGACAAAGTACATAGACCGCCATCCAATTGCATCTATGCCTAAAAAGTCCACCTTCAGGTTATCATCCGAACCCCCTCCAGTATTAAGTTGCAAAGCAACAGACAATTGCATTAAGTATGGTGCATAATGTAATCAACAACTACATCCTTAGACATAGCATCAATGTTTTATCCCTAGTGGCAACAAGACAACACAACCTTAGAACTTTCGTCACCGTCCCAGGTGTCAATGCGAGCATGAACCCACTATCGAGCATAAATACTCCCTCTTGGAGTTACAAGCATCTACTTGGCCAGAGCATCTACTAGTAACTGGAGAGCATGCAAGATCATAAACAACACATAGATATAACTTTGATAATCAACATAACAAGTATTCTCTATTCATCGGATCCCAACAAACGCAACATATAGGATTACATATAGATGATCTTGATCATGTTAGGCAGCTCACAAGATCCGACAATGATAGCACAATGGGGAGAAGACAACCATCTAGCTACCGCTATGGACCCATAGTCCAGGGGTAGACTACTCACACATCACACCGGAGGCGACCATGGCGGCGTAGAGTCCTCCGGGAGATGAATCCCCTCTCCGGCAGGGTGCCGGAGGCGATCTCCTGGATCCCCCGAGATGGGATCGGCGGTGGCGGCGTCTCTGGAAGGTTTTCCGTATCGTGGCTCTCGGTACTGGGGGTTTCGTCACGGTGGCTATTTGTAGGCGGAAGGGCAGGTCAAGAGGCGGCACGAGGGCCCCACACCACAGGGCCGCGCGGCCAAGGGGGGCCGCGCCGCCCTAGGGTGTGGCCCCCTCGTGGCCCCTCTTCGTCTCTCCTTCGGACTTCTGGAAGCTTCGTGGAAAAATAGGACCCTGGGCGTTGATTTCGTCCAATTCCGAGAATATTTCGTTACTAGGATTTCTGAAACCAAAAACAGCAGAAAACAACAGAATCGGCACTTCGAGCATCTTGTTAATAGGTTAGTTCCGGAAAATGCACGAATATGACATAAAGTGTGCATAAAACATGTAGATAACATCAATAATGTGGCATGGAACATAAGAAATTATCGATACGTCGAGACGTATCAGCATCCCCAAGCTTAGTTCTCGCTCGTCCCGAGCGGGTAAAACGATAACACGGATAATTTCTGGAGTGACATGCCATCATAATCTTGATCATACTATTTGTAAAGCATATGTAGTGAATGCAGCGATCAAAACAATGTATATGACATGAGTAAACAAGTGAATCATAAAGCAAAGACTTTTCATGAATAGCACTTCAAGACAAGCATCAATAAGTCTTGCATAAGAGTTAACTCATAAAGCAATAATTCAAAGTAAAGGTATTGAAGCAACACAAAAGAAGATTAAGTTTCAGCGGTTGCTTTCAACTTATAACATGTATATCTCATGGATATTGTCAACACAGAGTAATATAATAAGTGCAATAAGCAAGTATGTAGGAATCAATGCACAGTTCACACAAGTGTTTGCTTCTTGAGGTGGAGAGAAATAGGTGAACTGACTCAACATTGAAAGTAAAAGAATGGTCCTCATAGAGGAAAAGCATCGATTGCTATATTTGTGCTAGAGCTTTGATTTTGGAAACATGAAACAATTTTGTCAACGGTAGTAATAAAGCATATGTATCATGTAAATTATATCTTACAAGTTGCAAGCCTCATGCATAGTATACTAATAGTGTCCGCACCTTGTCCTAATTAGTTTGGACTACCGGATCATCACAATGCACATGTTTTGACCAAGTGTCACAATGGGGTACCTCTATGCCGCCTCGTACAAAGGTCTAAGGAGAAAGCTCGCATTGGATTTCTCGCTATTGATTATTCTTCAACTTAGACATCCATACCGGGACAACATAGACAACGAGATAATGGACTCCTCTTTTATGCATAAGCATGTAACAACAATTAATAATTTTCTCATTTGAGATTGAGGATATATGTCCAAAACTGAAACTTCCACCATGGATCATGGCTTTAGTTAGCGGCCCAATGCTCTTCTCTAACAATATGCATGCTTAACCATAAGGTGGTAGATCGCTCTTACTTCAGACAAGACGAACATGCATAGCAACTCACATGAAATTCAACAATGAATAGTTGATGGCGTCCCCAGTGAACATGGTTATCGCACAACAAGCAACTTAATAAGAGATAAAGTGCATAATTACATATTCAACACCACAATAGTTTTTAAGCTATTTGTCCCATGAGCTATATATTGCAAAGGTGAATGATGGAATTTTAAAGGTAGCACTCAAGCAATTTACTTTGTAATGGCGGAAAATACCATGTAGTAGGTAGGTATGGTGGACACAAATGGCATAGTGGTTGGCTCAAGTATTTTGGATGCATGAGAAGTATTCCCTCTCGATACAAGGTTTAGGCTAGCAAGGCTTATTTGAAACAAACACAAGGATGAACCGGTGCAGCAAAACTCACATAAAAGACATATTGTAAACATTATAAGACTCTACACCGTCTTTCTTGTTGTTCAAACTCAATACTAGAAATTATCTAGACCTTAGAGAAACCAAATATGCAAACCAAATTTTAGCATGCTCTATGTATTTCTTCATTAATAGGTGCAAAGCATATGATGCAAGAGCTTAAACATGAGCACAACAATTGCCAAGTATCACATTACCCAAGACATTATAGCAATTACTACATGTATCATTTTCCAATTCCAACCATATAACAATTTAACGAAGAAGAAACTTCGCCATGAATATTATGAGCTAAGAACACATGTGTTCATACGAACCAGCGGAGCGTGTCTCTCTCCCACACAATCATGATGTAATCCAATTTATTCAAACACAAACAAAAACAAAAGCACACAGACGCTCCAAGTAAAGTACATAAGATGTGACTGAATAAAAATATAGTTTCAAGAGAAGGAACCTGATAATTTGTCGATGAAGAAGGGGATGCCTTGGGCATCCCCAAGCTTAGATGCTTGAGTCTTCTTGAAATATGCAGGGATGAACCACCGGGGCATCCCCAAGCTTAGACTCTTCACTCTTCTTGATCATAGTATAACATCCTCCTCTATTGACCCTTGAAAACTTCCTCCACACCAAACTCAAAGCAAACTCATTAGAGGGTTAGTGCATAATCAAAAACTCACATGTTCAGAGGTGACACAATCATTCTTAACACTTCTGGACATTGCTCAAAGCTACTGGAGTTTAATGGAACAAAGAAATCCATCCCACATAGCAAGAGAGGCAATGCGAAATAAAAGGCAGAATCTGTCAAAACAGAACAGTTCGTATTGACGAATTTTAAAATGGCACCAGACTTGCTCAAATGAAAATGCCCAAATTGAATGAAAGTTGCGAACATATCTGAGGATCACTCACGTAAATTGGCATAATTTTCTGAGTTATCTACAGGGGGATTTTGCCCAGATTTGTGACAGCAAAGAAATCTGTTTTTGCGCAGTAATCCAAATCTAGTATTGACTTTTCTATCAACGGCTTAACTTGGCACAACAAAACACAAAACTAAGATAAGGAGAGGTTGCTACAGTAGTAAACAACTTCCAAGACACAAAATAAAAACAAAGTACTGTAGGTAAAAACCATGGGTTGTCTCCCATAAGCGCTTTTCTTTAACGCCTTTCAGCCTAGGCGCAGAAAGTGTGTATCAAGTATTATCAAGAGACGAAGTGTCAACATCATAATTTGTTCTCATAATAGAATCAAAAGGTAACTTCATTCTCTTTCTAGGGAAGTATTCCATACCTTTCTTGAGAGGAAATTGATATTTTATATTACCTTCCTTCATATCAATAATAGCACCAACAGTTCGAAGAAAAGGTCTTCCCAATATAATTGGACAAGATGCATTGCATTCAATATCCAAGACAACAAAATCAACGGGGACAAGGTTATTGTTAACGATAATGCGAACATTATCAACTTTCCCCAAAGGTTTCTTTGTAGAATGATCAGCAAGATTAACATCCAAATAACAATTTTTCAGCGGTGGCAAGTCAAGCATATTATAAATTTTCTTAGGCATAACAGAAATACTTGCACCAAGATCACATAAAGCATTACAATCAAAATCTTTAACCTTAATCTTAATGATGGGCTCCCAACCATCCTCTAACTTTTTAGGAATAGAGGCTTCGCGCTCTAGTTTCTCTTCTCTAGCTTTTATGAGAGCATTTGTAATATGTTGTGTGAAAGCCAAATTTATAGCACTAGCATTGGGACTTTTAGCAAGTTTTTGCAAGAACTTTATAACTTCAGAGATGTGGCAATCATCAAAATTCAAACCATTATAATCTAAAGCAATGGGATCATCATCCCCAATGTTGGAAAAAAATTCAGCAGTTTTATCACAGGCAGTTTCAGCAGTTTTAGCAGTTTCAGGCAGTTTCTCGCGCTTTGCATTAGAAGTGGAAACATGGCTAACACCAATTCTTTTATTAGTATTAGTAGGAGGTGCAGCAACATGTGTAGCATTAGCATTACTAGTTGTGGTAATAGTCCAAACTTTAGCTACCTTCTTCTCTTTAGCTAGTTTTTCATTTTCTTCTCTATCCCACCTAGCACGCAGCTTCACCCATTAATCTTATATTCTCATTGATTCTAACTTGGATGGCATTTGCTGTAGTAACAATTTTATTATGATGATTCTCATTAGGCAAAACTTTTGATTTCAAAAGATCAACATCGATGAAGCAAGACTATCGACTTTAGAAGCAAGTATATCAATTTTCCCAAGCTTTTCTTCAACATGATTTGTTAAAAGCAGCTTTGTGTACTAATAAATTCTTTAAGCATGGCTTCAAGTCCAGGGGTGAACTCCTATTATTGTTGTAAGAATTCCCATAAGAATTACCATAGCCGTTGCCATTATTATAAGGATATGGCCTATAGTTGTTACTAGAATTGTTCCGGTAAGCATTGTTGTTGAAATTATTATTTTTAATGAAGTTTACATCAACATGTTCTTCTTGTGCAACCAATGAAGCTAACGGAACATTATTAGGATCAATATTAGTCCTATCATTCACAAGCATAGACATAATAGCATCAATCTTATCACTCAAGGAAGAGGTTTCTTCGACAGAATTTACCTTCTTACCTTGTGGAGCTCTTTCCGTGTGCCATTCAGAGTAGTTGATCATCATATTATCAAAAAGCTTTGTTGCTTCACCAAGAGTGATGGACATAAAGGTACCTCCAGCAGCTGAATCCAATAAATTCCGCGAAGAAAAATTTAGTCCTGCATAGAAGGTTTGGATGATCATCCAAGTAGTCGATCCATGGGTTGGGCAATTTTTAACCAAAGATTTCATTCTTTCCCAAGCTTGAGCAACATGTTCAGTATCTAATTGTTTAAAATTCATTATGCTACTCCTCAAAGATATAATTTTAGCAGGGGGATGATATCTACCAATAAAAGCATCCTTGCATTTAGTCCATGAATCAATACTATTCTTAGGCAGAGATAGCAACCAATCTTTAGCTCTTCCTCTTAATGAGAAAGGGAACAATTTTAATTTTATAATGTCACCATCTACATCTTTATACTTTTGCATTTCACATAATTCAACAAAATTATTGAGATGGGCAGCAGCATCATCAGAACTAACACTGAAAAATTGCTCTCGCATAACAAGATTCAAGAAAGCAGGTTTAATTTCAAAGAATTCTGCTCGTAGTAGCAGAGTGGAGCAATAGGTGTGCATAAGAAATCATTATTATTTGTGGTTGTGAAGTCACACAACTTAGTATTTTCAGGGTTGGCCATTTTAGCAACAGTAAATAAAGCAAACTAGATAAAGTAAATGCAAGTAACTAATTTTTTTGTGTTTTTGATATAGCAAACAAGATAATAAATAAAGTAAAACTAACAACTAATTTTTTTTGTATTTTGATTTAGTGCAGCAAACAAAGTAGTAAATAAAACTAAGCAAGACAAAAACAAAGTAAAGAGATTGAGAAGTGGAGACTCCCCTTGCAGCCGTGTCTTGATCTCCCCGACAACGGCGCCTGAAATTTGCTTGATGCGTGTGGTTGACACGTCCGTTGGGAACCCCAAGAGGAAGGTGTGATGCGCACAGCGGCAAGTTTCCCTCGATAAGAAACCAAGATTTAATCGAACCAAGTAGGAGTCAAGAAGCACGTTGAAGGTTGATGGCGGCGGGATGTAGTGCGGCGCAACACCGGAGATTCCGGCGCCAACGTGGAACCCGCACAACACAACCAAAGTACTTTGCCCCAACGAAACAGATGAGGTTGTCAATCTCACCGGCTTGCCGTAACAAAGGATTAACCGTATTGTGTGGAAGATGATTGTTTGCGTAAAACAGTAGAACAAGTATTGCAGTAGATTGTATTTCAGTAAAGAGAATTGGACCGGGGTCCACAGTTCACTAGAGGTGTCTCTCCCATAAGATAAACAGCATGTTGGGTGAACAAATTACAGTTAGGCAATTGACAAATAAAGAGGGCATGACCATGCACATACATATCATGATGAGTATAGTGAGATTTAATTGGGCATTACGACAAAGTACATAGACCGCCATCCAACTGCATCTATGCCTAAAAAGTCCACCTTCAGGTTATCATCCGAACCCCTCCAGATATTAAGTTGCAAAGCAACGAGACAATTGCATTAAGTATGGTGCATAATGTAATCAACAACTACATCCTTAGACATAGCATCAATGTTTTATCCCTAGTGGCAACAAGCACAACACAACCTTAGAACTTTTCGTCATCTGTCCCAGGTGTCAATGCAGGCATGAATCCACTATCGAGCATAAATACTCCCTCTTGGAGTAACAAGCATCTACTTGGCCAGAGCATCTACTAGTAACGGAGAGCATGCAAGATCATAAACAACACATAGATATAACTTTGATAATCAACATAACAAGTATTCTCTATTCATCGGATCCCAACAAACGCAACATATAGGATTACATATAGATGATCTTGATCATGTTAGGCAGCTCACAAGATCCGACAATGATAGCACAATGGGGAGAAGACAACCATCTAGCTACCGCTATGGACCCATAGTCCAGGGGTAGACTACTCACACATCACACCGGAGGCGACCATGGCGGCGTAGAGTCCTCCGGGAGATGAATCCCCTCTCCGGCGGGGTGCCGGAGGCGATCTCTGGATCCCCGAGATGGGATCGGCGGCGGCGGCGTCTCCGGAAGGTTTTCCGTATCGTGGCTCTCGGTATCGGGGTTTCATCACGGAGGCTATTTGTAGGCGGAAGGGCGAGTCAAGAGGCGGCACGAGGGCCCCACACCACGAGGCCGCGCGGCCAAGGGGGGCCGCGCCGCCCTAGGGTGTGGCCCCTCGTGGCCCCTCTTCGTCTCTCCTTCGGACTTCCGGAAGCTTCGTGGAAAAATAGGACCACGGGCGTTGATTTCGTCCAATTCCGAGAATATTTCGTTACTAGGATTTCGAAACCAAAAACAACAGAACAAGAACTGGCACTTCGGCATCTTGTTAATAGGTTAGTTCCAGAAAATGCACGAATATGACATAAAGTGTGCATAAAACATGTAGATAACATCAATAATGTGGCATGGAACATAAGAAATTATCGATACGTCGGAGACGTATCACACCTCAATAAGACCATTCTCACACCTCAATAAGACCATCCTGCACCATCGGACGTCTACGTACGACAAAGTGTGTCCGATTTCTGCACGAAACTGTAATCCTTCGGTTCCCGATTCCTGGCCCATGCACGTTTTTGCTCGGATGACGTCGGATTTTGTGTCGTACATAAATCGGGCAAATTTTATCGTACGTATAGCAGGACCCTTCCACTAATCTAGCAGACTAGCACGGCACATGCTTGCCTCCACTCGCACACGCATACGGACACTACCACATTCCGAGGAGTACACCACAAGGTAGTACAGGGGATGCTACAAGGTTCTACTACCACTAGATGCTGAGTAGATCCTGCTGCGGCGAGGAGCCTTGTGGCCCGTCCTGATCATGTTGCTGCTGCTCCTCTTCTTCTCCTTCCACGGCAACCGGCCGCGCGCCGAGGGTGACCGATGCCGTCCCGGGCATGTCGGCCAGGATCTGCACGACCTCTCTCATCGTCGGCCGCTCGACGCTCTGCTCGGCGACGCAGAGCATGGCGACGTAGAAGACGTGCGTCAGCTCTTGAATGGGGACCGTCGAGAGGCGGGGGTCGGCGATCTTCGTCACGCCTTCTTTGGTCGACCCGGTGACCGCCCTCACCCATTGCACGATGTCTACGCCGTCGCCAAACTCGCCGACGGGCTTGCGGCCTGTGACGAGCTCAAGGAGCACAACACCAAAGCTGTACACATCGCTCTTCTCGTCCACCTTCAGCGTGTAGGCGTACTCTGTAGAGGGGTTTTGCACCAAACAAAGAATGCAGCCGCATAAGATCACATGCCAACAATTCCCAAAGATGATCACGACAAAGTGATGAGAGACAGGCTTCGGTCCAGTTCGGGGCATGTACAGCACAGTTGGCGCGATACAGTAAGAACAACCGGAGCATCAAAAAACTAACCATGCGGTGGGATTTCTACATGAAATGGAATGAATCTACATGCAAGTAGTACGAATTAAGGTTCTATATTTGAGGTTTTGCACTTTTTTTTTTGAAAAAAAGGGCATTGAGGTTTTGCACTTGCCACGAGTATTTGTGCAAGATGAAAACAGAGTAGGGCAGAGGTAGGAGTAATGCATACCGGGAGCGATGTAGCCGTAGGAGCCGGCGATGGCGGACATGCACTCTGAGCCGCCGGCGTTGCTGCCGTGGAGGAACTTGGCGAGGCCGAAGTCGGCGACGTGCGCCTCGAAGTCGGAGTCGAGGAGGATGTTGTTGGACTTGACGTCGCGGTGCAGGATCGGCGGCGAGCAGTCGTGGTGCAGGTAGCAGAGGCCCTTGGCCGCCTCCACGGCGATCTTGAACCGCGTCGCCCACTGCAGGTGGCCGCCCTTCTTGCCGTGGAGCACCTCGCCGAGGCTGCCGTTGGGCATGTACTCGTACACCAGCAGGTTCGTCTCCCGGTTCGCCGCGAACCCGAGCAGCCGCACGATGTGGCGGTGCCGGATGCGCCCCAGCGTCTGTATCTCCGCCGAGAAGCCGTAGTCGTCGTGCGCGGACCCCGACCGCCCGATGGCGGACAGCCGCTTCACGGCCACCACCGCGCCGCCCGGCATCGCGCCCTTGTACACGATCCCGGACCCGCCCTTGCCGATCACGTTCTCCTCCTTGAGGCAGTCCAGCACGTCGTCCACCGCGAAGTCCAGCCGCTGGAACGCCGTGATCCGCCACGCGCGCGCCTCCGCCGACCGCTTCAGAGACCGCGCCTTGAACACGGCCGCGCCCGCGAAGATGATGGACAGCGCCAGGAGGCCGAGCACGAGGAGGAGCTTCGAGGTGGAGGAGAGCGACCCGATGCCTGACGTGGCGACGCCGTGGGCGGTGCCGCACGGAGACAGGAACGCCCCGCAGAGGCCAGGGTTGCCGGCGAAGGAGGTGGAGTTGAAGTAGGCGAACTGGCCGGTGGCAGGAACCTCACCGGAGAGGTTGTTGTAGGAGAAATCGACGGCCGTTAGGCTCTGCATTCCGGCGATGGACGGCGGGATCGCCCCCTCCAGCGCGTTGCTGGATAGATTGAGGTAGTTGAGGATTCGTAGGCTGGCGAGCGCTGTCGGGATGCTGCCGGAGAGCTTGTTCCCGGACAGGTCGAGGAAGCTGAGCAGCCTGCATCCGGCGATCGCCGGAGGCACCTCCCCAGATATCAGGTTCCCTGACATGTCCATCTTCGAAAGCTGCTGCAGCTTCCCAATGGCTGGTGGGAGCTCGCCGGACAGCTTGTTGCCGGCCACCAGAAGCTTCTGCAGCCCCACGAGCCCACCGATCCCCGCCGGCACCGGGCCGGACAGCCGGTTGTTGTACAGGCTCAGTTCCCCTATCGATGGCGACACCTCGCCGGCGTCCAGCTGGAGCCCGCCGGACAGCAGATTGTCATGGAGCTCAATCTGCGTCAGGTTCTGCAATGTGAACAGCTTGGCCGGAATCGTCCCATTGAGGTAATTGTCTCCCAGCCGTATCCTCGTCAGCGACCGGCACCCGGCGAGCCCGTCGGGAATGCCGCCAAACAGCGAATTCCCCAGCGCGATGAACGTCTCGAGACGCTCGCCGGCGCAGAGCTGGGTTGGCAGAACGCCGGTGAGCTTGTTCGTGCTCACGTCGACGATCCTCAGCTTGGTTGCCGCCACGCCAAGCTGCGGCGGCACTCCGCCGGTGAAGTTGTTCTCCCACAGCTGCAGCACCTCGAGGTTCGGCAGCTCGCCGATGAACTCCGGGATCTCGCCGGCGAGGCGGTTCCGGAAGAGGTTGAGCAGCGTCATGTTCTTGAGCGCCGCGAAGGTCGCGGGGATTTCCCCGACGAACAGGTTGTTGGACAGGTCGAGCGACTTGAGCGCCGCCATCGCGCCAATCTCTGTCGGCAGCCGCCCGGACAGGGCGTTGATCTGAAGGAACAGAGTGTCGAGCGACGCCAGGTTCGCCAGCTCCGGAGGGACCTTCCCGGAGATCCCGCAGCTGGCCATGTCGAGCCGCACGAGCTGCCGCAGCCTGCCCAGCTCCGGCGGTATGCCGCCGGTGAAGCTGTTGAAGTAGCCGAGGTAGAGCTCCCTGAGCGTCGTCAGGTTGCCGAGCTCCGGCGGTACCTCCCCGGTGAGCTCATTGCCGGAGAGGGCCAGGTACCGGATTCGGCTCCATTGGCCGTACGACGCGGGGATGCTGCCGGAGAAGAAATTGCCGCCGAGGTGGAGGTGTATGAGGTTGGTGAGGTTGGGGAGCGCGGCCGGGAGCGGGCCGGTGAAGTTGTTGTTGTAGAGGTCGAGAACGCGGATGTTGGTGAGGCTGGAGATGAGCTCCTCCGGGAAGCTGGAGTTGAAGAGGTTATTGGAGAGGTTGAGGGACTGGAGGTGCGTCAGGGAGGAGAGCGGCGCGGCGGGGACGGGGCCGGTGAGGTTGAGAGCGGAGAGGTCGAGGGAGATGACGCGCGAGCCGGCGGCGTCGCAGGAGAGGCGCGGCCACGAGCAGAGCGGCGTGACTGGCGTCCAGTGCGCGGAAAGGTAGCCAGAGGGATCGGCGAGCACCGCGGAGAGGTTGAGGAGGGCGGCTGCTTCCAGGGAGGCGGCGGAGGTGGAGGAATCGGAGGCTGTGGAGTGAGCAGCAATGGCGAGGAGGAGGAGGACGGGGAGGAGAAAGGTGGGAGTGGCGGCCATGGAGCGTGCCATGGATGGGGACGGTGGAGTGGCGCTGGAGTTCAGGCGGACTGCTCGCGTGGGATATATGCGTGCGCAAATCTTCAGTTTCTATATCTTTTCTGTTTTTTTCTCCCTTCCTCAAATCTTCAGTTTCTACTACTAGTATATATCTTTTCTGTTTTTTTTTCTCCCTCTCTCAAATCTTTGTTTTCCTCTGTGCAAAATAAAGCATGTTCCTGGGATTTTAGGCTGGGGATTTCAGATGTTTTCTTTTGCAGTGGCATCCATCAATGGACAGCCTTATAATACAAGTTTAACGAAGTTTGCTGAATCTTGTGATTTATTTTAGTTATTGGTCGGTCCCCAAAACCATCAGAGTGATCGGTGCAAGATTATATTTTCTAAACACTCATAACTGGCATTTTTGATAATTAGAATATATTAATATCAAGAAGATAAGAATTACACTTTATTTATCTGTAACTACGCAGTACCTTAATGATAATATGAATGCACCCAACTAAAATATAAAAAATAAAACTAAGAAGTAAAATGTCCCGCTACGATGTTCCAGCGATAGCAGAAACAGTACATCCACCATCGTGACGATACCTGAACACTCATAATTGGCATAGTAGCATATCCTGCACAAGGTGAATAATTACTAACGCGATAAATTTCATTCAATCTCATCTTCTTGTCTGAACTCTCATAACATATACCCAGTAGCATATCCTGCACTAGGTGAATACTAATTACTAATGCAGATCATGATAAATTATTTTCAAATTTCATCTTGTTGACTTAGGGGTACGTAGGGATAAACGCCGAGCCTATGCACACAGAACCGAGTACTGCCACACCTGTTTCATTTTTTTTCTACAGAAGCAAAAACAAATACAAAATTCATGAAAATACTTTCAGAAACAAGTATAGAGAGCGGACTTTTCTCGGAAGCAAGAAAACCCATTGGATCATGAAAAAAAACCCGCAAACATACCAACAAACTTGTGTTAGTTCCTAAGATGAAATCAAATATGACGATACAGCGTGATATATAATAAGATTGTAAGTTATCACATACTCGTATTAAATAGGAATAGGAAAATGATTGAACCTTTGATGCCTCCTCAAAATCGCACGAAGGGATTATGTAGTGGTCACCCACTAGTTTTGTGATGGACTACTTTCGGCATTTTTGGCTTATCTCACATTAAAAGTGTTGGACGGGAGACCAGCAAGAACAACTTTACAACGGAAATTTTGTATTAATCGGAAGCAGAAACTTTGTTTCTGATTCTGTTTCGCAGGAAAGGCTGTTCAGCTTCCATTTCCGCTAAAAAAGGTTCATATTTCATTTCCATATTTTCATTCCATTCATGTTTTTCGCAGAAGAATCGGAATATTTCCACTCCATTTTACAATGGTGGAGAATGCGAGTCGGTGAGTCTTCTTTTAACCCTAATGTCATATGTGAAGGCAATAAAAAGTACAATGAGTCTTCTCTTATTATTATCCCTAGAAATCATTGAGAATTAATTAAATTTTAGGAGAAAATTATGCTAATAAGGGAAGTCATATAATACGATGGATAAAATAGTTTCTCTTATTTTTGTAGTGATCATCCGTCGGGACAACATTCTGTTTCTATTCTTTCTTCTTTCTTCTCAAACTAAGCAAAACAAACCTACATTAAGAGAAGGCTGTTGTCACCATATTGTACATGCCTTTATAAAGAACAAAACTCATTCCATATTGCAAAAAAAATCTTGCTGACATGTTTTCAAAATTCCATCTCCATAAACCTCGTGAGACCACTCGTATGAACCTCTCATAACCTTGATAGGTGCCTTCTTCTTGGCACTTCAATATACAACATTTGTTTCTTCTTCTAAATGACCCGAGTTTCAAAATTGTTAAACTTTTCTTAAAAGTATTTCCCTAAAATCTCGAACCATTGTTGATTTCTCTGTAGTATTTTGTCCGTTCACACACTAGTGCACTAAATTAGTAAATTTTACGCCATAATTACATTTTATGGTTTTGCAAAGTCTCATTAGAGTGAGAATTAAGTTAGATCGCTCATTCAACTCTAGAACCATCATGTTTATATAGTGGTTCGTCTAGTTTGTGAGTTACACACAGGTTCTAAATGAGAATTTTCAATTACATTTGGATTGTACGGGAGTTGCGACTTGGATTTTTCAAGTTGGATTTTTCAAGTTTGAGGAGTTGCAACCGAGATTTTCTCAGCTACGTACACATGGATTGCACGTGAGTTGTGACCTCAGATCTTTCCTATTAAATATGAATTACATGTCAGTTCCATACCAATTCTTTTCGGTTACTCATGAGTTGTACACGAGTTGCAACTCAACTGTTTCCAATTGCACATACATTACACATGAGTTTAATTGGGATTAAGTGATGTCATTTTAATGAAAATTATGTTAATTCTCATTTGAATGAGGCATAGTCGCACCCAATATTTAAGTGGAATTTGGTGCACTATATCTCTTTCAAGAAAGAGAATGTTTCACTAATCCTAGGTCTTGAAGTCATCACATAATCAAGCGAAAGAGAGAAGTTGATATCCCTTATGGGTATGCTAGATCGTAAGCGTGTAGGAGCCCCATTGATTTATTCTTATGAGATAAATAATGATGTGTGTATTATTCTATTTAGTACATGCTACAAATGTATGGCAGAAAATTAGAGGCATGTTCTAGAAAATCCCATGAGAGTGAAAAGTATGTCATCATCAAGTTTTGAGGTGGTCTTTTTTTTAGGGAAAGTTTTGAGGTGGTCTTTGTACTCACTTTGTTCCACAAAACAAGGTGTTTCAGCAACCTGTTTTAGCTTACGAAAACATTTTATATGTCGGACAGAGGGTGTAGTAGTGGATTGGAACTATTTTGTATAAGTATTCATACATAAACATATCACGTGTGCTTGTTAGATATATACAAACGTACCAAAACATATCCCACATGATAGATATTCGTAACCGTACCTAAGAGATATCATATCTAGATCCCCGCAATTATATATGAACAAATTATAACATGTTATATTTTAATAACTATGTTTAAAGAAATAACATTAGTCAGACCTAGAAAGAAGTTTAGAAAATATATCTCATTTGCGATATATTCATTAACATATATACATAAATAGCTCAAATCTAGAATATTCTCATAAGTTAATATATATACATAACATAACTGTTATATTCTCATAACTACAGCAATCCCAATTGATAGATCATCATAGTTTTACTAAAAAAATATTTAGATGATGTATGTTTGGAGGAAATGTTAATTATTGATTGGGTCATAGAAAAGTATGTGATTCAAACATGTTATTACATGTTAATTTATAGTTGGACTACAGATCGGTACATACATGTGATTTAAACATGTTAGCCATCACCATGAAGCTTTAGTGCTAAACTAATGCAACATATATGTTAACAGCTGAACCCGTCTAATAAAAATGGAGCAAGTGGAAATTTCCTCTTACCATCCGAGGTTTTGTATACAAACTATGTGAGGGGTAACACGTTGAAGATATGAGTAACGAGTCATAAGGAATCAATATGATCATCTAAGCAAGCTTGAGGGAGGTTTCGATATTTATTGTTTAAAAAATAGTAATGAATGATGGATAAAATTGTACATAAATCTTTATGCATGCTTAACTTTTTGTTAGGAGGAGGACATGCATAGTCATAATAGTTTTCCATGTGTATGAAAGTAATACATAGATGCATGGTTTCAGAAGCACAGCTTCAAACCTACGCTAATGAGCACAAGATAATTTAGCTACTAAGATGTAGATTTCTTTGGTTGGTATGTACTCACAGCTTGAAGTCGAGCTGTATACACATATCGTTTAGAAAAATAATTTATACGATTAGACTGTTTTCTATTACTTCATTTTATTTCACAGAGTCCAGATGTTAAATCATTAATGTTTTGTTGTCGAGCATATCCCATGTCTACAAAGTGTTATAGCCATGAAGATCGAAATACCTATTAAATCTTGTAGGTATGGTTTACTTTATGATCAAATAAATAATTTGAAAACAAAGGATTGATTTTGAACAATGATAAACCAACTCCATACAAAGAATCTGTGATGGCTCTAACTCCGTTAAACTGTCTCATGAAATTCGAGATAGTGTCTATAATCAAGCTTAGAGCTTGGTAAACCTTCTGAAGGAATAAATACTTTTCTGAAAGTAAATAGATCTATAAAATTAATGGACATGATGGATGTAATATCCTAGAACAAGCTCGACTTGTCAAAAGATTGTTTACGATAAAGTTCAAAGAGCTGACTGCGATAAGATTAGATGTTCCGTAGCGATGCTTATAGTATATGCGGATTATTCTAGTAATCATTACATATTTCTTCTACGAGATATGTTAGTAAGATGGCAGAAATACATTCATTAATATAAATATGTATTAAAGGTGTATAGAATATACAATCGAGAGTTTTGCTAGTCCGTAGAATGCTAGATAGGTATACAAACTTCACTGGATGAAGTGAGTATCGCGGAGTTGGAATCTTCACCGGATGAATTAATGAAAGAGTTTTTGATTTCATCAGAAACGATGAAGATTCTTACATATGCAAGAAATTAAGTGGGAGCTCTAAGACATATTTATAATACTTTATGTGGATGACATATCGTTGATTAGACATGATGTAATCTTTACTTGATTAAAATATTACATTTAAAATTAATTTTATTGAAAGGATAAGGACTAAAAATATAGTTAGCGTCAAGATCTACGAATATAGATTGAAGCGCTTAATAAGTTTAAGTCAAATTACATAGAATAAATATTGAAGTATTTCAATATGAAAACATCAAGAATGTGTTCTTTCCAATTTGAAGGTTAAACAAAACTTGAGTGTATTTGACACTCAATGAGTAAAAACACATGAGTGATTTTAAATCACGAATAATATGTACACAATCAGATATACTATGCTCTAAAGTGTTACGAGCATATAAGATAATGATTCATGTGATGATTATTGAACAACAGTAAGAATATCCCTGAGTGCTTTGGAAAAGCCGAGGATATATATGTTTTTGTATGGGATAATGACAAACAAATCATTGTAAGATGTTGCACCGATATTAGTTTGGTCACATATAAAAATGAATTTCAATCTAAATTAGACTAAGTGTTCATTAAAAGGTAGCACAATGGGCTAGAAGATGTCTATGCTAGATTTAGATGAGTTCTAAATATTATGACGGATTCTACAAATGAAAGTAGAATATATCATTGTTTTAACAATGACCGAGAGTGTTTGTGTCAATAAGTCCTTTTAGAACTTGGTGTAGTTCTAGTAGTGTCAGAACTATGAAGATATATTGTGTGTGAAAATATTGGTAACATATTTCAGACCGCGGAATTAAAGTTTCACCAGAAGACCAAACGCTACGATTAATGCCAACTCATTTGAAAATGAGTGATGCGTGGAGACGCAAATGAATTACAAAATATGTACGTTTCTGAGTGTGTCAGATTTGTTGACTGAAACCTCTCCCATGAGCAAACATGATAAGCACTAGAAGGCCACAATGTTAGATCTTTACAAATGTAAATAAGATAACTGATTCTAGTGCAAGTGGGAAACTGTTGAAGATATGCCCAAGAGGCAATAATAAAGTAGTTATTATTATATCTTAGTTTTCATGATAAATTTTTATATCCCATGATATAATTGTATTAACCGGAAACATTAATACTTGTGTGCTTTGTAAACATAAAAGAGTCCCTAGTAAGTCTCTTGTTAAACTAGCTTGTTGATTAATAGATGATCATAGTTTCATGATCATGAACATTGGATGTTATTAATAACAAGATCATATTATTAGGTGAATGATGTGATGAACATACACCCATAGTAAGCGTAGCATATGATCAAGTTATTCAATTCGTTGCTTCAAGCTTTAAGATACATAGTAACATAATCTTTCGACCATGAGATCATGTTAATCACCTACACCGTATGGATGCTTTGATGACATCAAACACTAATTCGTAAATGGGTAGTTATAAAGGTGGCATTAAGTGTTCAGGAAGTATAGGTTGAAGCACGTGGATCAATAGTGGGATTTGTCCATCCAAATAACGGATAGATATACTCTGGACCCTCTCGGTGGAATATCATCCAATTAGCTTGCAAGCATGTGACTGGCTCACAAGGGATGTCATATCACGGTACGAGTAAAGAGCACTTATCGGCAACGAGGTTGAACTCGGTATAGAGATACGGACGATCAAACTTCGGATAAGTAAAATATCGCGCGACAAAGGTAATCGGTATCGTATGTTAATGGTTCTTTCGATCACGAATTCATCGTTGAATATGTGGGAGCTATTATGGATCTCTAGGTCCCAGTATTGGTTATTGATCGGAGAAGTGTCTCAATCATGTCTGCATAGTTCACAAACCGTAGGGTGACACACTTACGGTTCGATGTAGTTTTAAGTATATATGGAATATGGAATGGAGTTCGAATATTGTTCGGAGTCTCGGATGGGATCCAGGACATCACGAGGAGTTCTGGAATGGTTCGTAGAATAAGATTCATATATGGGAAATCATATTTCAAGTTAGGAAATGATCCGGTAATTTATGGAAGGTTCTAGTATCACCCGGAATATTTCACTATGGCAGGTGGAGTGACTCTTCACCTACCCAAGCCGACCCATAAGGTGGGAAGGTGGAGCCCATGGTGGACTCCATCTCCTTGGCCGGCCTCATGACAGAAATCCCACCTTATCTAGGTTTTCCATTATGGTATGTTTTGCAATTGGACTCCCATGTGGATTTTGATTGAAACCTAGGGTTTTCTAGCTATTTAAAGGGGGATGAGGGGAGAGGCCGGCCACCACTTGAGCCGCACCACCCAAGGGCACCCTGGCCGACGCCCTAGCCCCTCTCTAAACCCTAGCGACTCCCTCCTCCACCTCTCTCCCGCATGGTTTTGGCGAAGCCCTGCCGGAGTTCTTCACTACCACCGTCACCATGCCATCGTGGTGCCGGGATTTCGAGGAGGATCTACTACTTTCGCTGCCCGCTGGAACGGGGAGAAGGACGTCTTCATCGACACCGTACGTGTGACTGAGTGCGGAGGTGCTGCCCGATTGCGGCACCGTCAAGTTCTTCAACGCGCTCTTGAGAGCGAAAAGTGATCGACTACATCATCCACAGATGGCAGACCAGGTGGTTGGTGAAGGAGGAGGACGCCGCACCGGAGGAGAAGGAGTGGCTTGGGTACATGTACCCAACGTTGCGGCCCGACCACCCGGACTCGAGGAAGTATCGTGGCGCCAACACGGTGTACGTGGTGCCGCTCCCATGTGTTTCGAGTCACCCTTGAGGCCTATCATGAGGACCCATCGGAGGACGCGACCTCGATGACGAACCGATGGAGGACGTGGAGCTCATGGAGTAAGAGGTCATCTCGTGGGTCTTTGCAATCTTCGAGCAGGAGGAGTGCGCCAAGTGGATTGGCCTTGAAGAGGCCGTCAAGTGCCGCCACCGCCCCCCCCCCCCCTCCGGTGGCTAATGTGTGGCCTCCGTAGTACGTCTTCATCCACCTCGTTGTTGTGGGCTAGAAGCTGCCGGGATCTTTATTTTTCAGTTAAATGGACTTTTGGTGTCCAAAAATATGTAAATTAATTTTATTTTATTTTGCTGCCTTTTTTTGTGATTTGATGCCGTTGGAGACGCTACCAACTGCATACGTACCAAGTTCTATTTTCCTATCCGCGAGCCACCCGAACCGACTAATTAAGCAAAAATGTTATATAAAATTGCTTGGTGGTGAAATCCCTTCAAGATTCGGTCGGGGGCAAAGGAATTCTGCTGTACAGATGGGTCGTACACGTACTTATTATAAGAGCTATTATTGAATAATAACACTGCCTTATATGTGGGCCTGATTATAGCAGCAGCCCACAAGACAGTGGGAACAGAAGACAACAGGCAGCTTTGAATTCCTAAAGTTTTTGGTGATATTTATTAGCGGTGATAGAAGTACAGGCGATGTCGGGAATCAGGGGAATGCCGATTTACCTTTGGGATGCACCCCGTATGGGTCGCTCCCCTGTTCGGGAAGTGAAGCCCACTAGCCAGCGGCAACACTGGAAACATGAAGTGAAGAATACTGAAGAGTGCGTGTGAGACTACGGCGGATTCGGTTTGTATATATGTAAGTGGGTGGGGGTAGGGCGCACGCTCTGTATTGCACTACTGTATACTCTATGCTGTAGATACGGGCGGGGCCTGGCCGCTGTTGCTATTCCCTGTCTAGTGTTATTCTTTTGCCAAAAGACACAATATATTATTCGAAACCAGCCCATACAAAAAAAATTTTACAAACAAAAGAAATATCGTAAGTCCTTGAAGATTTATCATCATCTTCCTCCTGCATCCCGACAAAGCATGATAACGTCTCTTTGTTCATGTTCTGGTATTTATTAGTGTTAAATGTGCACCGTTTAAAGAGTGCAGTTTAGGTGAGAGCCACATCTCAAGATAGAAATGAGCTCTCACCACCCCTTGTCACCTAACCTAGGCAACTCGGGCCGCGACTTGACAGTTGTGCGTGTGCCTCCCTGTCCTGCTCCCTCCTCTCCCTGCCACCTTCAGGGTCCTCGTTGGGCAAAGCGTCGGGCCGACGGCGACGATGTTGGAGCCCTCTCCCTCGCGGGGTGGCAGCAGCAGGGAGGCGCGGTTGTGGCTGTCGGTGCATGCTGCTGGGCACTGTGGCGGTGCTGGCGGCTGGCAAGCGGCGGCGAGTTGGAGCCCACCATACAGTCTCATCCGAGGGTGGCCTTGGTGGGCAACAGCCAGTGCCTTCCCCTGCGTCGACGACGTCTCTGGCTTGCTTCTCTACGGTCGTGCGGCCATATGTTGTGCCCATCTGCGCTATTTAGATGGATATTGGGCTCGACGGTCAGGCATGGAGAAATTACTAATTTTCACGGATGACAACGGAGCCCGCGGGTGCCGTCTCCCTCCCTGTAGGTGTCGTCACGGCTCTGATTGTTCTTTCTCACCTTGAGCACCGGAGAAAACCCTAGGTCTGGTTGGTCGGATCGGGAGACGGCACACATAGTGTTGCTCCGCTCTTGAAGACGTCCCCTTGGTTGCTCGTGGAGTACTTGTAACCACGGATGGTGTCGGCGTTGGCAGATGCTCGAAGCATGTGCCTCCGGTACGCAATGTACACTCTGGTTGGCGCTTCTTGATCGACGAGTTCCTCTAGACTAGTCGGGTTCTTCCGTCCACTTTCCGACTTCCTCTAGGCGCTTTTGAGTGTGCAGTACGAGCGTTCTTTGTGTCGTTCTACCGATGTCTCCATCTTCGGACGTGACGTGGTTTTGGGGCTCTGTGCAAAATGAAAACCTTCGTAGTTGTGTGTCTTGAGTTCTAGCAAGGGTGTATTCTCAAAAAAAAATGTGTTGTTTAATTAGAAAGGTTTCACCTCGTTGTCCCAAATCCGTCCTTGTGTCGCACAACTCCACAAAGCAACCGTTTTTCCTCTCCGCTCGTGAGAGGCGGCGGCGGAGGGCGATCCAATATTCCCAATCTCCGGCCAGGGCGCTGGGCCTGGTTTCCTCTCCCTCCGCTTGCCGCTTTGGCGGCGGCATGAGGGAGGGAACCTCGTTCCTCCGTTACGGCCTAGTAGTTAGGGTTAGTTTTCGTCTCCTATGGTGCGTCGTTGGGGTGGTGGGAGCGGCGCCGGGCAAATCAATCTGCCACAACTCCACTCCCACACCGGCGACGACCTTCACGGCGGCGTCTCGGAGTTGTTGGCAACGTGTGCTTGTCGATCTTTCGGTCGACGGCTTGGTCTTCTCGCCGTTCTTCGGATCCGGCGAGATCCGTTTCTCGACGTGTCACCGGCGTTTGTCGTTGTCCACGGCGGCGGCGGGGGCCGGGCGAGGTGGTTCTTCCGGAGCGAAGATGATGGTCCGGAGGTGGTGGTTATGTCGTTCTTCTCCGACTTCGTCGATGGGAGGCGGTGTACCTTGGTCCAAGACAGACACGGGGATGTCCCCGGTCGACGTGCCACGGCGACATGTGCCTCATCGCTGCGGCAGGCATGTTCATCGACTCACAAAGCCTCGTTGGCGATGGTGCTTTTTGGATCTCGCAATGGTGGAGGTTCGGCGTCTCTTCTTGCGTTCGTCTCGCGGCGTTGAGGTGGACGGCGGCCGCTGGCTACGGTGGTTGCAGGAAACCCTAGAGATCGTTTTGTATTTCTCGATCTTTTAGGTTTTTATCTGCAAATTCAGGATAATCATTTTATCCCGGTTTGTCTTTTAGTTTCCACATGTGTTGCTTCATGTAACTTGATGTTCGATTAATGAAATATGTGGTTGCTCAAAAAAAAAAAAAAAAGCTTTCACCTCGTTCATGCTCAGGCCTATCATCATTTCGGAGCATCCTTTTTTTTTTGTTATTAGGGAATCCCCAAAAGACGTGCAGAACTTCTAACACCCTAGCTAAGCTACGGGGCGCCATCATATTAGTTAGCAGCTCTGATGATGCGGCACCTAATTAAAGGGCATAAACCAAACGTACGTGAGCGGCAAGCGTTCGCGTAAACACTGCTTATAGTTGGCAGCTTACACAGATGGTGCTCGTACACGTGGTAGGAACCTGCAGGCTCGTCATGTGGTGGTACATGTGTTGGTGAACTGCCGATTCATGCTTCTTGAGTTCTTGCGTGCGGAGCAACAGCCTGCACGTAGTACTTCGTCGTCGTCGTCACCTTGATGGGGTCCATGAGGATGATATGGTGGAGGACGGAGGCGAATAAAGCTACAGAAATAGCGGGAGGATGTATGCGGTGCGGTGGTGTAGCCATGATGCGGTGCCCATGATTTGGTCCGGAAACGCTGGGAAGCTTTGTCCCCGAACACGACCGCTAATCTGGCTCCGCCGGCGAGTAACCAAGGATGATGATGCGTTCTATTTTTTTTTGAGACAAAGATGATGCGTTTGTGTTCGACAGCCAGGATGGCGCGCGCGACGACGGCGGGAGCCCACCGCCGCCGCATGCCCGCATCGGCTCGCACGCGCGCCCGGCTCCGGCGGCCCAGTTCTCAATTAGTTCAAGTGTTGGCCCACTACTTATATATAGCAGCCTCATAATTATAAAATTAACAAGTGTGGCGTTTCGTTTTTATTTAGCGCCCCGACGACACCAAACGTTCCAACGGAGCTCTCTCTTCTAGCAAGCGGCTTTGGATCCCTGGACGCAGACACATCGGACGCCAGCTTAGTTAATCTGATGAGACGATCGAGTGTTTGAGACAAGCAACAATTGTTGTGTGGAGCTAGCGCCTCGTGCAATCCAGAGATCTTCGTCGGTCCTAGTAAACTATCCGTGTCCCCTCATCGTTCCTCATTTTACGCCCTGACTGTAGCGCGCGAACGGACGAAAACAGGATATGTTAATGTGGAGTTGCACCCGCGCCTGGATTTATCCTGCTCTTGTGGTAGCAAGATCTCGCCAAGGTTGGAATGCATGCCCTGTTCTTAATTTATCTAGGCATCAAACCGGTGCTACCCACCAAGGTACATGCTATCTAGCCGGTATTACACTTGTTTTGGGCCAGTTTCACAAAACGTCAACTGCATTTTATTAACAAAAAATGAGACTAGTATCAGATTTTGCAATACTCCAACAGATCAATGCAACATAGTAGGTCGATGCAAAAGGGTAACTAGTGTTGTATAGGTAGTTTCTAACCCTAATAGCTAGCCCAAGATACCTTTTTGGGGCTTGTCTACGCGACAGCGCACGACTACTTCAGTCCAAGTCATCATCGACGGGTGCGCGAGCTTAGCGCTCGAGGGAGAACGATGTGGCGTGACACGCTCCCTGGCGAGGCGAGGCAGAATGGCCGCTACAGGAAGAGTTGAATGGCCACCAATGTTCATTTTAGGCCATTTGGGTCGAGTCGCGGACATAAATTCGGGCAAATCTAAGCGCTTCTATGTTTGGGTCGGGCTGCCCCCGACACAATATTTTTTTTTTGCAAAATTTATATTGATTAAAATTTTAATTTGCATCGGGAGAAAAGGAGAAAAAACCTAAATAGAACAGATAAAACCCTAGCTAAGTAGGGTTCCCTCCATGGCAGCATAGTCATCGTCGCCAAGGTCGATGAAGACTGGCGGCTACCATGGCCAACACCGGTACAACATTGGAGGAGGACCAACTGCTGACGCTGGAGGAGCTGGCGGTGGCGCCACAGCAGCCAACCTACGTGGAGGTTAACGTCTGGCCACAACACGAAGCGGCCTGAGTAGTAGAACTGGCATAGTCATGGTCGCCGAGGTCGATGAAGACGGGCGGCTATCATGGCCAGGACCGGTACAACAATGGAAGAGGACCAACTGGTGGCGCTGGAGGAGCTGGCGGTGGCGCTACAACAGCCAACCTACGTGGAGGTTAACGTTTGGCCACGACACGGAGCGTCCTGAGTAGTAAAAATCGCACGCATATATAGTCAACTAGCAGCCAACCTCCATCTTTTGGCCTGTACGTTACGAGCCAGCATGGTGGTCGTTTTCCGTCTTGCGAAATGGCCAAGACTTTCCCATGGTGACGCTCAGTCGTGGTCTCTGGAGGAGGGGAACATGGCATTGATGTGGGTGTGGGAGAAACACGTGCACACCAAATCTCTTTAGGGCTTCTTTTGGGGAACGTGATTGGGGATTCTAACTAGGCTGAAAACATCGAGCTAACTAGCCACCTCCCCTAACCCTCTCCCAACCCTCCCGCCGCCGCCGGTAGCGCCGTCGGGGCAAAGACCTCGGGGCGTGCCGGCGGCGGGGGCCTTCCCTCGTGACGCGACGGGGACGGCGGCCAGGGAGTTTCTCACGCGCGGTGGCGGCGGCCCTCCCGCCTCCCGGGGCGGCGGCGGTCTGACGAGGATGGAGGGGCGACGGCGGCCCTCCCGCCTTCCGCATGGATGGACGGGGACGGTGGCCAGAGCCCGTGCTGCGGCCTCCCTGCCTCCCATCGGCGGCACGCCGGTGGTGGCTGGTGGTGGCGGACATCGCCATTTCATCCGCCTCTCGCCGGTGAGGGGCGATGATCTTGGGCTTCTCCCGCGGTACGAGATCGCCCGGGGAAGCAGCCTTGGGTTCGACGATGGAAGCGACCTTCTTCTTCGCCGGAGGAGGTCGGCTGGTTGCTGGGGTGGAGGATCACGAGATTCCTCTTCCCCGGCGATGAAGATCCAGTCGACGACGAGCGAGCGGCGAAGGGGCCACCGGTGAGCACCGAGCCTTGACTTCGTTCTTGGCGGATGATGGCGGCGGCTTTTGGCGCCGTTCCCCTGTGACGGCATCATCTTTGCTGGCCTCTCCGTTTGCTCTCGCCGAGTTGGGAAATCGCGGCTGTCGATGAAAACCGTGTCAAGATTGGCGGACGATGGTGGCGTTAAGCGTCGCTTCCTTCTTGAAGGCATCGTCGTCGCAGTCCACGGGAACGCACTCGTGCTGCTCCGGGGGGAGACCTTAGATCCAGCCAGGATCGGACGATGATGGCGCTTCCTGCGTCGTGTTACCTCTTGGGGCATTGTTTTTGGAGCAGCGGCTGGATGGAGGTGGTTTTTGGTGGAGTGGTGTTCATCTACCACGTTGTCGTCGATGATTCTCAGCGGCGTGGAGCTGCGGGGTATCGAAGACGGGCGAGGATTGCTGGACGCGGGCATGATGGTGGTGTATGGTGTTATGCATGGTGACATCGACGGCAGGCCTAGCACGGTAATACGTTGATCTCGCTTGAAGATGGGTTTGAGATAGATGGCGGTTGCGAACTCTGTGACGTGTGCAATGGCACACCCTCAGAGTTTTGCTTTTTGGATGATGTGTGTTGGTGTACCGTCAGGGAGTATGGCCTTGTTCATGGCCCCCCCTTCATCGTAGGTATAGCGAGTTGTCGCTAGGAAGGAGGCTTCGAGATTGATCTTTGTATTCCCCTTGTAAGGCATTGCGAATAATTTAATAAAGAAAAAAAGCTGTGTACATCCTTTAGATGCAGATGCTGCGGCTATGCTCCATGATCGAAAAAAACTAAGAGTGCTCCGCAACTCAAGTCTTTTGCTCGGTAGTAATGTTTTGTCTTTGCTATAATGCTATTAGAGTTTTTCAGAATTCTTTTGGTGTTGTTAACTGGTCCTAACTATTTTCCAAGTGCGTTGGGTAGTCGTGACACAGGTGACACTACCGCCAGCTTCTCGTATGCATCGTCTCGAGCGGCGGCCTCCCTCCTTGTCTTCCGCCAACTTAATTTGGACGCTTTCAGCGCGCAGACCTTGCACGAAGCTCCATGACCATAGATCAATGAAAAAAATAGCGCGCTATTTCACGCTAATAGCGGCGCTATAGCGTATTTGCGAGTTGAACGCTACGCTATGCATTCTAGGCACGCTATGACGCTACGCGCGCTAAAGACGCGCTATTTCACGCTATTTGGCGTTATTCGCTATTCCGCATAGCACGCTATTTTGCAGAGTAGTTTTTTTAGTAGCTCATTCCGTATTTTGACCCACTTGCGTATCCTAAATCCCTATAATCCAGGCAACCCTAAACTAAGAAACTCAGATCGCGTACTCCCCAACTCCTTGTCACTTGCTCTGCCCGGCAGGCGACGACGTGACGGCGCAGCTCCGCCCCCTTCTCCTCTGTCAATATGTGGTAAGCGACCACGCCTAGCTTCACCTTCACGCCTTCACCCCGTGCCTCCGTTCCCCTCCTCCAATCCTTCTAGTTCGGGACAATGTGAATGTGAACTATGATTTGTGATTTTGAGACTATGTCATATCAAGTTATGGACTATGTGAACAATCTCTGGTTGATGTTTGACTGCAAAATATCATATCCGAGATTTTATAGCTGCAGAGTGCTATATATATTATTATATATATGCTGAAATCCTGAATTTTCATTTTTTTTGTTAAATGCTATTTTGAAAAATAGCACGCTATTAGCACGCTATAACGTCTATAGCGTTTTTCTGAAGCCCACGCTATTTGTGTTAGCGCGCTATTTTTTTCATTGCCATAGATCGTTCGGGGATCATGGCCGGATCGACTAGTAAAACCCGTCTCTGATCCAGAGAAAATTCAATAAGAGGAAGAGAGGTTTGAGCCTCTACATATGTGCGCATCGAAGCCGGGCAGAGGTTTGAGCCTCTACATATGTGCGCATCGAAGCTGGGCAGGTGTCCGGTCAAACCGATCTCAAGGGTTTCTTCAACGAGGTGATGCATTTCAGACGCATAAATTATCCGCGTACGTCCCGTTTGCGTCGATCTGGGACGTTGAAATAGTCGCTAGGCGCAAATTGTCCGTTTGCGGCCCCGACGCATTTCTAAGTAGAATTGATATTTTGAAGATATTTCTTTGGTTAAAGTTTGCATGAACCCCTTCCCAAATTACTTCCACGGCTGCCTATGCGAAGTATATCTAACGAGTGTTTGATCATGTCATGCAAGGTATAAATTTTTATCCTCACATTTCTAAGTAGAATCGATATTTTGAAATTAGTGCAACAAACTTAAATAAATTGAACATATAAACTGCAAAAACATACAAATTTTTAAACTAGCTACTTCTTGTTTGAAGGCCCCGCCTCGTCATTCTCACGGACGCGCTTCCTACTCGTCACCTCCTCCGAAGATGTACTGGCGGTCGAGGCGTCCGACGAGCTTGAGTCCCCCTCCGACGAGTGGTCATTGCGGTCTTCCTCGTCATCGGTGAACGGATGATGAGCATGCGCTTGCGCCTACGCCCTCGCCCGGGCCCTTGCCTCCTTCCTTGCCGCCGCCGCCTCCTCGGCCGCCTCCTCCGCCTCTAGCCGTGTCCACCTTGCATCTGCATCCTCTTTCCTTTCCTCGTCCTCGTCCTGGTCGTCGTGGCCAATGGCGTCCCCTCCTCATCCTGGACGTCGTTGGCAACGGCCTTCCCCTCCTCCTCGCCCTCCGTCGGCAGGGAGCTAGAGCTGCTCGGTGTGGCAGCTCTATCCCACCAATGCCGCCATCCCAGTGGCTTCTCCTCACTGTCGGTGTCCGATGGCAACGATAGGTTGCTCATGGCTTCACGCAGGTGGCACACGGGTGTTGGAGATGAAGATGAATGGCAGGTCGGTTGGAGATGAATTAGCGCAGGCGCATGGGTCTTATTCAGCGGGGATTAATGGCGGCGCGTATAACAAATAGGGTTGCGGTTTCTCTTTCGCGGCGGTTCGGCGCTCCATTCCGTTGGTTCACGCGTCGATCGATGCGGTTGCCACTCCGGTGGTTGCCCTCCGCGACAGTTGTTATACTTAATTCGCGTCGGCTCGAGCCAGGATCGCTGCCAGACGGGCCCGTGGGAGAAGCGAGCGGACGCTCGGCGCGACCGCGCAGCGTCCGCGGAGACGCAAACGTGCCGCATTTTTGCACCGCGTTTGCGTCTCCGTCCGTGGACACTATGCGTCGCCCTGCTAGAGCAGGATGCAGATGCATTTCCGGTCCGCGCGAACGCATCGTCCGTTTACATCGTCCCGTTGGAGATACACTAACTGCACGGGCTGACTTAAACTTACAGACGCGTCGGAACGTTCGCTCTTGTCAATTGATATAACAGTTCGCTCGCCTCGGGCTCTATGTCCACTTTTGCCACTTAAGGGCATCTCCAACGGGGCGACGTATTTCAGCGTCCGAAAATGTCCGCGCGCGTCCGTTTGCGTCGGTCGAAATGGTCGAAATCGACCGCGCGTCCGTTTGCGTCGGGGGTGGCTCCAGCGGCACGACGCATTTTTTGCTCGAATCATTTTTTATAAACCCTAAAAGCCTGCGCCTACTGTTGCGGCGATGGAGGCGCCCAGGGATGTGTCGGCGGTGGAGGAGCCCAGGGGTTGTACGGCGGCGGTTGTGGCGCGACCGAGTCCTGGAGCGCTAGTCGTAGGGCTTCATCCTCCGACATGCCCGGCGGCATGAAGCCAGTGGCGTACCGGGGCAGCGGCGGCTGCACAGGTCGTTCTCGGAGACGAGGACGCCGAGCTTCGCCATGTTGTCCAGGAACTCAAAGTTGCGGCCCTCCGCCATGGCCAGCTGCCAATCCTGGAACACGACTGCGATGTAGTCGTCGCTGTCGTCCTTCACCTCCTCGTTGTGGTACGCCAGTGCCTCGATGTAGTCGTCGTCGTATTCGTCGTAGTCGCCATCGTACTGCACAGGCGTCGGCGCCTGGTGTGCACGCGTTAGCACCTGGTGCGCACGCGTCGGCGCCTTCTGTCTTCGAGGACGAGGCGGCGGTGGACGGTCGAAGGGAAAGTCCCTGTCGCCCATGAAGCCCACCCTCCTCCTCCGATCCCTCTCGGACAGGAGATACGTGCGCCAGCTATCGGAGTCGATGGCGTACGCCGGATCAGCGAGGAGGTTCGGCAGCAGGTACTGCCTCCTTCACCGAATCTCGGCGCTCCTTTCTGGCTCGCGCGCAGGCACCAGAGGGATGGGCACCCGGCGGTAGCTGAGCCGCCAGCCGCCAGGCATGTGCACGTCCCTCCAGGCGTCGCACAGCGTCCAGTGCACGTGCATCAGCCTCCCCACGTTGACGGGCAGCGCCACCCTGCCCGGCCGCTCCTCCTTCTTTGTGCCGCTGCCGGACGCCTCAAAGTCGTTCTTCTTCTTCCCCATGGTCATGCGCCGGTGGTGGTGCGAGCGGAGGTGTGGGCGATGGAGGAACGGTGCCGGTGGAATTTTAAGGCCGGCCGTGCACGGGAAACGATGCCATTGAAGGCGGCGCAGAAGCCCAGCCGCCGCCCGCCTGTGCGCGCGCAGAAGAGGCAGCCGCGACATTGATGGCGAAGGCTGCAGCGTAGACGTGGAAGCGATGGCCGCGGAAGTGATGCCCTCGATACAGGCTCGCTGCAAGGCGGGACCGGTGGAGACGCGAGCGGACACTTTGCGCGTCCGCGCAGCGTCCGCCGCGACGCATTCCAGGCGCAAATATGCGCCGAGTTTGCATCGCATCGGACGGCCCGATCACGATGCGTCGCGCCACTGGAGGTGATGCCAGACACATTTTTCGGCCCGGCGGGACGCGCAACTGGAGATGCCCTAATCCCGCAATAGCCACATACATATTTTTTTTCGCTGGTGACATATGCGGATCCGTTGGATGCCGCCGCCACTTACATCCTGCCGCAGGAGCTTAACTCCTGAGCACATGACCCAAGGTCATCAAATTGTCTGAAACTCAGCCTCACTTTGGCCTTTGGATCCCCTCGTGCCTCGGCTGTTGGCTGGTTTGCGGTTCAGATTATTTGCACGGCGCACAAGGTTAGCAGACTAGCTACGCTAGCTAGCGGACGGAGATACGTACTCGTGTAAGAAGGAAACGACGGCGGCTAGTGAAGCGGAGCACGATCCGATGAATAGAAGGGTGGGCTGGAGGCCAGGCCAAAACGTACCGTTCAACTCCAACGGGAGGCTCACAAGTCACAAGGGGCCAAGAAGAAGCATGCTGACAGCAAACGTGAGCACGGCACGGGAGAAGCAGCAGAACGCGCGTACGTTGCCCGCTAGGTGGTCACGGTACCTCGGTGTTGATCGGCCAGAGCGAGCGACGCCGACGCGAGAAAGCCGCTTGTCGAGGAGTGGTGACTGCGCGGCGCGTCCGGCAACCGGCATAGCAACGTACCGATGATACACCGGAGGAATCTGGCGGCCGGCCTTGAGGAGCCAGAACCAGAAGTCGGCGCCGCCGACGGACCACCGGGCTGAGAGTGACGGCGGTTTCGCCTTCCTTTGATCGTTGCTCACCGTCGTTGCACAATCTTGTGCTGTCAGCGCAGCTACCAAGCTAACGGGTTGGGCTCAGCTGCCTGGCATGAGCTAGCCCAGAACCTGATGTGGCCTTTGCCTGGCATGAGCTAGCCCAGAAGCTGAATAGCAGATCACATCACTTGTTGGTGCTTCTTTTGCAAAGAACCACAACAGTGGTTTGTTGTTGCAAGGAACACCACAGTTTGCTTTAATTGTTTGCACATAACACATAAAAGTAATTAAGCAGCTTGATGTTCAATCCGTTAGTCAGGCTTACTGTTAAGCGGGCAATTCCTCTCAGTCTACCGCATCGTTTCGACCGGTCCAACTGCCTTTTTTTGCTTTAGATTTTCCTTTTTATGTTTAATTTTTCTAATTTTCAAAATCAGAATATTTTTAAAAATTACATATTTTTAAAATCCAACCATTTTTTAAACATATATTTTTGTAATACTCAACTATTTTATAAAACACTATGAACTACACATGCATTTTATGAACATATACTACCTCCATCCCAAGGATATCCACCCTTTCTCATTAGATGCATGGTGATAAAGTACTTCGGGCAGTCTTCGGGGTCGTCGCTCCCGACGATGAGGCGCTGCCATCCAAGGTACTCTAATACCTTCGCG
>NC_061510.1:28562245-28610522 GCF_022539505.1 Lolium rigidum | reverse complement strand
TGGTCCACCTTTACCCCACCTCCTCGTTAGCTTGAACCATTTGCACCGGAACAAAGGGACCTTGAAGGAGGGTCCATAGTCAAATTCCCATATCTCCTCTATGTAACCATAATATGTGACCTTTTGCCCATTCTCGGTTGCTGCATCAAAGCGGACACCACTGTTTTGGTTGGTGCTCTTTTTATCTTGGGCGATCGTGTAAAATGTATTCCCATTTATCTCGTACCCTTGGAAAGTCGTTATAGTCGAAGATGGTGTCTTGGCCAACATGTACAAATCGATCTACAACGAAGATTGTCACTCATTAACTCGTTTTCTCAACCAACCGCCGAAAGTCTCCATGTGGGCCTTCCTAATCCAGGATTCAGTGCTTCCCGGGTTGTCCGAGCGTAAAATATTCTTGTGTTTCTCAAAGTACGGAGCCACCAAGCCGGAATTGGTCGAACCGTGTGGTGAGCTTCAGCCGCAGAATGGCCGTCCATACATATCGTTGATTTCCTTCCGATCGTGCCATTTCCACTTAGTCTCCCCTCGTGCCGCGATCGAGGAAGACCAATCGGCTTAAGGTCGTGAACAAAGTCAACACAAAACTCAATTACCTCCTCATTTCCATAGCCCTTGGCGATGCTTCCTTCCGGCCTAGCACGGTTACGAACATATTTCTTTAATACTCCCATGAACCTCTCGAAGGGGAACATATTGTGTAGAAATACAGGACCAAAATGGAAATCTCTTCGACTAGGTGAACCAGGAGGTGCGTCATAATATTGAAGAAGGATGGCGGGAACACCAACTCGAAACCGACAAGACATTGGACCACATCGTTCCGTAACCGTGGTAGAACTTCCGGATTGATTACCTTCTCGAGAGATTGCATTGAGGAATGCACATAGCTTCACAATGGCTACTCGAACATTTTTCCTAGCAGAGCCCCCTCAAAGCAATCGAAGCAATTGCGTCATAATCACGTGCAGCCGTGAGACTTCAGGTTTTGGAACTTTTCCTCCGCCATGTTTATTATTCCCTTTATATTGGACGAGAATCCCGACGGACCTTCATACCGCTCGTGCATTCAAAAAAGATGACCTTCTCTTCTTTGGTCGTAGCGTAGCCGGCACGACCTTGAAACCGTTCCGGATGCCGGTCATCGTGGTCTTTCAAACTTTGCTCGGTCCCGCCGTGCTTCCTTTGTATCATTTGACTTCCCATACACGCCCAAGAAGCTTAGGATGTTCACGCAAATATTCTTCGTAACGTGCATCACGTCGATTGCAGCAGCGGACTTCTAGGACTTTCCAATATTCTAGCTCCCGGAATATAGATTTCTTCTTCCACATGGCTACGTGCCCGTCGGCTCCCTTCGGAACCGATTGTCCGCCGAGACCCTTTCCAAAGATGACTTTCAAATCCTTGACCATATCAAATACCTCAGCACCAAGCAGTGTTCCGCGAGGCTTCGGCTCGGTGATCTTCCTTGCCGTTGTAATGCTTGCCTTTCTTTCTTCATCGGATGACCTTTTGGAAGAAATCGACGATGCCCAAGGTACACATTCTTCTTACAATTTGGCAAATGTACACTTTCGGTCTCATGTAAGCAGTGCGTGCATGCATTGTATCCCTTATTTGACAGGTCCCGAAAGGTTACTAAGAGCAGAGCCAATCGTTGATGGTTACGAAAAGCAACGCTCGTAGGTCAAATTCCTCTTCTTTGTGCTCATCCCACACACGGACACCAGGTCTGCCCCACAGCTGTAAAAGTTCATCAACTAATGGCCTTAGGTACACATCGATGTCGTTGCCGGGTTGCTTCGGACCTTGGATGAGCACCGGCATCATAATGAACTTCCGCTTCATGCACAACCAAGGAGGAAGGTTGTAGATGCATAGAGTCACGGGCCGGGTGCTATGGCCGGAGCTCGCTCGCCAAAAGGATTCATGCCATCCGTACTTAGACCAAATCTTATGTTCCTTGCGTCGCCTGCAAAATCTTTAAACTCTCCGTCGATCTTTCTCCATTGCGTTCCATCTCGCGGGGTGTCTCAACTCCCCGTCCGACTTACGGTCCTCTTTGTGCCATCGCAACAACTTGGCATGCTCTTTGTTCCCGAACGGACGTTTCAACCGTGGTATTATAGGAGCATACCACATCACCTTGGCGGGAACCTTCTTCCCGGGTTTCCGGCCCTCGACATCGTCACCAGTGGTCATCGCCTCCGATCTTATAACGCAATGCAGTGCATACCGGCATTCATTCAAATTCTCGTATTCACCGCGGTAGAGGATGCGACCGTTGATGCATGCATGTATCTTCGTAACCTCTAAACCTAGAGGGCGAGACAACCTTCTTTGCTTCGTACGTACCTGGAGGGCAACTCGTTATTCTTTGGAAACATATTCTTCAACATTTTCAAGCAAGTTTTCAAATCCCGAGTCAGCTACACCTTCCCGTGCCTTCCATCTCAAAGAAATCCAGCAGGTGCATCCAGCTTTTTCGGACCATTATCGCATCCCGGGTACGAGCGACTTTTTGTGATCCTCTAACATGCGATCCAAATTCTCCCTCTCCTTTTCGGTTTCGCAAGCGACTCCGTGCATCAGCAATGGTCCGACCAAGATCATCAGCGGGCTCATCACGTGCCTCTTCTTGATCACCTTCCCCTTCACCTTCCCCACCTTCAGCATCCTCCATGAAAGTATCACCGAAATGATCAAGATAGTTGTCATCGATGATATCATCCTCTTCTTCATCCTCTTCCATTATAACCCCTCTTTCTCCATGCTTGGTCCAACAATTATAGCTTGGCATGAAACCATGCCGAAAAAGGTGCGAGTGAACTTCCCTTGAGGAAGAGTAACCCTTCGATTCTTACGACCAACACATGGACAGCATAACAAAACCCCCCGCTTGTTCGCATTAACCACTACGAGGAAATCTTTCAAACCCGTAGTGAATTCGCCGGAGAGTCGGTTAGCGTACATCCATTGCCGATTCATCCGCATTATTATAATATAAAATATATAATTAACCATCATGCATTTGTTCGCGACTAAATAGAAATTAAACAATTAATGAACTACACACATGCATATTTTATCAATGACACATATGAAAGGTTCAAGTTAATTGCTAACCGCGATCGAGGAGGAAAAAATAAATGAGGAAGCTCGATCAAGTGTGGCTCCGACACTTCATATCATGTTGGTTTCATGCTCTTGGGGCATTTCATCAAACACCTTGTGTGCATAAGAGGAGCCAAAAGCAAACCAACACCCCCTTGTGAAGTTTGTGAAGAGAAGTGGCACCAAATGGCTAAGTGCCGTGGGCTGGTCGGTATATATAGGGGAGGGGCTTTAGTCGCGGTTGGTCGTGCAAATCGCGACTAAAGGCCCCCGAGGACATTTAGTCGCGGCTGGCCGAGCCAACCGCGACTAAAGGCCCTCCCGTCCACCAGCTGGCCACCGAGCGCGCTGGGCCCAGGCCTTTGGTCGCGGTTCGCTTCACGAACCGTGACTAAAGGCCCAATTGGTCGCGGTTCTTGCATGTTCGCGACTAATGGGGCTGGACGGAAGGTCTTTTTTCTACTAGTGATATGTTAAATATCATTAAATTTTGCTTATGTTTGAACGAGCTTCGCCCAATTTTATCTGAATTCGCCGTATTACGTCAAAAATACTTACATCCATCCTAGGCTCGCGGCTGGGAAAATGGGCCGCCCCAGACTAACTTTTACATCTATCTGGCGCTATTTAGCACCGAATTTCAGCCTGGGAGCCCCAACGACTGGAGATGCTCTTACGGAAGGGAATATGACTGCGTTGGACTGGGTGATTGGTACGAGCCACAACGTTCTGCTATTTTAAAATGCCATAGTCACTCTTCTCACTGTTCCCATCAAGAAATATAGAAAAGTAAGGGAGACTGCACTTTGCTGCAGATTCCGGTTTCAACAATTCTAATGCGAGACAGCATACGTCCATCCAACGTCGAGTCCTAGATCTCACGTACGGAAAGCTAAAAATATTTCAGTGTACTACCTTGATACTTCATTCGAATCATATTAATTGATTTCAATATAGATGTATCTAGAAATAAAATGTGTCTAGATACATCTATATTAGAATCAATTAATATGAACCGGAGGGAGTACAATATTACTATTCAGTATTCACCCACTGGCTGGCCTTTTTTTTAAATCAAGGCTGGCCTGTTTTGCTATGTGTGCAGCATGCTTGCCATATTTCCTACCATCGATAATGTAAGAGCATCTCCAGTCGCGTCCCCCAAAGCTATTTGGGGCGCGAGACCAAAAAACCGTTCCAGCCGCGTTCCCGAAAGTCGATTTTTGTTCGGCGCGGCCCGATACGGTGTCCGGCGTCCCGAGGCCGTCAACGTCCCACAGGGGATGCACCGGGCACGCCGGACACAACGAAAAGCGAGGCGAAGCGACGCGGGCCCAACGCGTCAGCGACTCATTCAAGTTTGGACCTAACCGTCGCCTACCTCGCGGTGGAAGTTATTCACGTGCAGTGACACGCGACTGCATCTTTGCCTTAATGGCGACGGAGGGGCAGGCGAGACGTCTCGTCGGTGCTGCCGAGCCTCCACGCGTCGCCGGCGTTCGCACGCCACCGCCCGTTCCCGTGCTTTCTTCCCGCCTCTTCTCGCCTCTTCCCGCGCTTTCTTCCCGACGCCGGCGTCTATAAAAGGCCCTCCCGACTCAATGGCAGCCACCACAGCCGTCGGCACCCCTTTCTCCGCCACAAACACAGCCCTCGTCGCTCCACCACCGTCTCCTCCACCACAAGTGCGCAATGACGAGCCGCCCCGGCGATGGCCAGTTCCCTCCACCATCATCTCCTCCAGCACCGTCTCCACCACCGGACTCGCAGTTCGGCATCGACGTCGCCGCCCGGGAAGAGCGGCGACGGCGAGGGATGGAGAACTGGCGTGCACATCGTCGGCAGCAGCGGGAGGCACTCGAGCAGCAGGCCCGCCAGCAGCGTGAGGCGGCGCACGCGGCGGATGTAGCGGCGACGCCCCAGGACCCGCAGCCGACGAGGCCGCGGCGGCAGCAGCGTGGCACGAGGAGGCGCTGGCAGACACCGTTGCGGCGTTCGACGCCTCGACGGCGGAAGAGGCGCGGCGACGCCGGACGGAGGAGATGAGCCGGCGGTGGTTTGATGAGCGCCGGCGCCAGCGCGAGGAGCGGGAGGCGCTGTACCGTGAACGGCGGGAGGCGATCGAGCACCGGCGGCGGGACTCGATCGAGCGCCAGCAGCAGCTGGTGGCGGAGGAGCGTCGGCAGCGGGAGGCGGCGTTGGCGGCAATCTGGGGGAGGCGGGCGAACGAGTTGGCGGCGGCGATGATGGAAGCGCCAACGGATGTGGAGGAGGAGGCGCCAATGGAGGAGGAGGAGGCCGAGGCGGAGGAGGAGGAGACCGAGGTGGAGGACGACGACGACGACGAGTTCGAGTGGTCCGACGACGACGGGCCGCACCCGGACGAGACGGCCGATCAGCAACGCGCGCTCGTCTAGTCCTTCGAGTCGGAGAAGAAGCTCCAGGACGACGCCCGTGCCCGCGAAGAGGCGTAGATTCGTCGCGCCGTCGATCTCTCCCTCCAGGCGGCGCAGCAGGGGAGGGCGGACGTCGACGCGCTGCTGGAGCAGCGGCGTCTGGCCACCGCCCTACGCACGGAGAGGCGGCGCGCGCAGCAAGAGCTACGGCGGAGGGCAGGCGACGACGGGGCGGGGCCATCGAACGCACCGCCGGACGGTCAGTAGGCTAGGTTTAGATGAAAGCTAGCCATTTTCATTCAAACTTTGTAATATATAATCAAATTTGAATGAAAACCTTTATTTTCGTGCACCAATATTCATTTGGGGGCGGCGTTTGGGGGACGCGACTGGGGAGCGACGTCCCCCAAACACGGCACGAACAAAACACGTTCCCCAAACACTCGTCTTGCTTCAAAGACCTTTCTTCTGTTGCATAGTTCAAGTAGAACCAAAAGTATATAGCTTAAGGATGACATAAAGTGGCAGCAAAGATCAACCATCTGAACATTAGAATAAAAACATCTACGCATCTTGTATCCGTTTAGAATAAAGCCATCGCTTACCTATAGAAACTGGAAGAAGAAAAATAAATATATGGATTCATCGCTTCCAAGCTAAAACTAACAACTGCATCAGCAAATTAATCACAGTGCATCGTCACGGTTGCATACGCTCTGCAAGAATAAAGGTTTATCATGTGCGTACACAAATGCAAAACCGGCAATCGACAAAAAGCATATAGATACATACATAACTGCACGAGGGAGACGTCAAGTTGCATGTACAGACGTTCGATAAGTTTTAGTGTTTTACCTTTGACTTCTCTGTTATTTTGTTAAGACAATCTCGTGTACTGGATTACCTCAGCGTTATCGCCGTCCATTGCCCTGGACCCAGAACAGCAGGACCTCCGTAGTATATGCATCATACGTTCAGGAGACGAAATCTCTGCTGAGCGTTTATTGGTCTGTTCCCGTTGGGTGTTTCTGAGTACATGTACGTACGACTCGGAAGCAAATCCATGCATGAGCTCGTGAACCCTGCAGCAAGCCATGGCTAATGATAAAAATGGCCCGACCCTTGCGCACATGCATACGCTAGGAGATAGGATTTGCTGTTTGTTTGACAAGCTGCTGCAAAGAAACAACAAGGGTTATCATCATCTAGCAGCGATTGCCACCATTATGGTATTTGGCTGCCACTTCGAAGCCAGCATCGGCATGTACTCCAGTACTGACTACACAGAATGCTCCCAAATGCATGCTAGGTCGTAAAAGTTTTAATTAATATATTTTCCCAAGGACTTAGGCGGTTATCATCAACAACCGAAGAAACTTCATATATGTCGTAATTGATTCAGCAAAATCGTTTCCAGACAAATGCAAGTTACACTTTTCATTAGACTGTGATGCGTAGTTGATTATTCCGAATTTACTGAGACTTGAGAAAATGTCACTCGAATAAGAATTAGGAAAATACTTAGTATCGACATAACTCACTCGCAACATTTTCACAATAGCTTTACGTGACACAGGTCCCACGCTCTACTTTTCTCCCTCCTAAGACCATTATTTTTCGATCTTGACATTAGCTTCGTCAATAAATTTAGCTCATATCCACCTACGCTGCACTACCGCTGTTTCTTGTACTTTCTCCGTTCTCAAATACAAGACCACTTTGTCTTTTTAGGTAAATTTTGACTAATAATTGGCTCAAATAAATATGAGGTCCATGTCATTTAAAACTATATCAAATCTTTTCAATAGTATATTTTTGAATAACATATAACTTATTGAGGTCAAGGAAGAGGATGAGCACCGACTACTAGTCGAGGTCACAGTTGGAGTCGAGGTCAGAGTCGGAGTCGAGTCGGAGGAAGACGAGGCCCTATGTCGCTTTGCGGTGTACTCCTCGTATTTAAGGTGCCTCCTCCGCCACGCACTCTGGATACCACCGCCGTAGCTCCGCCATGTAGGCCTCGACCTCAAGGTGCTCCCGCAATACATGCCACAGCCGCGGCTGGGCGAGGGAACAACTTCGGCACCTCGGAGCCTAATAAGGGGAAGTTGAGCTCCCTTCAACTCGCCGCCGTGTAGCCGGACGTTCTCCATGTCGAACGCCCACACCACCTACGGAGCGTACTGGAAGGTCCCCAGCTAGACCTGGCGGCCGGTGTTCAGGTTAGTAATCTCTGCCACACATGTCCCCTATGCCCGCTGCTGCACACCGAGGTAATGGACGTGCGGTGGCGGCGGTAATGGATCTGTGGCCACCCTAGATTAGCCCCGAGAGCCCTAAGACGCGCCGCGGATGGCCAGAGGAGAACGACGGTGGGAAGAGATGGCCATCCGCCACGGCGGGTGGATTTAGGGTGATGGAGAGAGAATGGCTACAGTGCGGTATTATTAGTCGGCGACTGTTCGGCTGAGCATATAAAAGAGAGGGAAGGGAATTATAGTCCACGCTCTCCTATCTATAGTTCACTAAATATTTATTGGGGATCGGTTAGGTGCTGCTACAGCCGTTAGAGGAGAAAAAAAAAGTCATGTTTGTTTTACAACTTTGCAATTTCTGGTTAGTGCTCGTGCTGGGAGATGCAATGAAAAATGTCGCTCCAACCTTTATTAATCTGCTACTGCCAGTTTGGTTTAGGGTGTTGGCACCACGACCTTGCGTGACAAGTGACAAGTGGAAGTGCAGAAATTTGTAGTGATAGACGAGATTCAGAGTTTCAGTGTATTCAAAATGATTTATAGACGCGGTTCATTGATTATAGCTGCATTGTTTATGTTGAATGTAGATGGGCTGCAGTCCAATAAGGCAGCCCATGTAGTCTACAATTTCTGAAATCTCAAGGCCCATCACGTTGGCAGCTTGGGACAGCCTTGAGGGACAAAGTTTAGTCCCACATTGCTAGTTGGGAGTGAGTTGAAGTGGTATATAAGAGCTGCTGTTCTACTCATTCCAACTGAGTGAGAATAGAAGAAGCCCTCGCGCACTCCTCCTCCTCCGCCCGCCCCGCCTCGTCACGCACGCACGCACGCCGCATTTCGTGACTCGAGTTCGAGAGAACAGTGCTCTTAGATCTCTCTCTCGCGAAGTTCCTTTTGATGTGCTACTCTCTAGTCTTCCCCATCCCGGCGACTGCGTGCACAGCCGTCCGGGAGAGCAGGCCTCCAAAACCCGTCCGTTGAGATCCTGCACCGGGAGACGGGCGATAAGGTTTTTGGGGAGCGTCTCGGCGCGACTGCTCGCTGCTGTTCGTCTACTTTTCGACGGTTCGGCTGCTTCATCGACAGATCCGACTACACCATGGGCGACATCAACAACTCCCATGGTGGTGGTGGTGGTGCTGCTGGTGCGACCTTCCCGGTCGCGATGTACGTGCTTTTCCTCTCCTACCTTGCACTGCTACTTGTTCCATGTTCAGATCTGATGCATGTGCTTAGTCTGATGTGTATGGTTAAATATGCTTGTGCATCTGTAATCTTGTTTTCGGTAATTAAACTCACACGGAAATTGCCTAATAATCCAACAATCCAAAAACCTTATATGCATAGGCAATTTTCACCGTCTGGTTTTGTTGCTGCGCTCAAACCGAGCCCGTTTACGGGTTCTCATTTCAAGAGATGGCAGAATAAAACCCTCTTGTGGCTCACTTCTATGGGCGTGCACCGAGTTGCGGAAGGTACTCCCAGAGGTCCGCTTACTCCTGACGAGGATAAAGCGTTCGGGGATGCCACTGTAATCTTTGTGGGTGCCGTCCTAAGTGTGCTTGGAGACAAGTTGGTTGATGCTTATCTGCACATCCGAAATGGGAAGGAACTGTGGGATGCACTCTGGACGCTAAGTTTGGTGCTCGCCGATGCCGGAGGTGAACTCGTATGCTATGGAGCAGTTCAATGACTACGAGAATGGTTGAGAACCGATCCGTAGTAGAACAGGCTCATGAGATACAGATCATGGCAAAGGAACTTGAGCTCCTCAAGTGTGTGCTACCGGACAAGTTTGTCGCGGGATGCATTGTCGCTAAGCTTCCCCCTTCATGGAGGAACTTTGCCACTTCTCTAAAACATCAGAGGCATGAGTTTTCTGTTGAGAATATCATGGGCTCTCTGGATGTTGAGGAGAAGGCGAGAGCAAAAGACAAACACACTGGAGGAGCCGATGGACGTTCTGCTGCCAATATGGTACAGAAAAATGCCCACAAGTCCAAGGGAAAGAACAAGGGAGTCTACCAGACTACCAACTTCAAGAAGAAGGGGAAAACGGAGAAGAAAGATCCTTGCTGGGTGTGTGGCGAGACTGGCCATTGGGCTAATCGTTGTCCACAATGCAAAGGAAAGAAACGTCAGGCTGGAAAGAACTCAAATTCTGTCAGCATGGTCATTGGCAACACAAAGGAAGGAACTACAGGGTATGGTAATATGTTACCTACTGTTCTTTCGGTGTTTCAGCCCACGGAATGGTGGGTTGATATGGGTGCCAATGTTCATGTGTGTGCTGACATCTCCATGTTTACCTCTTATCAGGCCCGAGGTTCCTCAGTAATGATGGGGAATGGGTTACATGCTACTGTTCGTGGTGTTGGCACGGTAGATCTGAAGTTTACTTCGGGAAAGATCGTGCAACTGAAGAACATGTTGCATGTCCCTTCTATCAAGAAGAATCTCGTTAGTGGCTCCCGTCTTGTGAAAGATGGGTTTAAGTTGGTGTTTGAGTCCAATAAAGTTGTACTGTCTAAGTATGGAACTTTTGTTGGAAAGGGATATGAATGTGAGGGAATGTTTCGCTTCTCTCTACAAGACTTCTGTGATAATGTTGTGAACCATGTAAGCACTAGTGTTAATGAAACTAATGTTTGGCATTCACGACTTTGTTATGTTAATTTCGGTTGTATGACGCGGCTTGCTGATATGAGTTTAATTCCGAAATTCACCTTTGTCAAAGGCTCTAAGTGTCATGCTTGTGTGCAAGCAAAGCAGCCTCGCAAGCCTCACAAGCCTACGAAGGAAAGAAACTTGGCACCACTAGAGCTCGTGCATTCAGATCTATGTGAGATGAATGGTGAGTTGACAAGAGGTGGAAAGAAATATTTCATGACTTTGATTGAGGATTCCACTAGGTACTGTTATGTGTATCTCCTGAAAACTAAAGATGAGGCTCTTGATTTCTTTAAAATCATAAGGCTGAAGTTGAGAATCAACTTGAAAGAAAGATAAAAAGGGTTCGGTCCGATCGTGGTGGAGAGTACTTTTCTAATGAGTTCAATTTATTCTGTGCGGAACATGGTATAATTCATGAGAGGACGCCTCCCAATTCCCCACAATCCAATGGGATTGCGGAAAGGAAAAACCGTACTCTAACAGATCTGGTTAACGCCATGTTAGATGTTTCGGGTTTATCCAAGGAATGGTGCGGGGGAGGCTATATTGACTTCGTGTCATGTCCTAAACCGTGTTCCAACCAAGAATAAAGAGATTACCCCTTATGAGGAATGGGAAAAGAAAATACCAATACTCTCCTACCTACGAACTTGGGGCTGTTTGGCAAAAGTGAATCTGCCAATCACCAAAAAGCGAAAGCTTGGACCAAAAACCGTGGACTGTGTCTTTCTTGGCTATGCTGCCCGTAGCATTGCTTATAGATTTCTTGTGGTGAAATCTGGAGTGGACGACATGAATGTTGGCACCATCTTTGAATCAAGAGATGCTACATTCTTTGAGGATATATTCCCTATGAGAGATATGCATGGCATGTCTAGTTGGGAATCTGATCCAATACATGAAACTCCTATGGAGTCTGATGAGGAATCTGATGATGAGAGTTCAGATTCTGATGAAGATGACAATGAAGCTCCCACAAGGAGTAAGAGACAAAGGACTGCTGAAGGTGCATGGAGCCCCCATGTGTGGTTTTGGTAATTAATGACAATCCCTATGGACTAATGTTTGCATTGAGTTATGTTTGTAGGTGTTGTCCATAGGCAATGCTTGAACCATATGTTGGCTTCAAGGTTGCAATAAGAAGAAATTGATGAAGGATATCAAGTGTCAAGTATGTCTTGAAGATGAAGATAAAGTGAGCCCTCGAGTTACTTCAAGACATCAACATGATGAAGAATGAAGAAATGAAGCGCAAGTTCAAGATGAGCCAACTCGAAGAGATCATATGCTTGGGGCTTGCCATTCGTTTGGTGATCATGGATATGTGAATATGCCCCGAAGAAGAAGCTCTCCCATAGTGGAGTATGGGGGTGCATTTCGCATGACTTCATCAAGCTAGCACAATCAAGAAAGGCGTTCCATCTTGTTACGGTCAAGACCGTCATCATCAAGCTCAAGTGGAATGCGCAAGGTTAAAGTGTGTTCTTGATAGGTTGTCTTTCTCACCGGTCTCTTGGTGTAGTTGGAGATCGGTTTATAGATTAGTTGCCGTACTATCAAGAGGGCTCTCGAGTGAGTAACACGATCGTCTCATTCGGAGCGAGCTCAAACCTTTGCATCCTTACATCATCTTTCTTTGTTGTTACTTGGATCTTATCCATGTGATATTTTAGAGCTTGTGCTTATTCTCATGACAAGCTCTAATTCATCAAAAACGGATTTCGCATAAATCACTTGTTGCATTTTCGAGTTTGGTGATTTTGTTGGGTAGCTCTTGTTGTCCTCTTTCCAACAAAATTGGTTTCGTCTTGATCGGAGTTTCCAAACTCTAGATATTATCTTTTGAAGTTTGTCTTCTATTTGATTTAAAGAAAAAAAAGGAAAAGGGGAGGCAGCCGGCTCTACCGCCCTTGATGGGCCGGCAGTACCGCTCGGCCCACTCCGGCACTGCCGGCTCCCGCTCACAGCTCTGCCGGGCCGCGCGGAGCGGCACCTCCGGCCTGCCCCCAGCGGCACTGCCGGGCCGGCCCAGCTTCGAGCCCAAGCTCCACCGCTTGCTGGCCGCCTACCGCGCACCGCACGCCTGGCCTAGTCGCGCGCTCGCTCGCGTGCCGCGCCGCTTCGCTCGATCGCCAGCCGCAGCACGCGCGCCCGCTCGCTTTCCTCTGCCGATACCGCTTTTCCTGCTGGCGGCACTGCCGGCCATAGCAGGCCGGCACTGCCGGCCTCTCTCTCTGGACGAGCCCAACGGGCAGAAATCCTGCAGCCCTTTAAATAGCCCTTTTTCCTCCTCTCGTTTTTTGGTTGCTTCACACACTTTTTGCTCTCCTCCATTGCTAGTTTTTGAGAGCTCCCTCTACCTCAAATCCCTCCAATGATTCTTGAACCTTTTTAAGGGAAAAGGAAGAGGAGATCTAGATCTACAATTCTACCAATCAAATCCATCTCTTTGTGAGTGGAACTCTCTAGATCTTGATCTTGGTGTTCTTGGTGAATCCCTTTGTTCTTCCTCTCTTATTCCCCCAATAGCTTTTGTAGCTTTGTTGGAATTTGAGAGAGAAGGACTTGAGCATCTTTGTGGTGTTCTTGCCATTGCATTTGGTGCATCGGTTTGAGTTCTCCACGGTGATTCGTGGAGGTGAAAGCAAGAAAGTTGTTTCTCTTGGGTTCTTGGAACCCTAGACGGATTCTAGACCTTTGTGGTGATTTGTTGGGAGCCTCCAATTAAGTTGTGGATGTGTGCCCCAACCTTTGTGTAAGGCCCGGTTTCCGCCTCGAAGGAAATCCCTTGGTGGAACCGTGACCTAGGCCTTTGTGGCGAGGGTCACCGGAGATTTAGGTGAGGCGCCTTCGTGGCGTTCGGTGTGTGGTGTGAGTACCGCATCTTGGGGTGAGGCCTTTGTGGCGTTGGTGTGCATCGAGCAACCACACCTCAAGGTGAGCCTCTTGTGGCGTTCGGGAGCACTAAGCAACCGCACCTCTCCACCGGAGATTAGCACTCGCAAGAGTGTGAACTCCGGGATAAATCATCGTCTCCGCGTGCCTCGGTTATCTCTATACCCGAGCTCTTTACTTATGCACTTTACCTTGTGATAGCCATCGTGCTTGAAGTTATATATATCTTGCTATCACATACTTGCTTGTATTGCTTAGAATAAGTTGTTGGTGCACATAGGTGAACCATTGCTTAGAATAAGTTGTTGGTGCACATAGGTGAACAATAGTATATAGGCTTTGGGCTTGACAAAGTAAACGCTAGTTTTATTCCGCACTTGTTAAGCCCATCTCGAAAAAGTTTTAAACCGCCTATTCACCCCCCCCCCTCTAGGCGACATCCTTGTCCTTTCAACTGCAAAGTCTTTTGGTAATGATTTCATTGTGTATCTTGTGGATGATACTCCCACTACCATTTCAGAAGCTCTCGCATCTCCTGATGCGTACTCACCGGAAGGAAGCGGTTCAAAGCGAGATGGATTCCATCTTGGCTAATGGAACATGGGACTTAACTGAGCATCCTTATGGGTGCAAACCTGTAGGATGTAAATGGGTATTTAAGAAGAAGCTTCGAGCTGATGGTACTATTGAAAAGTACAAAGCTCGGCTTGTAGCCAAAGGCTATACCCAAAAGGAAGGCGAAGATTTCTTCGATACCTACTCACCTGTGGCTAGATTGACCACCATTCGAGTACTACTGTCATCGGCTGCCTCACACGGTCTTCTCGTTCATCAAATGGACGTTAAGATGGCTTTCCTAAATGGAGAGTTGGACGAGGAAATTTACATGGAACAGCCTGATGGTTTCGTACTACAAGGTCAAGAAAGAAAGGTGTGTAAATTAAAGAAATCTTTGTATGGTCTCAAACAAGCTCCCAAACAATGGCATGAGAAGTTTGAAAGAACTTTGACATCTGTGGGCTTTGTTGTCAATGAAGCTGACAAATGTGTGTACTACCGCCATGGTGGGGGTGAGGGCGTTGTCCTATGCTTGTATGTGGATGACATACTAATTTTGGGGACAAGTCTCAAAGTGATTGAGGAGGTCAAAACCTTCTTATCTCAGTGTTTTGAGATGAAAGATCTTGGGGAAGCTGATGTTATATTGAACATCAAGCTAATGAGAGATGGGAATAATGGGATTACACTTGTGCAATCTCATTATGTTGAGAAGGTGTTGAACAGATTTGGCTATGCTGAGTGCAAATCTTCTCTCACACCTTATGATCCTAGTGTCTTGCTTCGAAAGAATGAAAAGGCAACTAAATATCAATTGAGATACTCTCAAATCATTGGTTCACTCATGTATTTAGCTTGCGCTACGAGGCTCGATATCTCGTTTGCTGTGTGCAAACTTAGCCGGCTTGTGGCCAACCCGGGAGATGATCATTGGCATGCTCCTGAGAGAGTAATGCGCTATCTAAAGGGAACCATGAGTTATGGAATTCATTATACCGGGTATCCAAGAGGACTTGAAGGGTATAGTGATTCCAATTGGATTTCTGATGCTAAAATGAAGGCCACAAGTGGATATGTTTTCACCCTTGGTGGTGGCGCTGTTTCCTGGAAGTCTTGCAAGTAGACCATCTTAACGAGGTCAACTATGGAAGCAGAACTCACAACATTAGATACAGCTATTGTCGAAGCGGAATGGCTTCGTGAGCTCTTGATGGACTTGCCTATGGTTGAAAACCAATACCAGCCATCCTCATGAACTGTGATAATCAAACTGTGATTATCAAAGTGAAAAGTTCTAAGGATAATATGAAAAGTTCCAAACATATCAAGAGGAGACTGAAGTCTGTCAGAAAATTGAAAAACTCCAGAGTGATAGCATTGGATTATGTCCAAAGTGCTAAAAATCTGGCAGATCCTTTCACAAAAGGACTATCAAGAAACATGATAGACCTTGCATCGAGGGAGATGGGTTTGAGACCCACTTGAGTTGCCGAGGGGTAACCCAACCTATGTGATCGGAAATTCCGTGAAGTAGGACCCGGGAAAACAAACCGGAGCAACCGAGTTGAGAGAAAATTTAATACTCCCACTCCGCCGCGATGCAATTCTCTCATAGCTACCGTAAGGCGAGGTTGACAATGTCTTAATGTGTTCTGAGCGGCTCTTGATGAGCGAAGACGCCGTCCTACATGGCGATCTTTTGAAGAACACACCTATATGAGCGACACTACTGGTCATAGTGTGGGAGATTTGGGTGAATCTCTAGTAAGCTCATGAAGGGCCGAGGAGTATGACTTATAAGCTCCACCCGAGGGGAAGGCTATGGTAGCCTAGTACCGTGCCGGCATTGAGCGAAACTTGCTGCACAAAGACTGACAATTCAAGGCATAGTCCATTGTTCAGTTGTAGTCAAGTGTAACTCCTTGTCTAGGTGGAAGTTCAACTTAACAGTCTCCACTGAAGTGTAGGTATATTAAACAGTAAATGGAACTAATGTTTCATCTGATGTGCATATGAGATCTGGTGAGGGATTGTTGAATGTAGATGGGCTGCAGCCCAATAAGGCAGCCCATGTAGTCTACAATTCCTGAAATCTCAAGGCCCATCACGTTGGCAGCTTGGGACAGCCTTGGGGGACAAAGTTTAGTCCCACATTGCTAGTTGGGAGTGAGTTGGAGTGGTATATAAGGGCTGCTGTTCTACTCATTCCAAGTGAATGAGAATAGAAGAAGCCCTCGCGCACTCCTCCTCCTCCGCCCGCCCCGCCTCGCCTCGCCTCGTCACGCACGCACGTCGCGTTTCGTGACTCGAGTTCGAGTTCGAGACACACTCAAGGAAGCCTAAATTTTTGCTTGGTGCACCAACTGTGTTGGGTACGTGTCGACCTGCATGTGCATGCTCGCCGCGTGTCCCTGGCTTCCTACGCGTGTCAACGCGGTCGGGGCGGCTCTCCTCCCAGGCTATACAAGGAGACCGATCAGATCTAGAGAACAGTGCTCTTAGATCTCTCTCGCGAAGTTCCTTTTGCTGTGCTACTCTCTAGTCTTCCCCATCCCGGCGACTGCGTGCACAGCCGTCCGGGAGAGCAGGCCTCCGAAACCCCGTCCGTTGAGATCCTGCACCGGGAGACGGGCGATAAGGTTTTTGGGGAGCGTCTCGGCGCGACTGCTCGCTGCTGTTCGTCTACTTCTTCGAAGTTCGGCTGCTTCATCGACAGATCCGACTACATCATGGGCGACATCAACAACTCCCATGGTGGTGGTGGTGCTGCTGCTGGTGCGACCTTCCCGGTCGCGATGCACGTGCTTTTCCTCTCCTACCTTGCACTGCTACTTGTTCCATATTCAGATCTGATGCATGTGCTTAGTCTGATGTGTATGGTTAAGTATGCTTGTGCATCTGTAATCTTGTTTTCGGTAATTAAACTCACACAGAAATTGCCTAATAATCTAACAGTTTATATCTTGGTAATTTAATTAGAAAAGAGTTTCCTTTTGTCTTGTCCTCCGCTGCCGTGGGATCCACCGATTCTTGAAGCAGCAGCATGACAGGTCAATTCCAAGGCCAATGAAAGAAGAAATAAAAATCACGGCAAACACATTACTCCTATAGAACTGCTAGCTATCTAGAAATAGACGTAGCTCTACGTGGTGTTACGTACTGGTGTGCCTGGCCGTCCATGAGACACCACGCTAGGTAGGTCTCCATGGGTGAAGAACGCTTTAGGATTCTCGGTACAGCCTACAGTGACATATGGACAAGAGGGCCGTACGTGCATTCGTAGCACCATACCACGCTGGAATCGCACTCAAACGGCGTGTACATACAAACTACGAAGTACGGTTGTACGGTACGTATGCGTCCTATATATCCAGGTCTCCTCTACCAACCTACCAGACGGACGGGGAAGATTCTTTCCCTGTTTGGGGTACAACCCGACGTGATTTTCCATATGCTTGTTCAAGGTTTATCAAAATTTAGGTGTATTTAAATACTGCTCCCTCCGTTCCTTTCTATAGTGCCTATAGATTTTTGGCATTTTTTCAGAATATAAGGTTGTAGCTTAGATTTTTTTCAATTACCTCCTCCCTGTTCAGCTCCCAAATCGTTCAGCTCCCGAATTTGTTATGGTAAGTTAGGAAGATATGGATTTCCCAAAGTTTACGTTGATCTAAAATCGTTCAACTAGGAGACTTGTGGTAAAAATACTCTTGCGCTAATTTCCGTGCCAAAAAACTATAGGCACTATAGAATGGAACAGAGGGAGTATTTAGTTTATAGATATGTCTAAATTTAGATCAATTTCACATAATTTATGGTGTGAAGGGAGTACTGCACCTCGTGAAATTTTTATCACCAGATTTTGGCCAAATCAGGAGATGGGTCGTAGGTGAGATGGGCTTGAAGGTTAAACGCGTGGAGGATCTCTAAAGCGGCCTGACACGAAGAAGTTGGGCTAAAGTGCCCATGTATCTGTATTATAGTAGATCGCATCTTAATTTAGAAGTTAGAGTTTTACCCGTGCACGGTTAGGTGCACGCCTGAATTAGAAAGTCCCTTGGACTATAAATATGTATCTAGGGTTTATGAAATAAACAACAACCAACGTTCAACACAAATCAATCTCGGCGCATCGCCAACTCCTTCGTCTCGAGGGTTTCTTCCGGTAAGCACCATGCTGCCTAGATCGCATCTTGCGATCTAGGCAGCATAAGCTTATTTATGTTGTTCATGCGTTGCTCGTGCTGAAGCCTTTTTGATGGCGAGCAACGTAGTTATCTTAGATGTGTTAGGGTTAGCATTGTTCTTCGTATCATATGCTGTCGTAGTGCAACCCTTATACATCTAGCCGCCCTTACACCTATCTTAGGTGTAGGGGCGGCACCCGCTTGATCATTGTTTAGTAGATCCGATCCGTTACGGTTGCTCCTTGTTCTTCAAGGATTAGTTTAATATCCGCAATAGTTAGGCCTTACAAAGGGTTGGAGGATCCAGCGGCGTGTAGGGTGTAGTTTGCTAGCCCTAGACAGGATGTTCCGGGGATCAACCTCGTGTTGGTTTTTAGGCCCTGTCTAGGATCGGCTTACGATCACCGTACGCGAGCGCGAGGCCCAATCGTGAGTAGGATGATCCGATTATGCGGTGAAAACCCTAAATCGTTGTAGATCGCTTTAGCTTTATCTTGATCAAGCGGGACCACCATATATTCGTACACCTCGTACGAATCATGGGTGGATCGGCTCTTTGAGCCGATTCACGGGACAACTCGAGAGCCGATCGAGGCTCGTATTTAACGTTTATGTGTATGCCATGCGAGGAAACTAAGCGAGGCATCATCCAACACCTTCCCGACCGGGTATAGGTCGGGTGGCACGCCCTTGCGACAGCATCGGACGTGTGACCGGAAGGCTTTGCGGGCCGTCGCTCCGAGGGACCAGGGCCAGCCGCAGTCCTGAGTTGTTCCCGGCTCTACGGTGTTGCCAGTCGCTGCCCGCCGGTGGGTTTCCGACCGCAACACATTCTGGCACGCCCGGTGGGACAATCTTCGACATCCACCGCATCGCCATCTACATCCGAGATGGCGGAAAGCACTCCGGTCAAGTACGAGGATCTGACTGACGAGCTCAAGAAGAAGCATGACGAGATCAAAGCAGTCCTCGAAGCCGACCTCATCGGCTCTTTCCACAGAACCCGCTCCCATGGCATCAGGTGGAAGGGGTTCTCACCTGAAGGCGCGCTCGATGGAGTGGACCTGTCCGCCCCGTCAGAAGAACGCACCAGGTCGCTGCGTCAGGAAGATCAACTTCATGGTGGCTCATTCGCTGCACCGCCACTACGAGAGCCTGGTGAACACGTTGGAGCGTGTCGCTCCGCGCGTGATCCGAGAAATCATGAGCCATCGGTATTCTCCGTCGGGACCAGCTGCGGGGACTTACAAAGGGGAGATGCCACTCCGAGTCCCGTCCACCGCTGCCGTTCGCGTTGGCAGCACCGAAGTGCCGAACTCATCGGCATACGTCGTCTACAAGATTGGTGGTGACCCTAGTGACTACCAATTCCTACCGAGGCGCCCAAGGAGATCCCGCACGGATACACGTGCGCATACGTGCCGACTGCAGTAGCACGGGCACTCTCGAACCAGGCTGCAACGAGCAGGGGTCTCCGGAACGAGCGAGGAGGAACGTCGGGATCGGATCTTGAGAAGCAAACGTGGTTAGCTAAGTACGCCACTCCGACAAACCTCCGAGCTCAGCTCCCGCGGTTGGCTCGGAACCGGAAAAGCAAGCATGGCTGGCTAAGTATGCCACCCCGGCGAATCTTCGGGGTTCGACACCTTCAGCCATCACCGCGGATCAGATTTGTACAATTCCGAAAGATCAGTTCGGCATGATGCCGAAAAGGAAGACATTCGGCTATACCAAGCCGTACCCCAACGAGTACGAATTGATCCCGCTACCACCCAAATATCGGCTCCCCGACTTCACAAAGTTTAGTGGATCAGATGGTTCCGGCTCCATCGAGCATGTGAGCCGATATTTGGCACAGGCTGGGCACGATCTCAGCATCAGACGAGCTGCGTGTGAGGTTCTTCGCACAGTCCCTCACGGGATCGGCTTTCGGGTGGTACACATCGCTGCCACCGAACTCGATCCGGACTTGGAAGCAGTTGGAAGAGCAATTCCACATACAGTATCACTCAGAGGCTTCCGAGGCTGGTATTGCCGATCTAGCACAAGTACGACGGAAGCGCGGGGAAACAGGTGTCGGAATACATCCAGCGCTTCGGGACCATTAGGAACCGATGCTATTCGGTTCACGTAAGTGAAAAAGAAGCGATCGAGTTGGCGGTGGTGGGTCTCTCATCATCGATCAAGGACGTGGCCTCCCAAGCGAGACTACCCTTCATTGGCGCACATGGTGCGAAAGCTGTCAGCATATGAACAGCGCCACCCAGATGTTTACCAGGACAAATTCAAGCGTGTGGTGGTCCTGGTTGAGGCAGACGAGGATGAAGGTGCTGCGGGAGATCGAGAGGTAGCAGTGGCTGAATGGACTCGGGCGGCAGGCCCCGTGTCCTGCAAGTGGGTTAAGCCACAAGGCCCTCCAAAAGGATTCGACTTCGACGTGATCAAAGCTGAGCAGATTTTCGACCTCTTACTCACGGAGAAGCAGCTAAAGGTACCCGAAGGCCACAAGATCCCCACGGTGCAGGAGCTGAACGGAAAGCCATACTGCAAGTGGCATAACACGTTCACCCACACCACTAACGACCTGCAGGGTGTGGCGTCGGCAGATCCAAATGGCGATAGAAAAAGGGCGGCTAATTTTCAACCGAGTACGCCATGAAGGTCGACACACACCCCTTCCCCGCCGTTAACATGGTGGAGTATACTTACCATGGAGGGTGCCAGCCAGATTTCTCGTGCAATATCAACATGGTGGGACTCGGGCACCACTGCGGTAAGGACGGAGATGAGGGCAGCTGCTCTCATAGCAAAGACACGAGAGGAAGCCGCTCCACGCGATCGGCTCCGCCACGACGGCAAGCGCTACGTCACGAGAGGGAGAAGTGAAGAACATAAGATATCGGCGACCTCTCTCCGATCACCTCCTCAACAAGTATGTGAGTCGGTATGACCAACGCCGACGATACAATGACGATGATGAAAAGGATCGTCTGGCTAGGGACGACAGGAGACGTCGTCGGCATGATCACGACGAGGAGCGATATGAGCGCCACGCCAAGGAAAAGTCGAGGGAGCAAGACGACGTGGATAGGCACTGGGACTGCCCCTTCTTCGGTACTTCGCTGGGATTCGGGAATGAGCCGATTGCCAACAATCGGCAACCGCCTGCAATGCAAACAAAAGAAGAAGGATGCGGCTAACGTGTCCGTGTTCAAACGTCTAGGGCCTCTCCCGCCTCGGAACAAGCATGCTGAGTCCGCTCGGGTGGAAGATCTCGAGGAACTAGAGGACGATGATGAAGAAGACAAGTATCATCGGCCAAGGTGGTGCCCTGATGGGCTCAGCCATTCCCAAAAGCGTAGGGTTCAGCGTCTGCGTGGGTTGGAGGAAGCTGAAAGGTTATACCTGCACACGTTGAGGAAGGCACGGCTCGATCTGGCCGCCAAAATTCAGCGAACCCCGGACGAAGAAGGTCGGCCACAAAGAAAAGAGTGGCGCCCCAAGCAAAGGAAAGCCGATGATGAGACATCGGCCGGCACAAACATGGTGCTCGTCCTTCCAACGGAGTTTGGTGCTCCAGGATTACACGAGGCACCCAATTTCGACGACTGCGAGCGCATCAACGTGACACAGGATGGGACTAGGTTGGTCTTATCCACGGGCCCGACCGTGTAGCAAAAACAGCGTCTATGGACAAACGTGGCGATGCCGATCCAGGAGATCGGCCCCAAGGATTTATGGAGGAACATTACAAAACCTTCATTGAGCAATTCAACGTGGAGGCCGATTCCAGCAATCGGCCAAAATTATCCTCACTGTACATTCTACCTGGGTTCAACATTCGATCCAACGAGTAATACCTGAAGAGCCGATACCATCAAATCCCTTGAAAGAATCGGCTCGGGGGGCACCCAGGTGGATAAAACACGAGGATATGCAGTAGAAGCGTCTTACAAATGCCCAGCAGCCCAAGATATCATTTGATGATGGGTATTGAAGTATGGGGGCCGATACATAAATCGGCCGTAAAAAATTCAAATTTTTTTTAAGCACAGCCGATGCGCAGACATCGACTTAAGGATAGAAAGCCGGTGCATGGCCATCGACTCAAGGGATACAACTGTTATAAGCAGAGACTCAATGGAGTAGGAAGTGGGTCACGAAGAGAAACTCTACTGGAAGAACTCCTCAATGGAATGCCTTCTTGCAAGTACTCGAGTCCGCAATATCAGCTGGGGCGGTTTGAGGGATCATGACCCTGACCAATGCCAAGAGCAGCCCGGACGTGCGGATCGAGGTTAAGGATGGGTTGCATCGGATCCGCCAAAGGAAAGGACCCGATCCGACCCGCAAGGCGCGAGAAGTGGACCGAAGAAGCTCGGGGGGCAGCTCACCTCGAAGGTTCTCTGCTCGGGGAGCCGATTTTGTTGAAATCGGCTGGCTCTGCATTATGACGTGAGGCCAATGGCGGCACATTTGGCTGATTCACTACCTTTCTCGCCTTGACTGAGGCTCGGGGGGCAGCTTGTCCGGAAAGACCCTTTGCTATAGGGAGCCGATTTTGTTGAAATCGGCTGGCTCTGCATCATGACTTGGAAACCGATGGTGACACGTTTGGTTAGCCCACTGCTGTTCTCGCCTTGATGGAGGCTCGGGGGGCAACTGACTGCATAGATATTCTGTTCTTAAGAAGCCGATTGAGATTTCATCGGATGGCCCTCCATCATAACCTTTTTCAAGGGGATTGGGCAGGTTTGAAGAGTATCACTGAACATCTGAATGTCCAGAAGTATCGGCTTCAGCATCAAGTCGTTTCAGCAGCGGTTCTGGGGCTCTCTTAAAGGCGTTGGTCTGCCTCGTTGTCCACCAGAGCTCAAAGTCATCGGTCGAAAAAGGTGAAAGATAGATCGTGAAGGATTGATATGTTAACATCAGCTTTTGAGCATTGATCAAGTTCACGATCACTCCGACGTCAAAGAGATGAAGAATGGATCATGAGAGACCGATGCGTTGTCATCGGCTCATTGAGCATTGGCTAAGTGACGATCGGCGGGATCAGTATGAAGGGAAATCGGCTAAATTGGCATAAAGGAAATCGGAAAAATCAAATTGGGGAATTTCTTCATTGATAAACGAGATTTCTTACATAGAAGAGCTGATTGCTCTCAAAAGGGAGTACTAAGGGGATACATTGCCCCGTCTACTACTACTGATCCTATGCTAAGGGTCCTATCTACGGGCCGTCGCTGCCCTCGTCATCACCCTCGTCGCCGCTGCTCCCGGCGGGCTCGTCGTCGCTGCTGTAGCGGCCGCCGGCAGGACCTTCGTTGTCCTCATCCTCCTCGTCGTCGTCGTCGTCGTCGCTGTCGTAGTCACTAAGATTCCCCGGCCAGGGGCAGTGGCGCTTGGCCAGCGGCTCGTCGGAGGGGCTGTCGTCGTCGTCCTCCTCCTCCTCCTCCTCCTCCTTCACCTCCTCGGAGGAGGTGAAGTCATCCCGGAGAAGCGATCGTCATCGCTCTCCTCCTCCGATTCCCCGTCGGCGAGGAAGCGGAGGTCGCTCTCCCCGTCCGTCGAGGACTTGTCGTCCTCGGACCAGATGGAGAATTCATGGTCGGGCTCCTCCCCGGCCTCTATGGCGCGGCGGGTGTTGGCCGCATGGACCTCTTGTGGGTCCCGTCTGGCGTCGGCTCGTGGGAGGAAGAGGACTCGAGGGAAAGACCGGAGGAGGATGAGGAGGAAGAAGACATGGTGCGCAGAAGGGCTTTTGGAGTGCTAATGCGGAGAGGATGAGGAGGAGAACTGTTCGGTGCGGTTAAATAAAAGAAGTGGGGATTTAATGTTCGAACAGTTTTCGAGGAGGTGGTGCCAAAAAACTGTCAAATCGTGCAGAGAATTTGGGAAGGCAAGTCGTCATGATGAAAAATACTGCGACGGTTCTGCTCTGCCACGACATGACCCCTTGGAGGAAAAAACAGAGTGGTTTTGAAATTATCATTACCAGAACCAGGGGGGCATGTGTTATCACCAGATATTGGCCAAATCAGGAGATGGGCCGTAGGTGAGATGGGCTTGAAGGTTAAACGCGTGGAGGATCTCTGAAGCGGCCTGACACGAAGAAGTTGGGCTAAATTGCCCATGTATCTGTATTATAGTAGATCGCATCTTAATTTAGAAGTTAGAGTTTTACCCGTGCACGGTTAGGTGCACGCTCGAATTAGAAAGTCCCTTGGACTATAAATATGTATCTAGGGTTTATGAAATAAACAACAACCAACGTTCAACACAAATCAATCTCGGCGCATCGCCAACTCCTTCGTCTCGAGGGTTTCTTCCGGTAAGCACCATGCTTGCCTAGATCGCATCTTGCGATCTAGGCAGCATAAGCTTATTTATGTTGTTCATGCGTTGCTCGTGCTGAAGCCTTTTTGATGGCGAGCAACGCAGTTATCTTAGATGTGTTAGGGTTAGCATTGTTCTTCGTATCATATCTCTGTCGTAGTGCAACCCTTATACATCTAGCCGCCCTACACCTATCTTAGGTGTAGGGGCGGCACCCGCTTGATCATTGTTTAGTAGATCCGATCCGTTACGGTTGCTCCTTGTTCTTCAAGGATTAGTTTAATATCCGCAATAGTTAGGCCTTACAAAGGGTTGGAGGATCCGGCGGCGTGTAGGGTGTAGTTTGCTAGCCCTAGACAGGATGTTCCGGGATCAACCTCGTGTTGGTTTTTAGGCCCTGTCTAGGATCGGCTTACGATCACCGTACGCGAGCGCGAGGCCCAATCGTGAGTAGGATGATCCGATTATGCGGTGAAAACCCTAAATCGTCGTAGATCGCTTTAGCTTTATCTTGATCAAGCAGGACCACCATATATTCGTACACCTCGTACGAATCATGGGTGGATCGGCTCTTTGAGCCGATTCACAGGACAACCCGAGAGCCGATCGAGGCTCGTATTTAACGTTTACGTGTATGCCATGCAGAAACTAAGCGAGGCATCATCCAACACCTTCCCCGACCGGTATAGGTCAGGTGGCACGCCCTTGCGACAGCATCGGACGTGTGATCAGAAGGCTTTGCGGGCCGTCGCTCTGAGGGACCAGGGCCAGCCGCAGTCCTGAGTTGTTCCCGGCTCTACGGTGTTGCCAGTCGCTGCCCGCCGGTGGGTTTCTGACCGCAACAGAAATCTAATGTGCATATTTACCATACCATTAAGGTTGCAAGCGACGTCCACAAACTGTTTAGCGTAGCACCCGTCGATCTGGATTGAACTAGATTTGGAGGTGGAGGGGACCTCCCATACCGCCAGAGACATCATAAGTATCGAGCTCCAAGAAGAGGGTGTCTCATACAACCATGGACCTCAAGGCCATTTCCATCTCAAGGTTCGACCTTTGTGTCGTCCACACAACCACGGTGGCCGCTGTCGTTGAAGAACTAGGGCAGAAACCTCCATTCGCAAAATCCGACCGCATGCCAAGCTGCCCATACGATAAGTATGTCGCTCAGCAGCAGCCGCTGCTGGGATACTTCCACGACTAAGACCTCATCGTGCATGATAAACGCCACACCGCCATGCACGAGGACGGCCGCGAACGAAGGGCCCCTTGCATAGTCGATGTCGCTCAAGCTTCGCCTACATAGACCCTCTGGCAGGAGCGAGGAGAAAAGGTATGGAAGCGGATGTTTCGGCGGTAGCATCGGCTAGGGTTTCTCCATGGGCCGACCATTGGAGCAACATGGGGGAGCTAATTGGTACAAGTCACTAGTGGACATGGACATGTCCACTACGGGAGGAATTCCCTCAGTTGTTTCAATGTAGCCATAATAAATATGCAACGGTAGTAGGGGTTAGGGACGTCGAGGGCCGGCGATTAGATTTAGAAGGACCTTTGGACTTGCGGAGACGGTGGAATGGGATAGTCTTTGCATGGTCTTCGATTTCCATCCCTTTGGGAGGGAATCGATGAGGTGACTTGGTCCTTAGAGGCCTCGGGAGATTCTCAACTAGATCTATCTACGGGAGACTATCGCAAGGGGTGGTAGTCACACACTTTAAGGATGTTTGGAAGACTAGGGTCCCTCCTAAAATCAAGGTTTTTCGGTGGCAACTCATTAGAAGTAGCTTACCCTTCGGGGTCCAGGTGGATAAGCGGAATGAGCCCTCTAATGGGGACCGTGCTCTCTATGGGGAACAAGAGGACTATAACCACATCTTCTTTTAATGTCACCTTCGAAACTGGTGTGGGCAGGAAGCTAGGGATCTCCTTTTTTTTTGAACAAGAGCTAGGGATCTCCTACATTGGGACTGGAACCCGACAGGGCTGGACAGTTCCTTGCTATCGTCCAGGGTCTTTCGAGGTCCCTCCGTAGGCTAACTTGGTTCACATTCGCGGCTCAATGTTGGGTGTTCTAGAATATTAGAAAAAAAACATTCGAAGATTAGGTCTGGTGCTTGACGATGGAGCTAGATGACGCGTGGTTGCAAAACCTGTCATGACTTATTGGTAACGATACTATGGTTGCCGTATGACTTTATATATAAAACCAGGCCATTGACTTTATGTGTTGACATTAGCCTACGCAATGGGCCCTCTAATAGGGACTGTGCTGTCTTTGGGGAACAAGAGGACTGTAACCACATCTTCTTTTAATGTCACCTAGCGAAACTGGTGTGGGCATGAGCTAGGGATCTCCTACATTGCGAGTGGAACCCGGTAGGGGCTGGACAGTTTCTTCCAATCGTCCACTGTCTTTCAGGGTCCTTTCGTAGGCTAGCTTGGTTCACATTCACGGCTCAATGTTAGGCGCTCTAGAACATTAGAAAAAAAAACATTCGAGGATGAGGTCTCGAGCTTGACGATGGAGCTAGATGACGACGAGATTTGTCATTGTACTCTGGGATTACATCCTCCTCTTATGCTCCCGGTATGTGTTGTCATATGCGTGGTTGCAAAACCTGTCATGACTTATTGTAACGATACTATGGTTGCCGTATGACTTTATATATAAAACCAGGCCATTGACTTTATGTTTAAAAATTGGTACAATTCATTCGATCACTCTTTTTTTCTCAAAGTTGGAGTTTATTTATTTATTTGTCATGCTTTCATTTTAACCTCGGTCACTGCCAAGACACAAAAGCTGACACGATCCTAGTTAGAAGTACTCCCTCCGTCCACAAATAAGTGGACATCTAGTTTAAAACTTTGTCCAAAAAAGATTGTACTCCTATCTTTTCAATGCATTTTAATTGCTTCTCTCTCATCACACGGAAATCAAACCAAATAATATTAAGCATATGTTCTTCTTGTTTTCTACATGCACTTAGCTTATTGGAGATGAAAGGATTAAGATGAGAGATGCATGTTTCCAATGTATTTTTTACTCTACTTCATAATTTATCTTGAAAACCCCGCGTGTACACTTATTTGTGGACGGAGGGAGTAGGAAAATACATGTGGTCATGAGCCTCAAGGCGTCCCGCCCCATCGTCACGACGCATGCAACTTTTTCCCAAGCTCACCCGAAGAGTTGATTCCACTAGGCAGCTTCTTCTCTCCCGCGGCCCGGCCGAATAGACGTCGGTACGGCGCCACCGCGATTCGCCGGCCACGAATCATGGACAACAATGCAGCCGTGAGTGGATTCGCTTTTGGGGGGAGCAACCGCGCAAGTACACATGTTCCCTATCTATCTTTCTTCTCCGGCTGCAGTGCGCCACTGATTGATTGCACCTAGCGAGAGAGCTCGCCGCTGGCCCGCCCGCGGCACGCACGCGTCGGTAGCTGTGACCGCTGCCGCTAGCTCCGGCCCGGGTGCCTACGACAGATGATCTATCCATCGATCGATGATGTTCTCCCGTCCCGGCTGTGAAATCATGGCCGCAGTCTGGAGTTTGTCGGACGGGGGGCGCATCCACCGGAGCGCGGCGGAGGTTGTCGGACTGTGCGCGCGGGGTGGCATGCATGCGCCGCCAGCCTTGTGCTTGCCGCCGCCCGCTCGAGTAGTCGAGCACGGGCTCGCAAGCTGAGGACATGGAGCATCGTGTCGTACGCGCTGCATCGCCCGTGCTAATCACCCGTGCCACCTACGTCGATGCTGACTAGGGATGGCAGGCGGTGGAGTGGTCCGTCTCCGATGCGAGGCTGTCCCTCTCCGCCGTGTCCGCGCGCGGTGGAGTCCGTGGTCCGCTCCGCACTCCACTCCACGTAAACCTACTGCGCATGGCGCCGAACGCCAGAGTGCGATCCGGCGGCCATTTAGGGAGCTGTCCTCTTCTGTGCAATCATCCTCCGACGAGCAGATGTTCCGAAAGCCCCAGATTGCGACCTGTGCTGTGCCTGATAGGGGCCAAATCGCCCCCACACTCACCCTGTTTAACCTTTCATTACAAATCTCAAGCAGAACATCCAGTTATCATGTATACTCACGCCGTGTGAGATGCAGAGATAAAATGTGAGCAGGTAAATAAACTCGAAATATGATGGGTTCCGCCTTTGCGGAAATCCTAGCTACTTCCTTGGCCTATACACGATCGCCTGACTCTCAGACTTGACTGAGGCTAACCTGAAGACAGAGTTAGGGCATCTCCAACGCGGCCACCCAAACCCAAAAACGGACGTCAGATTGGTCCGTTTGGGTAAAACCTGCTCCCAACGGGCGGATCCATATTAAAAACGGACTGCTGTGGTGTCCGGTGCGACCCAAAGCTGGCCCAAATTTGAGAGCAGTTTGGGCCGAGCCGGACGCGTGCGGACGTCTCTGGTCATCCGCGCGTGTCCTCCCATACCCCACATGGCAGCCACACTATTAATCCATCCAGACTCCCACAGCCTTCTCTCTCCTCCGTCCTTCTCTTTCTTTTCCTGCCATAGATGTTGTCTTCGCTCCCCACCGGAATAGGGCTCGCCGGCCAACCGCCGCCGTCGAGCTCGCGTGGAGGCTCCCCGCTAAAAACGACCCCTTTTTTTTGTCCATGCCGGAGGTCGGCGCGGCCGAAACGGAGCACACTAAGCCTGGCGGTGGTGCTGGGCATGGCCGGCGATGCAGGCCTCGCTGATGGCGCGAGGAAGCTCCGTCCGCTGCAGCTTCTCCCGTGCCGCGCCTTGCCGCCGCGGGCACCGGCCGAGCACGGGTCGCTCCTCCTCGCCGGCGGCTTCGTCGCCCCGCTGCCTGCCCAGGCCGAGCCCCTCCCCGCACCGCCCGCCACGGCCGAGCCCTCCCCGCACCGCCCGCCACGGCCGAGCCCCGCGCCGCCGTGCCGCCCGCCAAACACGGCCGCGCCCCGCGCCGCCCTCGCCCGCCCGGCCGAGCCCCACGACGCCCGCCCGGGCCGTGCCTCGCGCCGCCCTCGCCGCGCGCCGCCCGTGCCTGCCTCGCCGCCGCCGCCGCGCGCCGCCCCGTCCCCGCCTCGCCGCCTCGCCGCGCGCCGCCCGTCCCCTGCAAGGCCGCACCGCCGAGCGCCGCCCCACCACGCCCGCGCCTCGCCTCGCGCGCCCGTGGCCGCGCCTCGCTCGGACGCCGGCCGCCGCGGCCGCAGCCCGGCCGAGGCGGGGGCCGCGGGGAGGGCGAGGAGCTCGCATGCCGCACCTCGACGGCCGCGCCCGCGCCGCCATCGCCCGGTCGCCGCCCCACGCCGCCCGCCCGGTCGCCGCCTCGCGCCGCACCGCCCTGCCCCCACCTGTACGCCGCTCGATGTCGAGGTCCTGGAGTGCGGCGCGGGTCGGCCTCTTCGCCTTCCGCGGTGGGTGCCTGGAACGAGGCGCGCACGGCGGCCTCCTCCGGCGACGGGCGGCACTCGCAGCCTCCTCCGGCGACGGGGCCGGCATCTGCGGCCTCTCCGGCGTTGGCTACGAGTAGTACTACTAGAGAATTTTTACCAAGAAAAAAAAGGAGAAAGAAATAGGAGATGGGTCACCATTGGGGAGCAAAACGAGTCACGACCGTCCGTGCGTGTCCGCATGTCAGAGCCTGACCCAAACGACCAAAATCCGACGTCCAGCCGTGTCCGTTTGGGTCGTAGGGTTGGAGATGCCCTTAGAGCATCTCCAGTCGCGTCCCCCAAACCGCGCCGGATCGAGCGTTTGGGGGACGTGTTTCGTTCGTGCCGCGTTTGGGGGACGTCGCTCCCCAGCCGCGTCCCCCAAACGCCGCCCCCAAACATTTAAAATAATTTTTCTTGGCATTTTTATTTCAATTTCCACAAACTAATACATAATTGGGAACGTGGTTTACACGAAGACATAGTTTGGAACATGGTTTTCCACAAACTAATACATAGTTTGAACCATGGTGGACACAAATATAAAATATTGCAAAGAAACTAAACCTAACTAGGCCGTGCATCGAAGGTTTCTCGTGTTCGCTGCTAAGAAAGAACACTCGAGGGCACACCTAGTCACCTAAACTTGGAAAATCCAGCGGGAGGATGGTGTCCTTGTTGGTTCTACCGATGAGGCGAACAGTGCGAAACCTCCGTGCACGTATTCGCCGCGAAGAAACAACACTCGGCCGTCCTTCTCGTCGGTGTTGTCGTCGTGGGAGTCCCCGTCGACGTGGTAGTCCCGGAGGCAGCGCCTCTCGTCGAAGACCTTGACGCTCATGTCCCCGTTGCCGAAGTAGGAGAACACGAGGATGAAGCCGGCTTCGAGGCCGTGGTGGCGCGCGAACTTCTCCCAGCCGATGTTGAGGTACATCTTGCCACGCGCGTCGTAGATCGCCTTGACGATCCGCCGGCGGTAGCCGCACGAATGCTCCCGCGGATGCATCGTGCGCGGGCGTACGCCGCCGACGTACTCGGCGAAGGAGTCCGGCAGCCTCCGGATGCCGCGCGGGTCGCCCTTGAGGACGTGGACGAACTCGACCAGGACGTCCGGCTCCACGTCCATCTCCGACGATGAAGACGACGGCGTGGGAGGCGACGGCGAGCGTTCAGCTATGCCACGGCCACGACCACGACCACGACCACGGCCGCGGCCGCGAGGTCGGCCTCCGCCTCTACCAGACATAGCGTCGAGTCTTGTTGAGAGATGGTGGCGGCTAGGGTTTGGGAGAGAGGCGCTAGAGTTTGTGTGTGAGAGGGACGATGAGAGGCGCCCTTTATAGGCCGGAGGAGGCGGAGGAGCGGTGGCGCTCATTAACGCCGGCACGCGAGCTAGGCGCGACGGGACGCGTCGCTGCACCCTCTCGCGGGAACCGCACCGTCGGCCGCGCGCCAATAACTTCCGTCGCGAGGTAGGCGACGGTTAGGTTTAAATTAATTGTGCCGCTGACGGGTCGGCCCCGCCACTCCCCGCCTCGCTTTTCGTTGTGTCCGGCGTCCCCGGTGCATCCCCTGTGGGACGGGGACGGGCTCAGGGCGCCGGACACCGTATAGGGGCGCGCCGGACAAAAAAGGGCTTTGGGGGACGCGACTGAAACACATTTTCTGTCCGATGCGCCCCAAATTCCTTTGGAGGACGTTTTGGGGGACGCGGCTGGAGATGCTCTTAGCCCCGTATAGCCCCTCCCCGCCGACAGTGCTGGCTACTGACCAGTGAACTGCAGCAGCTACAGTCTCTGAACCCATGAATTTGTCATTGCTTGAATTACTGGTACACGGCTAGTTCTGTCATTTTGATAGGCTCTCTTTTAACGAGCCAGAGAGTAAAACGCAACACAATGGAGTAGTTACATGCGTAACATGCCCATGTCTCGGCAACTTTTGCCTGGAAGCTAACTTACATGTTGGCACCCTAGCTTCTAATCTAGTACGATTATCACCTCATATTCTGCGGCCGGACATGGAAATATTACATGCCCACGAAGCACGAACTGTCGTTTGAGTGGAAGTTCAGTTTCAGAACCCACTGCAGCTTCACAGTGAAACAGGATAAACTAATCCAATCAGACAGTCGCCCACGCCGAGAGAATATCACACTGATCTTAGCATAACAGACATATCCATCGTTCCTACCAAGAACGATCTGCTAAGTCATGTCTTAGGTCTTAACCTCCCTTCCATCCTCTTCTCCTTGTCACTCAAACACTGCACGCACCGACGCACGTACATACCTTTCATGCTGCACGCACAACGGCCGAGCCAATCAAATCCAAGATGAGAGGAGAGACCCCATAAACTGGCCATCTGATAGCGTCCAAACCACACATGTAATCATGTTGGCACCAGACAGACCACACCAGAGCATAGATAGTGACGCAAGATCGAGATCGTACACTACACTTGTAGCAGCCAGATAGGCATGGTAGTATTATGAACACATTAGCGGAACTAGATAGAAACATAGGCTCTTAAGGCAGAGAACCAATCTGAGATTGGGTGGTTAGGAGGGTGGATGTACCCCCAACCTATCAGGGTTTAAATCCTAGGTTTAATATCGATGTGTCTCATAAAGACGGAATATTCATTCAGTGGGAGGCGACGTTCCCGTCGACAGCGAGGCGCTTGTGATGACTTCGTTAATTTCAAGATCAAATCCCGCCGACTCAGTTTTCGGAGGTGCTCATAGGAGTATGGTGTGCGTGTTTCTAAAAAAAGGCTGTCAAGGCAAAATCACACCACATTGCTGTTATAACTCAAATCTAACTTTCGACGAGTAGAACCAAACAATTGATTTAGGGTGTCACCATCTTTATAAGCCGACGCAAGGGATACGTTGAATCTTTTAAATCCTGGTGTTGTGTGAACTCTTCCAAGGTAGTGAAGATTTGATCGGAAATTCAATTCGGCTCATGGGTGCATATGCTCCCTCCACCCAAAAAACATATTTCTAATTATCAAAAAAAAATAGCAAAATATTTCGCATGTACATCTCGATAATCTATGTGCGTTTGTGTAGTTTCGTGAGAAACCGATATTTTTTATGGTCGATGTAAAAAAGACAAAACAAGTCTCACAAAAGAACCTTATTGTTAGCACCAATTTTTGTATTTTTTACACAGCTCAAACTACAAGTTGAATTTTCATGGAAAGACTTTCTGTGCACGTAGCATGTTAAGATGTACACGTGAATTTTTCGTTTGAAATTTTTTGACATTTCAAAATGTACCAAAGTTATAGTTTAAACTAAAGGGAGCATATGTACCCAGGAGCCAAAACATCACTCCGAGATTTGATGTCCTTTTTTACCCTTCTCTTTGGTTTGATCTTTCTTATTCATCTTTGGTTGTCCTAATTATAACAATTACATCAACCTATTCCTAGTGACAAGTTCTCTTTCTTGGTTGAGATGGGGCATGCATCTGCGATGATTCCATTTCATGTGCATGCATGTCTCAATCATTCAGTCGAGCTGCTCCACAGGGGTCCATGAGGTGTTCCATCCTATGTTCCTTTAATTTCTCCTGTACCTTCAATTTCCTTATGCTGCCTGCAACACCATTCATTCTCCCGTCCTTGATGAGACTCCTCATTAATTAATCTAATAATGATGTGTGTTCACTTGCTTGAGTACAGGGCAAGGAGTGGTGGCACGCACTTTTATAGCTGGTAATCTGAAACTAGCATGTCTTTGTCTGAAGAAGACAGGGACACAGACATTCCATGACTTGAGATCTTCCCAAACTTCCAAACAAATGCCCCCAATCAGTGTGCGTGCATCTGCACTAAGCAAGGAGACACTTTTTTGGTTGCTCATGTGGTCTTATGCATTTGGTTAGGGTAAAGCAATGCCACGAGCCCATGATGACGTCGCTTTTCCTGCAGAAACTTTGACTGTCTGCCTTGATACCAGTTGGTCAGGAATGCAGGATGGGTTCTCTTCACATTATCCAAGCTTAGCTGATGGAGCAGTGAGCTCGTCAGACTGAGAGTGCATTGGTGACTGATCCGAATGTAAGGGCATCTCCAACGAACCAACGCTGAGCGACCGTTTTCTTCCGCCGTGATCGAAAATACGTCTGGCGGAGCGACGCAAAGTGATGGGGCCGTCCGCGGAGACGCAAACCTATCCCAAATATGCGCCAGGTTTGCGTCTCCGCGGACGCTCGGCGGTCGCGTGGAGCGTCCTCCATTTCTTACCCGGTCCCGCATGTCAGGGAGAGCGAAATCGACCGCTTCGATTTGCTTCTTTTTCCCCTTCTTTGCTACCCTAGTGCGACGCCACCCACCCGCCACCGTCCCGCCGCAGCGCCGCAGTAGTCGCCGTCGGCTCCGTTCTCGCCGCGCGGGAGAGCAGGATCGTATTCGGGCTTGGCTCCGCCGCGTACCTGCCGGCTGTTTTCGGGCGAAACGCTCCCGGTTGTGCCGCCCTTCCGCGCTGCCCACGTCCTGATGGACGCAATGAGAACCACTGGGAATTCCAAGGTGGGCTGGTTGCGCCACTTCCTGGAGCTTCATCTTGGCAGGAGTATCTACATAGAAATGTAGAAGTCACTAACGAGAACGTCTCCAAACAGCTGCAAAGGGATCTGATTGAGCATCAGTGGACATTGGCTGGCCACGAAGATCATGCCTAGAGAAATACTATCTTATTTTCATGTAGATTTTTAAAAATTTAAATATAATAACTATGACTTTGTTGATTTCCTTATTTTGTTGTTTGAAAACTTCATAAAATTGATGCAAACGCGGAAATGCGTCGGTCCGCTGGAGCCACCCCTAGGTGCAAACGGACGCGCGGGAAAAAACGGTCTTTCCCGCGTCCGCCCGTGGACGCAAACGGACATTTCGAACGTCTGAAATACGTCGCGCCGCTGGAGATGCCCTAAGCAGAATGTTTCAGGTCACTTGTTTTACATTCTTCGAGATTATTCCTCAAAAAAACATTCTTCGAGATTTGTGGAAGGGAATTTGACTGCATTGAACTGGGTGATTGGTACGAGCAGTAGCGTTCTGCTATTTTAAAATGCCCTAACGACCTCTTCTCAGTCCATTCATCGTACTGTTCCCTTCAAAAAAATAATGAAAAGTAAGGGAGACTGCAGTTTACAGATTCCGGTTTCAATAATTCCAATGCGACAGCATACGTCCATCCACCGTCGAGTCCTAGATCTCACGGAAAGCTAAAGAATATTTCAGTGTACTATTTTGATAAAATATTAACACTTGTATATTCACCCTGGTTGGCCTATTTTGTAATATGTGCAGCATGGATGCCACATTTCCTGCCATGGAGAAGGTGAGGTATCGTTTTAAAAATCTTGTTGCGCTAGCTCACCAATCGATCAAGTACTCCATGTTTTTGCAAGAAAGTACTTGTAAAAATTAGAAAAACTTTATTGCATACATAATCGAGGACTCAATTTTCTTACCATAATTAAACACACCGGCCACCCTCTACCAGACCTTTAAGAAATTTCTGAATCTGAATGGAGTGTTCACCCATAGTTTCAGCACACCAGAGTTTAAACCCCAGGTTAGAACATTTATGTATCTTATGAAGACGGAATATTCATTCAGTAGGAGGCGACGTTCCCGTCGACAACGAGGTGATTGTAGTGACTTCGTCAATTTCAAGTTTCAATCTGTCGGCCCAGTCTTTCGAAGGGATGAGTGTATGCGTACATTCATAGGGATGAGAGTATGCGCGTGTATGTGAGCGTCTACGTTTATACTGTGTTTCTAAAAAAAATAGTTTCAGCACAGCTACTCTGAAGCTGAGCTAGAGAAATAGAAAATGAGAAATATAAAGATACAGTATAGTAGTAGAAGGCGTCGCATGCAATCTAAAACAAACAGCTGCATCAGCAAATTAATCACCCTGATGCATGCATTGTCACGGTTCCGTACCCTCTGCGAGAATAAATGTTTGATCATGTGGATACAAACGCAAAACTGGCAGCTAATCGACAAAACACACATATTTACATACGTAATCGCAAGACGTCAGGCGTCACATAGTTACGCTGATGAGTTTTTTTTTAAACCTTTGACTGGTCTGTTAAGCTAATCTCGTTGTCGCCGTCCATTGCTCTGGACCCCGTACCAGCAAGACTCGATGGTATACGCCGAAAGCCTGAAATCATACGCCCAGGAGACGAAAACTTTGCGCCGTTTCTTGGCCCGTTCCCATTGAGCGTTTCTGAGTACATGTACGACGCGGATGCAAATCCATGGTCTCGTGAACCCTGCAGTAAGCAAGCAAGCCAAGGCTGATGATAAAATGGCCTGACGCTTGCGCACATACGCTACGAGATAGGATTTCTGTTTGTTTGACAAGCTGCTGCAGAGAAACAACAAGGGTTATCATCATCTAGCATCGATTGCCATTCCGAAAAAAAAATTCTAGCATCGATTGCCAGTCCATTATGCTATCTGGCTGCCTCTCCGAATTCAGTATCAACATGCATGTGGTACTGACTACTGACTACAGAGTACTCCCAAATGTATGGTTCCATTTCGTAGTAATGAAATCACATACCAAGTTGAGCGTAGTCGGTATACCAACTGACATGTGCGTATGGTCTGTTCATCAATGAATGTTACTAAGAACTATATATGCACATACAACATGGCCATGTCATATTAGTTTCACTACTGTTAACATCTGTCATGTTCACCTGTTGCACACAGTATTATACTACACACATAGGGAGTGCCTTTTATGATGAAACTGATATAAGAGAAAGGAAAGATCCAGCTGATGGATACAGGCCGGATTCTCCCGGTCATGGGCGTGCGAGCAAAACTGGCTGTTGGTGCAGTGAAGTGAGTAGAAGAGACGAGAGGACGAAGGTAGACAACACGCAAAGCGAAAAGGAAAGCGTAAAGAATGCCAAGACAAGAGCAGGTGGAGGTCACTCGCCTTGACAGAATGTAAAATACGTTTCTGTAGCAGGTGTCCTCAGGGTCAGGGAATAAGATGTAACAGCGATAGATGTAGCAGTAGCATGTAGCAAGGAATAATGAACGACAGTGTCAATCTCTGTTTGAGTGGCCAAAGTGACCCTCAGAAAGAGAAAGAGAGAAGCTATCGATCAGTAGTCCAGTACCATCATGTACCAACTCCATCCATCCATTGTCCCCCTGTTTCGAAACGCAGGCTCAGGAGATCATGCTCCTCCAGTGGCCAGCTTTGCTGCTGCGGCAAGTGGCAGCGGCGGGGCTCTAGATTCAGTGGTGCGTTCGATTGTACCTCGAGGACGGACGTAGCCTCATCTCGTGATGGTTTCCCACTTATGACCTGACTGCGACGAGTGTCTGCTTCTGGTGTGTTTGAGAAATTGAGAGGGAGCATCTGGTTTGATCATTTCAGATGCACCAGGCGTTATGACATGTAAGATGTCGATGCAGTATTGGATTCGGATGCCTGCAGGCTGCAGTTGTACTAGCGAGATGGCTTCGCTCCATCCGGCAATGTTGCCAGTTCCTTCGCACTCGCGCTCGATGCTTTCGTACCACGAAATGTTTAGAACAGTTCAGATTCAAGTTGTCACTTGAATGCAAATTTGGCTCCAAGAAGATTCTAAATATTTTGGCTCCATGCTCTCCTGTGAATGTGATATGCCCAAAGCAGCACTGATGTGTCATATCTGATGTGATCCAAGCTTTGATCATGATCCAGGCCGACAAGGTTGCCCTTTCGTTGTAGATGTAGCTATGCTTTGACCCAAACAATCACCTAGACCAGCTTTTTTAACACACATGGTGATGATAATTCTATACTGCTATATTCACATCAGAAAGAATCATACCATATGATCCTGTCGTATGTGCATGGAAGTTCTGTGCAAGTTTCTGAAACAAACAAATTTTCCTTTCAAGAGCTGGGACTCTTTTTTTTTTGCGGGTAAGAGTTGAGACTTGAGAGAGGATGAAGATCGTGAGCTTCTCATGGGCCTCCATTTCACCCTACAGAATCAAACATAGTGCATGGGCTTTAAATTGAACCCATTTTTCTTAAGATGTGCATATTTGCTACTTCCTACAAGCGAGAACACCTTCAGTCATCAGGCGAACAACATAACGAGTACCACTCTCAGGAAGTTAATCATAACACTATCTGAAGATGACGCACATGCTCAAGCCATCGTTGGAAAACCATTTAATCTATTGACCATTTGTCTTCTGATTAATACAACAGAAGCTAAAGCTAAGGGTGGCATGAACTTGGCAGCTGCCACCATCACAGACTGTACTGGTTCAGTTTCATGACTAGAACTCATATGAACAACTACATGGCTACACCTCTCAAGCAGCAAATATGAAATCTTCCCCAACATTGCTGCCAAAGAAACAATGGTACAGTCATAGGAGAGGGCAAGGCTATTAGCCAAATCCAGGAGGCACATCGGGATCCTCATCGTCGGCATCCCCCAAACTACCAGCGTCAACTGGCTTATCCTCGGTTGGTTTCACCTGGGAATGATTCTCCACATTCAATGGCTGGTCCAGCTTTACCGTGCCATTGCTGCCCTGATGATTACTGAAGCCAAACCCTGGTGGTGCCTCTGGATCATCATCTTCTTCTTCCGTCTTGGCTGTAACAGAGGTTGAGGCTTTTGGTGGCGAAACTTGCTCCTCTTTGCCATTTCTCTTCAGCTTCTTGGAAGAAGGCCCGGCGTCCTCTTGCTGTTCAGGGTTCATTATCCTGTTGAAGATAACTTCCACGGTTCCTCGGATATCTGTTTCTTTCGACTGGATGACACTCCATACCTCGTCTGAGATTTGGCCCATTATTTTGCTCCTGATATGAAAATGCAGCATAGTATAGATAAGCTGCTGATACCTAGTACAGTAGTACACAGTAGTAACAAGTGCAAATGTTTGAAGGAGAAAGAAGGCCCGGCTTACCCAACATCTTGAAAAATTGCATCAGAGAGTTCTTTTAATTTTAACTTTTCAGAGCCATCTTCACTTAGTACCATTGACTGCTTGACTTCTGCGATTATGTTGTTGCGCAGCACCTCCTGCAAAATAACTTGGCATTAGAACTGCTCAGTGTTAAGATCTTATCTGGTGCACACCGGTATGGTATTAGGCCACAGTGCAAATCAGGACAGTACCAAGCAGGTTGCGAACATTTTTTGCAGGGCATGTAATACTCTCATTCAACTTGGTGCAGCATAACAATTATAAGCAGATTTAATATACTAGGGTATTAACCCTGCACAGAAACTGCCATTAAGGTGGAATCCACGGCATATGTTAAAATGCAAAATAAGACTAAAAGTAATGGCACATGGTCAAGAACCCTGCGGTTAAGTTGAACTATGGCAAGATTGAGTAACTTACAAAACGAAAAACCAGATAACATATAACTCAGAACCAGGAAACCTCTAGTATAGTGTACATTACTAGCAAGGAAAGAGCAACTAATCAGATAATGAAAGAGTCAATGCCAGTGGAACACAGTTTCAGATGAAGTTGAGAACCTACCAATCAGCTTATCCAACATGACTGACTGATACATGAGCTAAGGGAATCAGTTGACTATTAGACGTCGCATTGTTGTATCAAAAGATGACTAGATAATAATTGTGCAATGTCACCACTCACCAGACCAGTGCAATGTATTAAACTAGTAACTGCTAATGATGATATCAGTTATTCCTCAAAACTGGATTGATCAGTAAAACTATCGAAATATTCCTCAAACCTAGATTGATCACTGAAATTGACATCAACTACTACTCAAAACTATATCGATCTATCGATCGGTGAAATTTAAGTTCTATGCTAGCTTATGTTGCTTTTGACCATCCTGCAAGTCAAATGAGCTTATCCATACTATCACTGACAATGACGGCTGTAGTTTGATTGTCTATCTGTACTTATACAGGTTGAAGCAGCAGCCGGATGGGGTGAACCAGACTGATAACAATTACATCTAGATGTGAAAAGCTTACTGGATATTCAAGGTGCTGATTCTAGCTTTTCCCTACTTATCATTCATTTCCATTTCAGCCTAATTCAAATCAACCTTCAGATGTGAATCAGGCAATCAGGAAGACAGCAACAACCTTCTATGTGATGGTAATTGGTAAGTTACCACCTTGTAGTTCTTTTTTTCCAAATATGTAATTCACTTTTAGTCCCCCATCAGCACTGGACAAGCCATATGTACAAGTAGGGCCCAACGTTCCCATAGTCGTAATATGACAAAATCATTGGTCTCTCACAGGAAATTAAATAAGAGAAACATGATATACCGGTTCACAGAACTTTTTTCCCGCAAAACTGTATGCATAATTTTCAAATCCTCGGGCCTCAAGCTGTGTTACATGGTTATCCATGCCCTTTTATTTCCGAATCAGACATACCAAATTCGTGACATTGTCAAATTCCAAATGTTATTTGCCCGTGTCCAACAAAAAAGTTATTAAATCGGACACCTGAATCCGAGTCAGATACGGACACCTGCGTCTATGTCCGAGTAGCATTGCTTCGGATATGGATGACAAGTCTGAAGTTATGCAGATTCGAAGCCAATCTTTATTCGGATCGCATGAGTTTTAGAAGTTGTTCCATGTGGATTCCAAATTAGTTCCCCACATTCCCTTTGTGCCATGGAATGGAGTTCTGCTTCACCTTCAATCCAACACAACCAAGATCGAGTTCATGGTGCAAATTACCTTTGTGTGTGCGTGTGCTTTCTCCTTACAAAATTTTACTCCGTATTAGTTATCCCTACTAATGATGATGCGACTATTGTTAAATATCAAGTAACACCTACAGGCAAATTCTCGGTTGATACTCATCAACCAGACCAAATCAAATAAAACCAATGCAAAACGAGCTCTATTCTCTCGGCACTCCGGCCTATTCCAATTTCCAAACATCAAAATATTAATAAATCAGGCAATAGCGCTCCAGTGGAGAATTCCATTCCAAGTTTCCTTGACGATTTGTGCAAAACTCCAAGAACCCAAACGCAATATTTTCAATACCAACATTTAATTCACATATATGGTTCAATTAAATCGACCCCTCTGGGGCAAATCATACCACAGTACAGCAAAGAACCGAACTAATGTAGAACGATTTCAACTCTTTGGGCAATACACTCTTTTTTTTTTGCGAAATACACTCAGATCTAGCACAAACATAAAGGGTAATGAATGAGGTAATAAAGCTCGACGGGGAATTCCATTTCGCCACATCGAGGCTCCATCATGAAGGAACAATAACATCGGAATCAGATTGTAAGACAAAGGAATTTGAGGGAGATGGGGCACGTGCTTACGTTGTCCTTGACCTTGCGGATGATGGCGCGGCGGAGGGCGTCGAAGTCGCCGTCGTCCTTGAGGCGCCCCACCACTTCCGCCGCAGTCGGCTGCCGCCGCATGTCGTAGCCGCCGAGGTCGGCCATGGGGTATGGGGGAGAGGAGCGGCCCCTAACCTCAAACCCTATCGAGAGAGAAATCTGAAGGCGCGTTGTGTGTTGAACTGTGGTTTCCAAATCGTGCCTGACGATGATGTTTAGTTCTGTCCTTGTAGGTTCGAATATTACAATCAATAGATTTTGTTCATGTAACTTGCGCTTCAAACAGTTTTTTGCGAAAGTTTAGGAATATTTCTACAGAGACACCTTAATATCCAAATTTGAAGGTGGAGGATCTCCATAACACTTCTTGCCCAACTTTAGGCTCAAACTAGAGAAGGATGATTTTCACATCATAGAATTTTTCCATGTCAAAATTCTTTATTTTAGTACTCCCTTCGACCCATGTTAATTGCTACTAATATAGATGTATCTAGGTATATTTATTTTTATAGTTTTAGATACATTTATACTAGTGGTAAGTAATATGAACCGGAGGGAGTAGATTTTTTAATATCAATTTATGCAAACCTTTGATCCTCGCCATTTCTTAGTGAACCTTGACACAATGACATTTTGCCGAGTACCTAGGATGTTATGGATGTGCCGCTTGCGAACTACTTTCAGCACCAAAACCGAGATCATGAGGTGAAATGTTGTAATGGTGCAACGGATATATGGTAAATGGTCAGGCAATGTTGTTTGTCGAATTAAATCTGAGACAGAAACATGTTTCCATGGAAGACAGAGTTAAAAGAAGAGAATATAGCACTGCATTCATATATCATCAGACAAGAAAACTGTCTTGCTAAAGATGCATCATGCATGGCGTGCGTAACATTTCAGGTTACACCTTACAACTCTTGGGCAGGAGACAGTAAGATGTGTATGTCAGCCAATAAGTTTTCATGTCGAATGGCAGATGCTCAAGAGTCAAGACTACAGAGAAATGACAAGCCACTGGAGATGAACTCGAACACTAATCTGATTTCTTCTGGTAATGTGTCCTCAAAGCGACTGGAAAATATCAGCGGCTGAGGCCCTCCGAAATCGACTTTGGTATGATGCTTTTCGTGCTTGATTGTTTCTCTAAACCTGTGTCAAGTAGCGAGCAACGCTGTTAGAATTAGACGAAAGCATAAAAACAGGACATTGGAGGGCGAGGGCAGAAAGGATCGAGGGAGTCACAATCTCTTCTATAGATTTATTTTTTTAGAACACAGTACAACGCAGACGCTCGCAAACACGCACGTACAAATACTCCTATAAACGCACGCACGCACATCCTACCCCTATGAGCACCCCCGAGGGACTGAGTCGGCATATCTTGAGGTTGACGAAGTCACAACTGGCGCCTCGCTGTTGACGAGCACGTCACCTACCACTAAAAGCATAGCGCCGGGTAAATCCTGAAATAAATCTAGGTAAATACAAACTCCCATACCAAGTCTAGAATTTAAATCTGAGTGGGCTGATTCCACCACAAGGGACCTAAACACCAGAGCCAAGCTCTGTTGGCTCTTCTACAGATCTCATTATTTCCTCTGAACTTGTTTCAATCACTTGTCCTCCCAATATCATTTCATCCAATACTGCGTGTTGCTGCATTTAATATTGCAATTAGTCGAGGAAGAATGGTTGTTATTCTTAAGTACTTAGGGTATCTTCAACGGGGCGACGCATATCGGACGTCCAAAACTGGTCGCGAGCGTCCGTTTGCGTCCCCCCACGGACATATTTTGTTCGCGCGTCCGTTTGCGTCTGGGTGTGCTCCCACCGGGACGACCCATTTTTAGATTTGTAACATATTTAAAAGCATAGAAAGTAGTACATTTGAAAGCATAGAAACTATACAAAGTAGTTCTAGAAGCCTAGACTACTTGTTGCCTGACGGGCCGGCCCCGTCGTTGCGTCACTCCCTCGCCTGCTTCTCCGCCGCCTCCCGTGCGGCGGGTAGGGCTCGGTGCGCCGCCGCGTCCTCTAGCAAGCACTGCCGCAGCCTCGCGTTGGCGGCGTCGTCCTTGAGCGTCTCGAAGGACTCGACTATAGCCCTATGCTCCGCCGCCCTCTCCTCTGGGGTAGGCGCATCAGGATCATCGGAAGACCATGATATGTCGGAGTCGGAGTCCTCTGCGGCTGCGGCGGCCGCCACCCTGCGTTGTTCCATCTCGGCGTCAACCGCCGCATGGGCCGCCCGCTCCTCCTCTGCTTCCTTCTCCGCTTCAGCCAGGGCTTCGGCGTCCCTGACCGGGTCGAGGAGGTCGGTGTTGTCATTGCCGAACTCCTCGTCAGAGCTCGAGGCCGGGGGAGGTGGAGTGGGAGGTGGAGGTGGAGGTGGAGGCGGAGGCGCGGCAGCTTGAACGCGGGCTCATGGTGGCTTCGGTGGAGGCTGAGCGGCAACGGCGCTACGGTGGAGGTTGTGCGGCGGCTAGGGTTTTGTGGGGAGGAGATGAGATGCTCGCGCCCTTGTTTATATAGATCGGAGGCATGGCGACAGCCGCGGCACGCGTGGCATCGCCATTACTTCGTGCACAGAGGTAAGCGACGGCCGCGCGCCACGCGAGGCATCGCCATTTACGCGGCCGCAGACTGCCGAAGAGACACCAGTACTGGCGCCGCTGAGAAGACGCATTGACGTTGGGTCACTGTCAGGCGGGACAGACGAAACGTCCGCCAGACGCGAGCGGACACTTTGCGCGTCCGCGCAGACGCATCCGATGCGCATATTTGGGCCAAGTTTGCGTCACCACGGACGGCCTGGTGATACGTCTCAAACTTATCCAAGTTTCCGGCACTAACCTATTAACAAGATGCCGAAGCGTCAGTTCTTGTTTTCTGCAATTTTTGGTTTCAGAAATCCTACACAGGAAATATTCTCGGAATTGGACGAAACAAAAGCCCACGGTCTTATTCTCGGAAGGAGACGCGAGGCGGCCACCCCACAAGGCGGCTCGGTGGGGCCCCTGGCCGCGCCGGCCTATGGGGTGGGCCCCTCGGGCGCCCCCCGACTCTGCCCCTTCGCCTATTTATTCTCTCCGTCGCGAAAACCCTAGTACCGAGAGCCACGATACGAGAAAAGTTACTGTGACGCCGCCGCCGCCAATCCCATCTCGGGGGATTCAGGAGATCGCCTCCATCACCCTGCCGGAGAGGGGAATCATCACCGGAGGACTCTACATCATCATGCCCGCCTCCGGATTGATGCGTGAGTAGTTCATCCTTGGACTATGGGTCCATAGCAGTAGCTAGATGGTTGTCTTCTCCTCTTGTGCTATCATGTTTAGATCTTGTGAGCTGCCTAACATGATCAAGATCGTCTATTTGTAATACTACATGTTATGTTTGTTGGGATCCGATGAATATGGAATACTATGTCAAGTTGATTATTGATCTATCATATATGTGTTGTTTATGATCTTGCATGCTCTACGTTGCTAGTAGAGGCTCTGGCCATCTTGATACTTGTGACTCCAAGAGGAAGTATTTATGCTCGATAGTGGGTTCATGCCTCCATTGAATCTGGGACAGTGACAGAAAGTTCTAAGGTTATAGATGTGCTGTTGCCACTAGGGATAAAACATCAATGCTTTATCTAAGGATATTTGTGTTGATTACATTACGCATAGTACTTAATGCAATTGTCTGTTGTTTGCAACTTAATACTGGAAGGGGTGTGGATGCTAACCCGAAGGTGGACTTTTTAGGCATAGATGCATGCTGGATAGCTGTCTATGTTCTTTGTCGTAATGCCCTAAGTAAATCTCATGTTAGTCATCATGATATGTATGTGCATTGTTATGCCCACTCTATTTGTCAATTGCCCAACTGTAATTTATTCACCCAACATGCTATTTATCTTATTGGAGAGACACCACTAGTGAACTGTGGACCCCGGTCCATTCTTTTACATCTGAAATACAATCTAGTGCAATCATTGTTCTCTGCTGTTCTTTGCAAACAAACATCATTCTCCACACCAGACGTTTAATCCTTTGTTTACAGCAAGTCGGTGAGATTGACAACCTCACTGTTAAGTTGGGGCAAAGTATTGTGATTGTGTTGTGCAAGTTCCACGTTGGCGCCGGAATCCCTGGTGTTGCGCCGCACTACACTCCTTCACCAACAACCTTCACGTGGCCTTCATCTCCTACTGGTTCGATAACCTTGGTTTCTTTCCGAGGGAAAACTTACTGCTCGTGCGCATCACACCTTCCTCTTGGGGTTCCCAACGGACGTGTGCATCACGCGCCATCAAGACTGTTTTCTGGCGCCGTTGCCGGGGAGATCAAGACACGCTGCAAGGGGAGTCTCTCACATCCAATCTCTTTACTTTGTTTATTGTCTTGCTTTACTTTATTTTATTTTCTGTTTTGTTTGCTTTCCTTATATCCAAAATACAAAAAAATTAGTTACTTGCATTTACTTTACTTACCTTTGTTTATTTCATCATGCTTCGTCCTAAGTTCACTTTGAAAGATATACCGGTAGGGCGTGGGTCTATCATTGGAAGAGATAATATAGAAGAATTTTTCACTCATGTTAGTACGGTTAAAGATTTTGAAGATAGATCCTTGGTAGAACTTGCTCCTACTTATGAAGTTGCTACTCGCCTCCTTAGTGCACATGTTGGAAGCTAGATTTGTTAATCTTAATCCTATAATGCAACACATGTTTCTTACACTCTGTGATATGGAAGAAGGATAGAAGAAAGATTTTGTTTTAGAAACCCTTCTTAAAGAATTTGGTGATGTAGCTAGAGAAGCTAGAAAAGTCTTTATTCAACATACGATGCTTGGCTTTTATACTAATTTTGCAAGTACCCTTGAAAAAATGGAAAAAGATAGGCTAAAGTACACTAATAAAACCAATTGTGAGGGGGAGACTAAAGTACCAATACCTTATAAGCTCATAGGAATGCATGAGGCATTAGAAAAGAATTTTGATTGGATTGTTCCTGAAAATTTATTTGAGGAGGGTAGTAAGCCTAAAAGTAATGAAAGAGGAGCCTCTGAAACTTACATAGATAAGATACAATGCATCGTTGAGAAAACCCCCAACTCTGATAATGATGATGTTACTTGATTTACACTTTCTGTGCCTAGCTGAAAGGCGTTAAAGAAAAGCGCTTATGGGAGACAACCCATTATTTTATTTCTGCAATTTTTGTTTTATATTTGTGTCTTGGAAGTTGTTACTACTATAGCAACCTCTCCTTATCTTTACTTTATTGCATTGTTGTGCCAAGTAAAGTCTTTGATAGTAAGGTTGATACTAGATTTGGATTTCTGCGTAGAAACAAATTTCTAGCTGTCACGAATTTGAGTAGAACTCTCTGTAGGGAACTCAGAAAATTTGCGAAACTTCATGAGTGATCCTCAGATATGTACGCAACTTTCATTCAATTTGAGCTTCTTCATCTGAGCGTGTTAAGTGCCTCTAAAAAATTCGTCTTTACCGACTGTTCTGTTTTGACAGATTCTGCCTTTTATTTCACATTGCCTCTTTTACTCTGTTGAATCGATTTCTTTGCTCCATTAACTTTCAGTAGCTTTGGGTAATGTCCAGAAGTGTTAGGAATGATTGTGTCCTCTCTGAACATGTGAATTTGTGATTATGCACTAACCCTCTAATGAGTTTGTTTTGAGTTTGGTGTGGAGGAAGTTTTCAAGGGTCAAGAGAGGAGGATGATATAATATGATCAAGAAGAGTGAAAAGTCTAAGCTTGGGGATGCCCCCGTGGTTCATCCCTGCATATTTTAAGAAGACTCAAGTATCTAAGCTTGGGGATGCCCAAGGCATCCCCTTCTTCATCGACAACTTATCAGGTCACCTCTAGTGAAACTATATTTTTATTCCGTCACATCTTATGTGCTTTACTTGGAGCGTTTGTATGCTTTTATTTTTGTTTGTGTTTGAATAAATTTGGATCCTAGCATTCTTTGTGTGGGAGAAAGACACACTCCACTGTTTCATATGAACACTGATGTTCTTAGTTCTACTTTTAATGTTCATGGCGAAGGTTGAAAACCGCTTCGTTCATTGCTATTTGGTTGGAAACAGAAAATGCTTCATGTGGTAATTGGTATATGGTCTTGAATAATTTGATACTTGGCAATTGTTTTGAGCTCTCAAATAGATCATGTTTAAGCTCTTGCATCATGTAGTTTGAACCTATTAGTGGAGAACTACCGTAGAGCTTGTTGAAATTTGGTTTGCATGATTGGTCTCTCTAAAAGTCTAGATATTTTCTGGTAAAAGTGTTTGAACAACAAGGAGACAGTGTAGAGTCTTATAATGCTTGCAATATGTTCTTATGTAAGTTTTGTTCTACCGGTTCATACTTGTGTTTGCTTCAAACAACCTTGCTAGCCAAAGCCTTGTACTGAGAGGGAATGCTTCTCGTGCATCCAAAACCTTGAGCCAAAACTTATGCCATTTGTGTCCACCATAACTACCTACTATGTGGTATTTCTCTGCCATTCCAAGTAAACTGCTTGCGTGCTACCTTTAAAATTTCATTCCTTGTCTTTGCAATACATAGCTCATGGGAAAATAGCTTAAAAACTATTGTGGTATTGAATATGTTGCTTATGTATCTTATTTCTTATAAGTTGCTTGTTAAGCTGTAACCATGTTTCTGGGGACGCCATCAACTGTTACACCTTTGTTGAATATCATGTGAGTTGCTATGCATGTTCGTCTTGTCTGAAGTAAGGGTGATTTTTCATGATTAAATGGTTTGAGTATGCATATTGTTAGAGAAGAACATTGAGCCGCCAACCAAAGCCATGTATCATGGTGGAAGTTTCAGCTTGGACATTAATCCTCAAATCTCTTATGAGAATATTATCTGTTGTTGAATGCTTAAAGCATTAAAGAGGAGTCCATTATCTGTTTTCTATGTTGTCCCGGTATGGATGCCCTCAAGTTGAGATCTATCAACATCGAGAAATCAAATGCGATCTATCCACTACAAGAAAAGTTGCCA
>NC_061510.1:28548280-28562145 GCF_022539505.1 Lolium rigidum | reverse complement strand
CTTATGCTACGCTTAATTGGGTGTGTCCATTACATCATTCATATAATGATATAACCTTGTTATTAATAACATCCAATGTTCATGATTATGAAACTAATCATCCATTAATCAACAAGCTAGTTTAAGAGGCATACTAGGGACTTCTTTGTTGTCTACATATCACACATGTACTAATGTTTCGGTTAATACAATTATAGCATGATATATAAACATTTATCATAAACACAAAGATATAAATAATAACCACTTTATTATTGCCTCTAGGGCATATCTCCTTCACTATATATAATTAGCAGCATCACCACCTCAAAACAAGAACCATAAGAGAGAGACATAAAAATAAGCCACCTGAGATCTATTTCACCAAATCGCATCCGAGGAGAGGGGAACCGCCGCTTCACCACCATCTTCATCACCATCTCCATCCTCCCCCTCTCCTTAGCCATAGATTCTACTTGTACTCTTGATCTCATCACAATTGGTGGAATTTTAAGATTTTATTTGATATTGATCTTAAGAATTTATATAAAATGTTTATGATTGTTGATCTTATCATGTGTGAGTAGTTCTCACGGGATGAGGGTTAAGGTCTAGCCTCGCAACATCATGTGCATCTAACTTTACATGGGTGGTGTGATTAATTTTCATTTCAGATTTGTATGATTGTATCTCTATCTTCTACCTTAATCTAGGATTTGTCAAGTATCCAAGACCCTAACGACTTAATGAGGTGAGATTAGTGGTAATATGATGCTTCTTGCGAAACCTAGTGATAGTAGGGGAGTATGGTGATAGTTTGGGATCCAATTAGGGAATAACGATGACATCATTAATCTTAAAACTTTGGTCTGTGCTTAGCACTTAATAATCCTTCATAACCAGCGTGATTTGAGTGATTGGGTTGGTCAATAGTCTATAGATAACCAACACGATTGGAGTCTATAAGTATATAAGGACGTTTCACCCACAAGAATCTAATCTGAATTGATTATGCACAATTACGCTTATTATTATCTTTTATCCCACTTCATGAACGCACAACTGCATGAACCTTAGTCATGTGCTATCTCCATCCATTGATTCAAAAAGCCCAAGTAAACTCGAAGATCCAATGAGATGAAGATTTCAGAAGTTAGCAAGGTCTTACTTGAGTAAATCACCACATAATTCGCTTCCCAAGGATCAATATAAACCTAGATCTTCTAGGAAAAACAACAATACGACATCTGGTATTCGGGATCGAAAGTATCAGCTAGAATCGGAAGAATCCTCCGGTGGCGATTGGTCGGACGATTGGCGAGTAGAGTCTCTCCATATATCTGAAGCTTAACATCCCACACCCCACGGTGGACACCACTGTCGTGGGAATGGCCACGTCAGGTGCTACAAGGGGTAGCACATGAGAGGTGCGGAGCACGGGAGATGTAGCCATCTAAGGATCGATATTGCACGAAGACCGGAGTTTCCTAGGTTCAACCCCTCCGAAGAGTAAAAGCCTACTTCCTACTCGTATGTATTGATTGGAGAATTACAATGGGGTGTTGCAAGTCGACTATGGCGACTCGCATGTAGGATGAAGGTGGAATCACCCCTCTAGGGTTCCTTGCTAGGGGTTTATATGAGCACCCCCGGTTAAGGTTTACAAATATGGTGAGTCGATTAGCGACTCACGGGCCTAATAGGCCATGTAACTACTCTCCTGGGCTATCTTCAAGCCCAGTCGCCAGCACTGTTTCCAGATCTAGTCAGCCAAGCAAGTCGAGTGAGGCCCTTAGGCCAGTCGGCCCAGATGAGTCCCTCTGGTGATAGGCCTCGTGGGCTATATCCCCATCAACAAGTCTCTCCTCTAAACTACTATTACCCTTCTTGATAGTTTTTTTTTTAGATATTACCCTTCTTGATAGTTGACGGAAATGTTTTAGATTTCTCCAGGTCTGTTTTGTGGAAAAGGAGTAGCTTGCCAACTGGTAGAAGCTAGGTTTAGTGGACAATGGATCAGTGACTTATTGGAACTCGACACAATGAACCGGAGCAATGAAGACTTGATGAAGGTAGCCGATATTGACAAATGCCAGGACGGACCGTGAACTAGATTTGTTCTTCATTCGCAAGACCCATCCAAAATATCTTGAACTTTGTACTTTGGTTCATAACATTTGTTCTATAGTACTACTTGCAAAGAAACCATACTTTAAGTAAGTGTATTATACATATACATGACTAATTTCAATGACATGAGGTGTTCTTAACATATGGTACCTCGGGACTATTTGTAAAAACATAAATCCTTGATTATTTGGGTTATAATTTCATTCCCAAGGGAATCGGAAAGGGATTTGGTGAAACTCTTTCAAATACCCTTGCACCAAAATCCACGGGTACCGTGGAGTGTCTACACAAATATAACGGGGTTTGTATTTTTAAAATATCTCATCCAAAAACATCTTGGTAAACGAACTATTGAGGAGTTTTCAAAATCTTAAACTAGATGGGTTTAACCCCCTGCAATTTCTTGAATACACATAAAAATACACTAAAAATAAACAAAGCCTAATTGACACGAAGCAATCAAATACTCACATCTCATCCACATATAGGTGATCTTGGTGTTGTTGTCATTTCAAGCCCTGACTAGTGGTGATGGTCAGTTCACCATGGGATCTTACCAACCAGCAGCTGGTGGGAAAAAATTCTAGTCAAATGACCTCTAGAAAAATGTATACATTTGTATCAAAGCAAAAAATATGTGGGTAGAGATAGTTGATGTAGACTCGTAAGGTAACCATTACCTAATTTGAGATTTTGAGCACAAGGTGGCCAACAGGACGGCTATAGATGGATTTGTTTCTGGCCACCCAAACTCATGTCTTTTATTTACATGGCTGTAATTGACATCTTTTTTGCACCACTTGAAATGACACCGACATCAAGATCACATGGAAGACCTAGAACCACAGTAAACCATTCATTTTCCATGTTACTAATTATCAGAGTTATTCCCTAAAAAAAGAGTTATTGGATGCCTTTCTTTAATCAAAATAATCATTTGAATATACAAACATAAATGAGAATTGAACCCACAATTAAATGACACAATCAGTTACACAAGGACATTTATCCACGGCATTACTAAGGAGCTACGTGCACAAAAATGCAAAATGAAATGAAAACAATAAGTGGGCATACAAGTTCTTTTCCATTTATATTTATTATTTTCCCCATCCTACATATTGCCGAACGGAAATACGGAATTATGTAGTCAGGCATGAAGAGGTGGCTTTTGGACGTTGGTGCCCATTGTGTGAGGTGTCAGTTGAGGGATTTACGGGGGCTCAGCTCCAACCAAAAATATTTTCGTATATAGAGAGCGGAAGCTTCTTCTCCATGCTCATATCTTATTAGGACACTGCAGTACCCCACAGGACGCGAGAGAAGGAGAGGCGATTCGGTTGGTTTCAAAAAGTGGACTAGGAGCTCAATCTGGTAAGTGATCCTATCCTGTCCCTTCTTCAGTGTACTCTGAGTTCTTCAATGGTGTTCCTGGAAATACAAAGGTTTCATTGTTTGGGTACTAATCTGGTTATGAGAATTGTATTCCAAACTCTCAAATCCGTGTCTTGATCTTTGGTTCTCCCGGAGCTGCTTCTGTATGCTAGTGGAGCTTTGTGATTCTGTTAGTTCGTTTCTGTAACCATTGGAGTATAGAGGTGCTGATCCTAATATTAAGGGTGATTTCGATTGATCTTCCTCTTCTTTTTGCACCATGCTATAAAATTCATCAGTAGTTTTTTTTCCTTAGTTTCTAACGTAAATAAGAGGAAATTCAGAGAAACCTTTGCACTGCAGTACTGCACCCTCCGGTTAAATTCAGGAATTAATCATGTTTGATGTGTTCCGTTTGAGAAGTTTCTGTATGTTTTCCCTTGCAAAATAGATGTCCATCCAGTATCCTCTTGTACACAATTATCGGTCTTGAGATGCATCAGCCATAAAAGAAACTTCTTCTGAATTGCAAATGTTTCCATGGTGCAGTTATTCAGAAGTACTGACTGTAAAACTAACCAGCACAAACAAAATTGTGTTCTTGCAGATGGAATAATCTGATAAGCCAACACCCTGACTGCTCAAATCCCTCAAGGCCTCCAATTCGAATAAGAACATGGGTGAAATTCCAGAGCCAGAGGGTGCCAAGCTGACGCCGGAGCCATCGTCCTGCCTCAGCCTGAGAGTCTTCTATCTGAAGCTGAGCAGGTGCGAGCTGAACGAGCCCATGCTGGACACTCTGACCATCACCCACACCCCGCTCACCTCCGACACCATCCTGGAAGCGATCGGCGACAGGGCAATCACCAGCGGCAACGGCAAAGTCTCGTGCCCACTCCACAGAGACCGCGTCAACGCGGCGTCGTCGCGAGAGGCCACCTTCGTGAGCACGGAGACCGTGAGGATGGCAGGGAGCGTGCGGTTCGAGGTCCGGGTCGGCAAAGACGAGAAGCTCCTCGTGGGGATCATGGAGATGTGCGACGTGCCGGATGGCTTCGGTGGGGTGGAGAAGAACGGGTGCTGGGTGATGAAGTGCCAGGTCTCGATGCAGCGCGGGTCGGGGTTTCTGAAGGGCGGCGAGGAGGACGCCAAGTCGCCGATGATCGAGGTGTACGTGGCCAGTCTGTTCCGGGGCAGTCCGATCGTCTTCACCAAGGCGATGAAGCTGCGGTTCAGGACGAGGAGGCGTCAGGTCAAGGTGCCTTTCATGGAGCCCATCCCTGAATGCGGCGAGCACGCCGAGGACGCGAAAGAAACGCCGCAGGCTGACCAGAAGCATGACCGACAGGTAGTTCCAGACATCCATTCAGAATGTTTAATCACATTTCGAAAAAAGAATCAGAATGTTTAATCACATCCTGAATTGCAGAGCTGTTGCTAAATATTTGAACTGCATCTTGTCCTCAGGAACTATCGGAGTACCGGTGCTACAAACCGGAGCCGGGCATTGACGACGTCGACCTCGACAGCTTGTACGCGCGAACGGCTGGCCTGCAAGGAGAGGACAGCGAGCTCTCGTGGTTCACCGCCGGCGTCAGAATCGGCGTCGGCATCAGCCTAGGCATCATCCTCGGCGTCGGCGTCAGCGCTGGGCTTCTGGCACGTTCTTACCAGTCTACATCCAGGAGTCTGAGGCGCCGGTTAATCTCGGGCCTGCTCTGAAACGGCAGCCGATATTCCAACGCAGGGAACCAGGAGGTCCAGGACACAAGATGTGACTCTTTATATGGAAAAAGAAGGCCAAATTAGTGTGCATGGAGATTTCTGTTCTGGACTGTGTTTGTACATTCTTCTGCCTTTTATATAGAAACACTCGTCTTGCGCTGCAGATCTGCAATATGCTAACTGAACATGTATCTATCGTTACAACTTAGAGCAACTCTAACACAACATAGACATAAAACCCGTCAAAATTGTATTTTTCCGTTGAGTTTACGGGTTCGGCCAAAAAATGACCCAGACGAGAGCCTGAACTCGAAGCCCTAGCCCGTAAAATTAGTTCGGGGGCCCGAAAAATGTGACGCGCGTCCGTATTAAAACGGGCTGCGGCGGGAAGTTCGGTTTCTAAACCCTACTCCCCCCTCCGTGGCCGCCGTTCCGCCGTCTTCCTCCACCTCCTCTGATGAGAAATCTCGCCACCGCCAACTCCGCATTCGCTCCACCGCGACCTCCACATGGCTAGCCATGTAAGCTCCACGAGGGGAGGCAGTCGGTTGGGCGGCGGAGACTCGCCGCCGCGGCCCCCCGTTTTTCGCTCGTAGGTGGAGCACCGAAAATGGAACCGGTCCGAGAGCGCGCGCAAGCGCATCGTCTGCCGGTGGACGAACTGGGGGCTTACGCCCCATGGGATGCTCGCCCGCTACGCAAACGGTGGCCAGGGCTCCTCCGACGAATCGTGACGCCCCCTCTCCTTCCGGTGTACGACAGATTACTTGGTAACTTACCAGTCGGTCACCCATCCTCACACTACTCCACCCTCAACATGCTTAACTTCTCGGTTCTTTCCTGCCGTGCTCCCGCGAATGTGGTTGTACCTTGTTGTAAATACTACCATAAGATAATAATATAGCATTCGAATGTGAGAAATTTGAATATGTTTAAATCTTTAAACCGCAAGTGGACAAATAATATATGCATAACTATTAGAAAAGTGTGAGGAATTTGAATAAGGAATAATTTATTTTTATTCTTTTATTAATATTATTATCAAATAATAATATGCATTATTCATATAATATTACCAAATAATTAATATGTTTAAATCGTTAAACCGCAAATGGACAAATCATATATGCATAACTATTAGAAAAATGTGAGGAATTTGAATATGAAATAATTTTGTTTTTATTCATTTATTATTATTATCAAATAATATATGCATTATTCATATAATATGGCCAAATAATTAATATGTTTAAATCTTTAAACCGCAAGTGGACAAATAATATATGCATAACTATTAGAAAAATGTGAGGAATTTGAATATGAAATAAAAAATTATTCATTTATTATTATTATTACCAAATAATATATGCATTATTCATATAATATAGCCAAATAAGTAATATGTTTAAATCTTTAAACCGCAAGTGGACAAATAATATATGCATAACTATTAGAAAAATGTGAGGAATTTGAATATGAAATAATTTTGTTTTACTCATTTATTAATATTATTATCAAATAATATATGCATTATTCATATAATATGGCCAAATAATTAATATGTTTAAATCTTTAAACCGCAAGTGGACAAATAATATATGCATAACTATTAGAAAAATGTGAGGAATTTTAATATGAAATAATATTTTTTTTATTCATTTATTATTATTATTATCAAATAATATATGCATTATTCATATAATATAGCCAAATAATTAATATGTTTAAATATTTAAACCGCAAGTGGGAAAATAATATATGCATAACTATTAGAAAATTGTGAGGAATTAATATGCATTATTCAAATTAAATATGCATAACTATTAGAAAAGTCTGAGGAATTTAATATGCATTATTCAAATAATATGTCCATTATTATTAGAAAACTGTTAGGAATTTAAATAACAATATACTAGAAAGATTTAATATATTGATCGCGACGATTCATATGTTCATACATAGAAGACACACACGACACCACACACCACACCACCATGCATCTACTCATAAATATTAAGTCCGAGGAGATCCATCAGGCTATTGTAGCCAAGTGCCCGAAAATGCCTCCTACCCAGCTCGAAGCCGAGGCGAGCGTCGAGAGCGGCATACTGCAGTTGCTTATGCCTATGGCTCAAGGAAAAATCGCCCCATCCAAAAATCAGTGCCTCTTCTTCTAATTCCTTGGCGGTCTTCGGCGCCTTGTTCTTCTTATAATTAAACTTCTTCTTCCGCTCGAGACCCGTCCCAATATAATGATTTACCAAATCATACAAACTCGGAGTCTTCTTTTTTGGGAAGGGGTTCTGTAGGATCTGCTGGAGGTTGATCGGAGATGGAATAATAATTTTGTAGGTCTGCAGCATATTCACATCATTGTGGATTGCCGCGCCACAGAATATGATGTTCTTGTCCGCAAGAAAATCGATGAGCAGTTGTGGCACGGTGAAGACGAAACGAAAGCGCGGGAGAGATTTCTCGCCGTTTCGCGCGCTTTCGCTTCGTCCGGAGTCCCCGAGCGCTCCCCGGTAGGCCGGGGTTGGCGTGGGCTCGCCGGATGGATGAAAGCCCAAATCCAACGAAAAACGAGGAACCGGGGGCGCGGCTGGGCCATTTTTCGCCGTCCGGATGAAAAAATGGCACGCCGGGGGCCTGTTCGGGGAGACAAGTGGAGATGCTCTTATCAGCACAATTGTTTCTTATGTTACTATGACTGATAGACGCATGTGCAATGGAAGATGAGGCTTCACAGGTATACATTAGGGACGAAATATGTTAAGTATGTTATCATGCTACACATTATTTGACATGTTTTGGTACAATCCCAGCCTACTGCCTCTCATGGATGTTTGTCTGATTACCATGGTTCTTTCAGTATTCAATATTGATATACAATTTGCTTACATTTCTCTGTTCTGTATTTTCAATTCAAATTCTGTTTGTTCCCGAACACTTATGCATGTCACTGCACTAGCACACAATATTAACATGCATTATTTTGTCCATCTAATGCTTGGTGAAGTACTTATCACTTTTCGCCTGTCTCTGTCACTTTAAGATCTTTATCAAACTCTTTGAGGTGATCAACTAATCTTAAGAAGCATTATCTTGTCACAGTATTTGTTGAAACATTGAATAGATGCTTCCTTCAGGATAAATTTCGATCTAAAAAAGGTTGTGTACGTGATGTTTTTTGTCTTTTTCACAGAAGTCACAAAAAATGTCGATTTTTTTGCAAAACTTGATGTGCGCGCGTAGAATGTCGATACGTAAGCATGAAATTTTTTGTTTGAATTTTTTAATATTTCAAAATATATTTTCCGGTGGCTGGATCATATGCTCCCATGTGTCGAATTCAGTTTCTCCTTCAAGAATGTCAGTGAGCGTGACATTGTATTTAACTTCAACAAGGTACCATGATTCTCTTGTTTGATATTTATTGGATAGTCACTGCTATGATTCCCGAAAGCAGAAATTTGTGTTCCCACGAAACGATGACACTACTATAATAAATAAAAGTTCACACCATGTAGCATTGGTTTTTAATGATCGTTGATTTGCTGCACGTAATATGTTTTTGGCACATGGATCATATAAAATATATATCCAAGTGCACAATGTAACAAATACTTAAATCTTATAGGATTCATGTTACCGCTTGTTGCATATCTAGTTCATTATCAGCAGCCGACCAAATTATCACAGTTGACATTCCAAGAAGCATTTTCTGGCTAATTATATGCTTTTTAAGGTCTGCATATCTATTTCACTATCCACTACCGACCAAATTCTTATAGGTGAAATTCCAAGAAGAATTTTCTGGCTAAGTATATGCTTTTAAGTCTGCATTTCTATTTCATTATCCACTACTGATCAAATTATCACAGTTGAAATTTGAAGCACTTTCTTGCTAAAAGTATATGTTGTGAAATCATACTAGTGGCCCCACTGAAGTTCTGCAGTGTCTCCGTAGCGGGTACCTCAAATTTTCAGAAGTATTTACATATGAACAAAGGATCAAAACCACAGTTGCAGTGGTATCTCAAGCATGGTTCAGTTTGAAGTACAAGTTATGAAACATTGATAGATGTAATACCAAGTCTTCTCGAGATCTCAGCAATGAAGACATAACTGTATTTAACCATTATTGTCGAGATTTAAATGATAGCGCACTATAGCATATCTGGAGGGTCCACGCAAAATTTTAGCTATTTTCCTTGCTATGGCGCTATTAGAGAAATAGCATACTATATCGCGCTAAAATTTTATAGTGTTAGCACGCTATTTTTTCCAGCCTATTGGCCCAAGAGCACGAGTTTTCCTATTTAATAAAGGAAGAAGTAGCTTTTACTTTTTCGTGGTGATGAACTGCAATCTGCAATCTGTTGGTTCCTCTTCTGAATCGGAAGATAATATCGCTAATGCTGATGATTCTTAATAATTAATTATTTTATACTAGGTTGTTGCCTTGTGGAATGCTTATGTAGCCTTCTAAAATTGGAGAACTGTTTTTGTATTTGGTTATGTATGTATGGTTCAGTCATTTTTGGACTATATATTCTTCATTTTTGCGGAAAAGATTTATTTTTAGGCTATATATGAGTTTTTTTCATAATACTATTTGAAATATAGCATGCTATTAACACGATATAGCGTCCATAGCGTTTGAAGAAGGCCGCCGCTATTTTAAACCTTGAGAAAAATAGAGAAAGAGCCAACCTCTCCCTATTGACCTTATACAGCTGTGACATTACTAAGCAATGATGATAGTTGATTATTTAGAACTTTTTAGGAAAAGGGAAGCTAGTGACGCTTTTGGCCCCTAAGAAGCTCCAAAACATGCTGATGCATATGATGCTACTACCCTCAATCCCATTCTTGATGTAGTGTTTGCCGCCTTTGTTATAAACGCGACAAACAAATAACAAAGAACGAGAAAGAAAACGCAGCGGAGACATAAGATTTTAACGTGGAAAACCCCTCCAACACAGAGGAAAAAAAACTACGAACGCCAGCCAGCAAAATTTCACTATATCGGAGAGTGTTTACAAACGTCGGTGGTTATCTTATAATCTGATAAACCCTAGCTAGCGTCTTACAAGAGGTATATATAGGCAGTGGCATCGATCCGTACCACGGGAGGGGGGGGGGGGGGCAGCAGCCATCCCTGCCAAAGTTGTCAGAACCGTGATTCTGAATCAGATCGGAACCTCTATAGTAGGATCGTAACCCGTAGGATCTTAACTTTTAGAATCGTAAAATCTTAGATTCTATGTAGTAAAATCGTAGGACCATTTGACTTATTTTGTATCATAAAGTCGTAGAATCTCATAGTAGAATCACGAGTCTAACAACTGGTCCCTGCAGGGCACGTCGTATGGCCTACCGGCGACGGGCCTCACTCCGCTCATCGGAAGTTAGCCTCCCTTTAGAATGAATTTGGATCACAATGTAACAAACTCCACTTTGAGACAAACTCCACCTTGTAGCATGAACTTCAATAATCTTCTAAACAACAAAGAAAAACATTTGCTGGCGCCATGCAACAGCCACTTGGGCAAAACAGTTATATCAACCAAGTTCGAGCAAATCTCAAACTTGACAACATGAACTGGCTTTGTTATCGTATCAGCAGGATTATCATGAATACTTATCTTGCATAACTTCAGTTTACCTTTAGCAACAATGTCGCGAATATAATGGTACTTGACATCAATGGGCTTTGTCCTCTCATGAAACATTTGATTTTTAGTAAGGTATATTGCACTTTGACTGTCAGAAAACAAATTAATGCAAAAAATCATCTCCACAAAGTTCAGCAGTAGCCATATATTTCTGCTTTGTCCCAAACCTACCGGCGATGGGTCTCGCTCCGCTCATCAGAAGTTAGCCTCTCTTTAGAATAAATTTGGATCACAATATAACACCCTTTAATTGATGGAAGTGTATATATGTAGAGATGCACAGTTTTTTCTGGTCGGACCAAAACTGCAGTTGTTCATCCCAATAGTCTTTTCTCATGTCATAAAAAACGATACCAACAGTGGGAGGAACCACAATGGTATTTTATTATTATTAAGAGAGTGGCGAGGCTCGAACTTGGGCTGCCTAGCACACCACCTCATGTGCTAGCCAGTAAGACCCCATAGTAATGACTGATGAGAAGTAGTAAGGGCATCTCCAGCGGCGCGATACAAACGGACGCTGAGCGACCGTTTGCGCCCGCCGGGCTGAAAAATGCTTCTGGTACCACCTCTAGCGTGGCGACGCAAAGTGACCAGGTGATGGCACGTGATGCACACGTCCGTTGGGAACCCCAAGAGGAAGGTGTGATGCGCACAGCAGCAAGTTTTCCCTCAGAAAGAAACCAAGGTTATCGAACCAGTAGGAGATGAAGGCCACGTGAAGGTTGTTGGTGAAGGAGTGTAGTGCGGCGCAATACCAGGGATTCCGGCGTCAAACCTGCACAACACAATCACAATACTTTGCCCCAACTTAACAGTGAGGTTTTCAATCTCACCGGTTTGCTGTAAACAAAGGATTAAACGTATGGTGTGGAAAATGATGTTTGTTTGCAAAGAACAGCAGAGAACTGTGATTGCAGTAGATTGTATTTCAGATGTAAAAGAATGGACTTGGGTCCACAGTTCACTAGTGGTGTCTCTCCAATAAGATAAATAGCATGTTGGGTGAACAAATTACAGTTGGGCAATTGACAAATAGAGAGGGCATAACAATGCACATACATATCATGATGACTAATATGAGATTTACTTAGGGCATTACGACAAAGAACATAGACCGCTATCCAGCATGCATCTATGCCTAAAAGTCCACCTTCGGGTTAGCATCCGCACCCCTTTCAGTATTAAGTTGCAAACAACAGACAATTGCATTAAGTACGTGCGTAATGTAATCAACACAAATATCCTTAGATAAAGCATTGATGTTTTATCCCTAGTGGCAACAACACATCCATAACCTTAGAACTTTCCGTCACTCGTCCCGGATTCAATGGAGGCATGAACCCACTATCGAGCATAAATACTCCCTCTTGGAGTCACAAGTATCAACTTGGCCGGAGCCTCTACTAGCAACGGAGAGCATGCAAGATCATAAACAACACATATATGATAGATCAATAATCAACTTGACATAGTATTCCATATTCATCGGATCCCAACAAACACAACATGTAGCATTACAAATAGACGATCTTGATCATGTTAGGCAGCTCACAAGATCTAAACATGATAGCACAAGAGGAGAAGACAACCATCTAGCTACTGCTATGGACCCATAGTCCAAGGATGAACTACTCACGCATCAATCCGGAGGCGGGCATGATTATGTAGAGTCCTCCGGTGATGATTCCCCTCTCCGGCGAGGTGCCGGAGGCGATCTCCGAATCCCCGAGATGGGATTGGCGGCGGCGGCGTCACGGTAACTTTTCTCGTATCGTGGCTCTCGGTACTAGGGTTTTCGCGACGGAGAGAATAAATAGGCGAAGGGGCAGAGTCGGGGGGCGCCTGAGGGGCCCACCCCATAGGCTGGCGCGGCCAGGGGCCCCACCGCGCCGCCTTGTGGGGTGGCCGCCTCGCGTCCCCTCTTCGTCTCCTCTTCAGACTTCTGGAAGGCTCCGTGCAAAATAAGACCGTGGGCTTTTGTTTCGTCCAATCCCGAGAATATTTCCTGTGTAGGATTTCTGAAACCAAAAACAGCATAAAACGAGAGCCGGCGCTTCGGCATCTTGTTAACGAGGTTAGTGCCGGAAAATGCATCAAAATGATATAAAGTGTATGTAAAACATGTGAGTATTGTCATAAAACTAGCATGGAACATAAAAAATTATAGATACGTTTGAGACGTATCAAGCATCCCCAAGCTTAGTTCCTACTCGCCCTCGAGTAGGTAAACGATAACAAGGATAATTTCTGAAGTGACATGCTACTATCATAATCTTGATCAATACTATTGTAAAGCATATGAGATGAATGAAGTGATTCAAAGCAATGGTAAATATAATGACTAAACAACTGAATCATATAGCAAAGACTTTTCATGAATAGTACTTTCAAGACAAGCATCAATAAGTCTTGCATAAGAGTTAACTCATAAAGCAATAGATTCTTAATAGAAGGTTTTGAAACAACACAAAGGAAGATATAAGTTTCAGCAGTTGCTTTCGACTTTCAACATGTATATCTCATGGATAATTGTCAACACAAAGTAATATAATGAGTGCAAATAAGCAAGTATGTAAGAATCAATGCACACAGTTGACACAAGTGTTTGCTTCTAAGATAGAAAGAAGTAGGTAAACTGACTCAACATAAAGTAAAAGAAAGGCCCTTCGCAGAGGGAAGCAGGGATTACACATGTGCTAGAGCCTTTTATTTTAGAAACATGGAAACAATTTTGTCAACGGTAGTAATAATTCATAATATGTGTTATGCATAAAACCTCCTATAAGTTGCAAGCCTCATGCATCGAATACCAATAGTGCTCGCACCTTGTCATAATTAGCTCGGATTTCCATGGATTATCATTGCATTACATATGTTTCAACCAAGTGTCACAAAGGGGTACCTCTATGTCACCTGTACAAAGGTCCAAGGAGATCACTACAAGAAAAGTTCTGATAGACAACGTCTCAAAAT
>NC_061510.1:28407314-28548180 GCF_022539505.1 Lolium rigidum | reverse complement strand
GTCACTTTGGGGCCTCGGGTTCCGGACAGCAATATGTGTATACAACTTGCAGGTTGACGAGGAGGAGGATGAAGATGATGAGGACGATGATGACGAGTGATCCCCTTGGGGCGTTAGTATGCTTCTTCTCCCTTTTTTGGTGTGTCGATGCCAAAGGGGGAGAAGTTGATCTATTATGACGGGAATTTGCATGGGGATGCCAAGGGCTTGGTGCTTCATTTTGGTTTTTCGGCCTTGGCATCAAATCTTATCCCTAGTTATTTGGAACTCTATTCGTATGTGTGTTTGCTACTATATTTGTGGATCTCCCGATCCCCCGGTTTGTATTAAGATTTAATCATTCGTAGCCTATTGGTCTTCACTATTTATCTCTTGATTGGCTACATCTATCATGGAGGCATTTTGGTTTTTCGTCCTTGGCATCAAATCTTATCCCTAGTTATTTGGAACTCTATTCGTATGTGTGTTTGCTACTCTATTTGTGGATCTCCCGATCCCCCGGTTTGTATTAAGATTTAATCATTCGTAGCCTATTGGTCTTCACTATTTATCTGTTGATTGGCTACATCTATCATGGAGGCACTTATTATGAGTTTGGGTTTTATCAAGGCAAAGGTATGAAAATTCACCCAAAGTCTCTTATATGATCTTATGATTGCCTCCATTGTATGCTTGTGCTATATGTTCTTGTCATATGTTCTTCTTAGCACTTGGGCATGGTTTGTAGAATCTAGGGGGAGTTTTTCTCTCTAGGATGTGTGCATTTGTATACAAATGCATATTCTAGATATGCACACATCTAGGGGGAGCTCCGTCTACTTTTGCAAATCAAATATCTTATCATAATATCTTATGCTTTATTGCAAATTCTTGTGTTGTCATCAAACACCAAAAAGGGGGAGATTGTAAGAGCAAGATACATATCCCGTGTTTTGTGTGTTTGATAACAACACTCGAATGATTTTAACCGTGCACAAAGATTGTCTTTGATAGGTTTGCAAAGTGTACGGTGCCCTCGCTGAACACATTTTGATCGGAAGAGTGAAGCGTAGTTCTTAGGTTTTCTGGTTTTGTGTGTGTGTCGCGAGGTAACATGGTAGGAGAGGAAAAGAGGAAAAGCGAGTTTCAGCCATAGCGGTACTACCGGTACCGGGAGCGGTAGTACCGCTACCCTACTGGTACCGCTCTGAGGTACCGCTCTGGAGGTTTCTCACGCAATTGTCCCACAGAACAAGTTACGGTACCTCTGCGGTACCTTGAGCGGTAGTACCGCTTGCAAGCGGTAGTACCGCCTATGGTACCGCTTAAGTACCGTAACTAGTTACGGCAGTACCGCTTCGGATCCAGTAAGGTTTGGACCCCATTGCGGTACCTCGAGCGGTACCGCGAGCGGTAGTACCGCTATGTGTCCACGTGGACAAGTTCTGTGGGGATTTCGAATCCAGAGCGGTAGTACCGCTTACCAAAGCGGTAGTACCGCTTAGGCAGAAACTGCACATAACGGTTGGATTTGAGGAGACCTATATAAAGACCTCTTCTTCCCCAGCTCGTTTTTAGCTCTTCTCTCTCCCTCTCCTCCATTGTTGCTGAGCTCAAACTTAGTGGATCTCCCTACCTACCCAATCAATCTTGCTCATACTTTGAGGAGTGCTGGAGGAGACCCCGATCTATCGTTCTACCGAGAGAAATTTCACCAATTCGTGGTAGTCCTTAGTGGATCTTGGTGGTAGGGTTCCTTTGGTGGAATCTTGGAAGAAGTGCACCTATGGAGGCTAGCTTGGTATTGTGCTAGCCCCATAGGTTGTTGGGAGCCTCCTTGTGGTGTGGAGCTCGCCCCAACCTTGTGAAGGAATCACCGCCTCGACCGGTGCCATAGTAGAAAAGGGGGAGCCCCTTCGTGGAGCTCTCTCGAGGAAGAAGGTGAGGCCTTCCTTAGTGGTGTGGCCGCCTAGCCTCTTGTGTGAGGCTAGCACCTCCTCAACGCAGATGTACTCCCTTTTGTGGGAGGAACTGCGGGAAACAAACCTCGCCTCGTCTCCGCGCCCTCCGGTTGTCCCGCTCCTCACTCTTACTATCTTGTTTGGTTCCTTTACTTGTTGCTCTTGTGTATGATCATACTAGGAGCACTTTGAGCATCAAGCTATCACATTTACTTCCGTTGCACCGCTAAAATTGAAAAAAGCTAAAACTTGACGTAGCGTCCATTCACCCCCCCCCCTCTTGTTCGCTACGATCCATTAAACGACGACGCGCCGCCTGTGCCCTTGCCCGGGCCCTTGCCTCCTTCCTTGTTGTCGCCTTCTCGTCCGCCGCCTCCAGTACCTCCAGCCGTGCGAACTTGGCGTCGGAGTCCCCCTCCTCCTCGTCGTCGCTGCCAAAGGTGCCTCCATCCTCCTCGACCTACGTCGGCGTGGAGCCAGGGTCGCTGGGCGTCGCAGGCGTTTCCCACCAATGCAGCTATCCCGGCAAGGACGAGTTGCTCATGGCGCTTGGCTAGCCGGTGTTGGAGAAGAAGAAGAAGATTGGCAGGCGGTTAAGCAGGCGTAGGGGTTATATTCTGCGCGGATTAATGGCGGCATGTATAACGAAGAGGCCCGCGGTTGCTCTTTCGCGGCAGTTCGGCGCTCCATTCCGGCGATTGGCGGGTTGATCGGCGCGGTTGCCACTCCGGCGGTTGACATCGGCGCGTCTGCTGTGCTTTAATTCGAGGCCGATCGAGCCACGGTCGCTACCAGGCGGATCCGTGAGGGAAACGAGCGGACGATCGGCGCGACCGCGCAGCGTCCACGGAGACGCAAACGTGCCGCATATTTGCGCCGTGTTTGCGTCGCTCGGACATGATGCATCAGTCCGCTGGAGCAGGTTGCAGACGCATTTCCAATCCGTGCGGACGCAAACGGTGAGCGTCCTTTTGCGTTGACCAGTTGGAGATACCCTTAGGATGAAAATGCAAGAGGTAATTGCACCACTCATACAATAACTTGTTCTTCATGTGCATTTTCATACAAAAAGTTGCAAGGTGTGTTCCCATGGTACAAGAACTTGCATCTCACGTGCAAATTCATGCAAAATCCTGTGAGACCAACACTTGGCATGCCACGTCTGCAGAAAACAATGTAGGTGTATTAGCAAACAAGTCCTTCCCGGGGGTGCTTAATTAGGAGCAGAGTAGGTGGGATAGCCGGTCCGGGAGTGCAGGTGGTTCATATCCGTGCGGCACGGCGAGGTCTATGGCAGCGGGAAGCAGCAACGAGCATCTGGATCATGACAGCAGCGGCGGCGGCGAGGCCGCGGGGCTCTGCGAAGTGCAAAGGTGCCGCAGAACGCTGTTGAGGTCGGGCCCTGGCTGGTGAGCCGCACGACCTCCACGGTGCGCATGTGTCGCGGCCACGGTTGCGACCTGGATGGCGTGATTGCTCTGCTCCTGTTGTGTCTCCTTGTACAGTGACCTGAGCCATGCCGCCTCGGCCGCCCGCGCAATCACCGCGTTGTCGCCGGCTCCGCCTCGGAACTCGGAGGATGCGTAGTGGCCTCGCCGTCATATAATCTGGTGTCTTCCTGGCGTGTAGTATTGCATAAGTACGGGGTAGCTACTACGAGCAAACAATCAGTCAATCAAGTTGGCTAGCTACCTGGAGTAGATGCGTCTGTCTTCACATGGATTCATCGAGTCAGCTTGTACAACGTTTTTTCAGAAACTCTCATGGCGTTTGTGTTGTAGAAGGTGCGCGACATGGCCGGTGGTATGCCGGAGGCACATGTAGGCTCGCCGTCGCAGTGACCAGCTACTCCCCCAGGACCACCACGTAGACTGACGTCGTACGCGGTACGCCACGATGTCGATCGAATACAGGAAGTGCACATCACATATACACTGGCAAAGATCTCGGCAGGATTTTTGCCAATACGCAGCGCGCCAGGTCGCGCCACGTCCCGACCACGCCTGAGTAGGCCACGGCATTGCCGCCCGTCGCGGTGGCACGTCACGGCGGACGAGTACTACCCGACGTGCTGCGCTGCATTATGTACGCCATCATGACGCCAGACCTACGAAGGAAAATAAACCGTGCCACCTCCGTCTTGGAGCGGCGATCATCACCATCCTTTCCGCAACAAGTCCCGGTCGATCGGGCACATCCGACGAGCGTTGAAACAGCTCACCACGACCTTCGTGAAGTTGAACGCCTCCTCCTGTGTTGCCCGGTTGCACGACTTCTGCATGCCGACGCCGCACAGGCTCGTCATCACCTCCTACAGGATGATCACCCCGTTCAGAGGTGCCCTCTTTCGCACGACGCCCTCTTCCATTCGGCCGCTTCGGCGTGCTCTATCACCGCACCTTCGCCACGGAGGACCGTGTGCTCGACATGGGGGCATGGGGCAGTCGAGCGTCGACGTACGGGTTGTTTCGTAGCCGCCGCCGCACGCGCTCTTGGCTACCGTCACCAGCGCGTAGCTCGCATACGGTCAGGCCCCGCTTGCGATCAGAGTAATCGCCTATGAATGTCCTTGTCTTTCTGAGGTTCCGTCGTTCTAGCCATCTGTAACATATCTGTCTTTGTTTGGTTGCTTCACTTGCTTGTGTCAGCACCAAGAGAAACGCGGACGACACGCGGAGCGAGCACGGCAGCGTGGCGGCGTACTACCGTGCGGCCTTGCCCATTGCCGGAACCCTCGATCCAGCCAGATCGTACGTTGTGGGTTTGATCAGAGGAGAGGGGATTTAGTGATTTTCTCTTCTAATTCAGGGAGGGAGCTTGTTGTACATTGAAAGAAATGGTGGCCGTTTTCCAAGTGTCATCCTCACAACAATTTTGATGAAAATGCACCTAGAATACAAGTTCTTGTACTACTAGAACACATATTGCAAGTTTTTGTATGAAAATGTACATGAAGAACAAGTTGTTGTATGAGTGGTGCAATTATCTTAAAATGCAACTAGTGGGACTTGGTGTCCAAATTGCTCAATAGCAAAACGTGGGTGCCACCGCAGTGCACGCGCGGTACCACCGCTGACATGAATGATCTCTCGCAGCACGCCTACTGACACGAGAGGCCCCACCTGCCATTGTCATGCTGCAACGGATATTTTAGACGTTCTAGTAGCCGAGCCAAGGCTAGTGGCGCTCTCTGGGCCGGGAAAGGACAGGGAAGCAGGTGTCAGCTTTCCGGCGCCAGCGACACGCAGGAAAAAGAAACATGGCGCGCAGGCGGAGAGCGCATAGACCTCCGTGACCTCGCTCGCTCACGTGCCCACCCACATTGTCCCCACGAGTTCCGTTGTCCCCACCCATCCATCCCCCGACCAAAACCAACTAGTACCACTACAGTTGTTTTCAGTACTAATCGTAATCGATCTTGCACTGTTAATTTTAGTCGATGCAATCGAGATCCGATCACGGGGCTCCACCTGCCACAGGCTCGGCTAGGCTGGCACGTGGTACAGCTTTGAGTGAATTTTGGACGACCTTCTTGGCCCTGGGGTGAGTAAAGATAAGGTAAAATGCCGACAGTACACGGGGAAAGCGAGAATGTTTGTCTCTTCCGACGTCTTTTACCGTGCGCGTGCTTGCGAACAAGAGAGGACGGCAGTGATTATACAGAATACAAGTAGTAGAAAATTGGTTTGATTCTGTAAATAATTTAATGCCATATTCCAATTCTTCTTGTTGCAGACAAAACATAGCTGATGATACACATCAAGATGAGATGAGATCTATCCACGGATGAATCAAAGCAGAAACAAATCTAAATCCAGCCCCCTCACCATCCACCTCTCCGGTCCAAAAAATGGAAAAAACTGAAAGCTCCTAGCACGAACAAGGGTAAAAATCAAGCATCCATCCGTCGTGCCTATGATATATCTTGTGGGCAAGAAGATCAAAATGCATTGAATCACTCCATTAAACCTGTCCTCCGGGTAGTTGTTAACTCTGCGAAATCAATCAATTATTTCTTACCCTTTCCTCTTCCAAGTCGGGGAGTAAATGGTGATAACTATTTGCTCTCGTCTGATGCGGCGTCGGCGGGCTTGCGGAGCAGCACCATGTGCATGGGGGAGAAGATCCCGGTCTCGCCGCCGAGGGTGAGGTGCTTGGCGGTGTCGAAGAGCATCTCGTGGACCTCGACGACGCCCTTGGGCGCGATCCGGAGCAGGGTGAGGACGCGGACGACGAGGGAGTTGCGCCAGTAGGCGAACTTGCCCATCTTGAGGCGCGTCCACCACGGCAGCGCGGGGGGCAGCGCGAGGTCGAGCTCCTTGACGACCTCGAAGCCCACCTCCCTGGCGATGTCCGCGATCTCGTCGTGGTGGCGGAGGCCCGGGAGCGCGTCGCCGCGCTCGATGCCGTGGATGGCCTCGACGTGCGCGGGGTCGTCGGCGCGGTACAGCGCGGTGGTGACCCACTCGTAGGAGACGTAGAGACCCCCCGGCTTGAGCACGCGGAAGACCTCGCGGTAGACGTCCTGCAGCCTGGGCGCGTGGCAGGTGGCCTCGATGGAGTAGGCCCCGTCGAAGGAGGCGTCGGGGAAGGGCATGGCCATGAAGTTGCCGCACACCACCTCGCACTGGGAGTCGAGCCCGGCCTTCCGGTTGTGGGCGCGGGCGCGGTTCACCTGGTAGTCGTTGATGGTGATGCCGACGACCTTGGAGCCCGAGTGGGCGGCGATGGCGCGCATGGGCCCGCCGACGCCGCAGCCGACGTCGAGGAGGCGGTGGGTTGGTTTCGCGTTGAGGAGGTCGGCGACGCGCTCCTCGTGGACGCGGGTGGCGTCGCGGTCGGACTTGCCGGGCAGGGCGGGCGAGAAGTGGAAGGACTGGCCCCAGCCCCACTCGTAGATGTCGGTGACGAGGTTGTAGAAGGTGTCGACGAAGGCGGGCACCTTCTCGCGGTCTGCGGCGGTGGCGGCGGTGTCCTTGGGCGCGCGGAAGAAGGACCAGTACTGCGTGTACTTGTCCTTGACCTTGTCGTCCGTGATGGATCCCATCTTGAGATCCACGCCGCGCTTGCCCTTCACCTCCGCCGCGCCCATCACCCAGAAGAACCAGTACAGCAGGCCCACACCGGCCACCGCCGCCGTCCACGCCATGGTGGCGGTCTCCATCCTGCTGGGCTGGCGAGGAAGGGGAGAGGAAGAGGGGAGGTGGAAGAAGAAGACGAGCAGGGGATTTGGCCGGGCTTTGAAATATAACGAGCAGAGCAGAGACGCTTTGGGTGGAGCGTGTGCGAGTGAGCGAGAGGTGGGATCTGATCGGACGGCGGTGCGGATTTGGATGGAGCGCTGTCTGTGGCAGCTGGGGTGGAGGAGAGGTGGTGGGGCCCACCCACCCGTCCAGTCCAGCAGAGCCAGAGACGAGCACAGCTAGGCTAGCTAGCCAGCAAGATAGTTTTTGGCACGATGCAGCAGAGCGCGCTGGCAGTCTGACAGTGGTGCGTGGGCAGGAGTGGTAGGAATTGGGATGAACGAACAAGAGAGGGAGGGACACCCTGCCGTACTGCCATGTGTGTGCTGACGTGTACGCCGTTTTCTTTTTCGTCTCTCCTGCGTTCTGGCGCTGGCAGAATCTGGGGATATTTCCTTCTTCATAATTGAAGTAAATTACTCCACCAATTTTTTTGAATAAATTATACTCCAAAACTATATGACATTTTGGACTGCATCAATTTGTCAATATCTATTTTGTTAGTGTGGAACTGTTTCTCAACTAACTTCGTTCTCATTCAACATGTTATCAAATCTCACTTTCAAATAATGTTGCAACTCATAACTAGCAAGAATCACGATGCAAATCAAATGACTTGTAGGATTTCACTGAGCAAGAAGTTAGTTCTCAGCTAGCTGAGAACTAGCAAATTCCATTTTGTTAATGTTCGCAAAGAACTGCCAACATTGAGGCATGGAGTCACAAATTGCACTAATTTCCGTTGGTGCCAAACTCGCATGCCTCCAAAGTGGATCCGGAGGTGTGCGCCAGCGGTGACAATCTGGTGGGCTCCTACGGGACGCAGGGGCCTCGTGGGACGTGTCCGCCACCATCTTCGAGCACCGACGCTCGTTTCCATGTACGAATAGAAGGGGGAGCCATCCGGTAGCAAGGGTGGGCATGGGCGACGCCTGTGGTGCCCATGGAACCTATATCGAGGGCGGTGAGCTCGATGCTAGCGGGAGTATCCGATGTCGCTGGAAGACTACCTGTTGATGGATGGTGCTGCGCTGGCAAAGGAAAGTAACATAGATGCAGGGGAAACGCGCCTGCGGAGGAGAGGCACGCCATGGTGAGGAATTCGGTGGCGTGCATGGACAATTTGAGTAGAGATTTTTGTGATTTTTGGTGGGTTGTGGCAACGAAGAGTCATGAGGAGAGGGATGACAAGTGGGTCCCACGTCCATCTTAGCTCTTCCTCACATGTTCTCCAACTCAACACTTACATGTGGGACCCACTAGCTTGATTTACATTTAAAACTGTGTTAAACGGAAATTAGTGCGATTTAAGACTCCATGCCTCAATGTCGGTAGTTTTTTGCAAACATTTACAAAATAGGTATTCACTTGTTGACCTAGCCCGAAATGTGATAGTTTTATGTGATTTACTCTTAACTGGAATGAAATAAATGTATTTCCTTAACTGGTGGCCTTTTACCAAACTCAAAACTAATTTCGGAGTCTTAAAAACTTTCAACTTTTAGGAACCTTATGGATGGCTTAATTGACTAATTGGCTTCCTAGACTGAAATAACTTAATAATTTTTTTCTCCAAATAGCTTGGTCACAGCATTTTAGTTGGCTAGACAATGATGATGGAACCTTCGAGAATGTTTTCGATCTTTGGGTACGAAAAAGGTAGGTCAAATCATTTGGTATGGCAAGATTCAGATGACTTAGTCATTTTTAGCATATATTTTGCAAAACTTGCCAACTAAAGTGGCGTGTCCTCAATTTTAATTAAATCATCTAACATGTCATGACTAAAAGGGGACATAGAAGTTTAAAAGTATTCAAAGGGGAAGAAAGCGCGGAAATCCCAAATGTATCCTCTTGTGTTTTTTTTACAAAATTCGAATTCAACAATAATTTCAAGAAATTCTGAAAAATAATCTAGATGTAGACAATGATGTACTCTACCGCTATGTAAAATCTCAAGATGAAAATTTTATTCTAGGCTACACAAAAATGAAAAATCCTAATAAATTTTGGAGGTTTCAAAACCTATACTGCTCACTATCTATCAACAATTTAGTTAATTTTGCAGGGACCAAAATTCTGAGACTTCTGTATTGCTTTTTTTTTCACAGTGATAGAGTACATCTTTATCTACGTTCCAATTTTTCTTCATAATTTTTTGAAACGATGAAATGTCATTTTCATTTTTTTAAAAAAAATAGGCCTCACGTACCCCAAGCTACAAAACGCAACACTCACCAACAATGATCTAGAATTAGGCCATCTTCAACGGGCCACTGCAAACAGACATATTTTTTCCGTCGCTATGGGGGGGGGGGGGCAAATGGTAGGGCCACTGATGTCCAAAAAATGGACCGCACCTATGCTCTGGCGCATTCCCGGTTCAAATTTGGGGTGGGGTTTGCGGTCGTGCAACCTACGAGGGCCCCAAGTTAGTGAAAAAAATCACCATTTCATTATTTTTTTGGATGGCTACATCTTTCCATCACACTCTAAATATAATTATACTAGACTAAACTACATTGAGAGGTCATGATCTCTGCCTCTTCCGCGTCGGTAGACGCCTCGATATCGGTGGCCTTAGCCGCGATGCCAGCTGATACCTTCAATCCGAATTACGGATTGTAGTATGTAAGCTTTTTTTTCTTAGAAGACCTAGGTTTAATCGAACCTTGGGAAGCACTGCTAAATGGTGTGAAGGAAACATCTACAAAGCTTGCTAGTGTATTTTATCTTCAGTTTACCGGACCTATCTAGTTTAGTTTTAAGGAGGTTGTGTTCAATGATGGAAATAGGCAAGGTTAAGATTTCACCTGCAGCTATGCATACATATATAAATGAAGGTCATATGTGTAACAAATAAAATAGAGATAAGAGATTTGTGAGTAGTACATCCGTAAATACTTTTGCCCCTAAAGCCATATGTGACAAGAGCCAAATGGTTCAACCATTATCCTTACAGTCGCAAGCAACAACAGTTTTTAAGTAAATTCAGACCAAAGCCTTAAACTAGATGATTGTGCTATGATCCCGAATGAATCACTAAACATGTACCATTACTTTACCCTTTCCGCCACTGAGGTTTCGCGATAGCACGCCGTTCTCCACTCATCTTACCTCTTCTCTTGATTAACTCGAATGATATGGGTACCTGCAGATTATCAAGACGAGACAAACAGACAAGGGTACAAGATTGCAAAACTCTTATTCAATCCTTACATATATCATAAGATTAGATGCACATGAACGCTGTGAGAATTCACCCAAACCCGTAGCCCGTGAGGACTATTCACACATAATATCAAGATGAAATACAAGAGATAGAAATTATTGTGCAAAATAGTTAGATTGAAATCACAATATTCTTACAATGGTCGTCAATTCTCAAGAAGATCTCTATTACAATGGTGATGGCTATGACTATGGAGGAGATGGGAGATGGAATGGATGAACTATATATGGTGATGGATCTCCTTCGGTGTGGTGCAGATGGATCTGGTGGATGGTGGCTCTGTTTGGCGACGAATGACTCTCTTTTCAGCGTCGGTCCCTTCACGATTTTTATAGTGTTTGACCTCTGGAACGCAGATGCAGGTGGTAAGGGCGATGGTACGGGCGGGGCTTGCCCGTGCTGATATCCGTTAAAGCTTCCGGAACCACCTTTCCGAGCGTAGTCAACTTTGCCATGCTCCTGACGTGATTTTCTTCAATAATTGCAGGTTCATTCTTCCATTATGACGTGATTTCCTACATGTCATCCAAAAATAGAAGAGATTGCATATATTTGCATTGATTAGGCATTAGTGACAAGTTGAGAGGTAAACTTAGTGAATTTCTTGACTTAGCTAAGGGTTTAAACACGAGAAAATATGGCGTATTTCACAACCATCACCAGCGCTGTTGCGTCCTCTTCGAGCCGCTTTCACGCAAATTAAATTTCGGGCGGCGACGTTGCAGTTTCCCTAGACGCGCTGCAATACATCTCATCGCGCCTTGCTCCACGTGCCGGCGTTAATGTGCGCCACCGCCCCTTCGCCGCCTCCGGGGTATAAAACGGGGTGCTAGCTCATCGCCCATCACACACCACCCTAGCACCACACATCCACAACCATAGCCGCAGCCAACCAACTTTCTCCACACACACTCTATGGCGGGTTCAACTAGCTGCGGTCCCTGCCGTGTCAGGGGCAGGGCGGTCGTGTTGCACGCTCGCCGTCGCCCGAGGAAGAGGAGTGCCCCCACGACCAGTACTCCCAGTTCGTCGTCCTCATCAACGACGACCCTTTTCACAAGAAGAAGATCCCGGATAAGTTTGCCAAATTTCTCGTCGGCCGGGAGCCGAGCGAGGTGACCCAACAGGAAGCAAGCTACGTCTTCTGCCGATGGACCGTGGAGGTCTTATTCGATGAGGAAGGCAAGATGTACCTCCACACTAGCTGGAAATAGTTCTCCTGCGCCCACAACATCGAGGTCGGATGCTTGATGAACTTCTTCTACGAAGCCGACGATGAGATGAGCGTCAAGGTGTTCGACAATGAGTCTTGCCGTATCCACTACCACGACGACGACTCGGGGACAACGGCGGCAACAAAGAAGACGAGGGCTTGTAGGACCTCTAGTCTTGGTTTTTATGCCCTCCTTTGGTGTATTCAAGGTTCGAGATTCAAGGTTCGAGGATGTTCTTCGTCGATCGTTTAATGTTTTTTATGTAAAAGCGACGAAGCATCTCCAAAATTAGGAGTAAATCTTTAAATTTAAATAAAAATTGTTTGAGGGTCGTGTTTAGGGAACGCGGCTGAAGAGAAATAACTCCAAACATGGCACAAAGGAGCGGCGACCCAAACACTTAATCTAGCGTTTTAAAAAGAGGTTCGAAGATCACGGCTGGAGATGCTCTTAGTATCGAAAATGGCCTTAAAAATAGCTATTTAGGTAAGGAGAAAAAAAGGTCGACGCAATGTGCTGGATGTTGGTCCATCGCAGTCTGATTTGATGGATCGGCTTTTCTCGCTGGACGATATGATCGGACGAGAGCGTAGGAACAAGAGCAGCCTGGCTCGGCTGGTTCACTCCAGGTGATGTCAATCATGTGACGCATCAACAGCCAGCCTTTATCCAGAGAAAAATAATGGTTAATCATCGGCCAGCTTTGGTTTTAACGAGACAGATTTACGCGATCCCGTGCTAGCAGCGCACAGCTAGCTTCGTACTAGATCAGTTTCATGGCTCAACCCGTACAACATGCGCGCACGATCCCCGCACGCCATACTCATGTTACCGCACGTGCACCTAGCTACGCAGCATACAAAAATATTGCAACTTCTCTGCAACTGACACAATACTACTGACTTTGCCGAGCTCACTTCAGCTGTATAATTGCAAGCTTGCTCGGGAGACATTGCTTGAATAAAAGTAGTACAGGAAATCATCATAGTTTTGCATGGTGAGTATCAAAAACTAGTTCTGAACTTTGACTCATATGCTCCTGGTTGGCTGGTTGAATAAAAAAATCGAAAAATAGCAAACAAACTGAAAATTCTGTACAATAAAAATAAATAAGTGTTCTAACTTCACATCAAAAATCTTCGAGAAAAGATATATCTAGTGGTCTATGCAAAACAAGATAAAATAGGTTATTGTTTGGAACATCTAGATTTGTTGCTTACATTAATCCGTTTTTCCTTTTTTACACATACCACTATTTTTTTTTCTCAGAGATTTTTTGTGTGTAGTTAGAACACTTGTACATGTTCATTCTAGAAACTTTTTAGATATTTTTTATTTTGTTTACAAATTTTTCCCGATTCTTTTATTCAACCAGGAGCATATGTGGAGACTACTCTCTCGTTAGGTACGTACGAGCGTACGAGCGGAACCAGAACATATGCACCTTTAGGGAATCGCAATCCTCTCCCCCGCCCGCTCCCCCGCTCCCGTCGCCCCCCCCCGAGGGCGGACGGGGCACCGCTGCCCCACGCCCGCGCGCCCCTTCCCCTCCCCTTCCCTCGTCGTCGCCACCGGGCAAAGCCCTGGAGGTGCTGGCGGCGACGGCCTCCCTCTCCCCCGCGCGCAGGGACGCACCGTCGGGGCGGCCTCATTTCTGCGGCGGAGGAAGGCACCAGTCTTGGCCCCGACTGCTGCGGGCTCCCGCCATGGCGTAGCTCGTGCCTAGGCGCGGTGGTGGAGCCTCTGGCCACCACCGCCGGTGCAGCAGGGGGTGCTCGTGGGGGAGGCCAGATCTTGGCCCGCGGGCCTAGATCTGGGCTTGGTGGCCCGGTCGCCCTCACACCCTTGCCTTCCCCATCGTGGCCTCCCGTGCATGCTGTTGTCGCGCGGCTGGGGCTGATGGTGTCGGCTGAGCATCGAGTTGACCGTCCTGCACGGTGGCCGGGGTCTGGCGGTCCTGCTCAGCTGTGTCGGGACCATGAGGGTTCCGACTGTTTCGTTGCCGCTGTGGGCGACGTTCTTCACGACCATCCAGGAGTGGGTCCTTGGGCCAGCGCGTGCTCGCCGGGGTAGGCAGCATGCTCGCTGCTACAGCTGCTCTCGCGGCTTTGGTACGCTTTCCCTCTGACCAGTTTGGTCGCGCTCGCGCAGGTGGTGACGCTCTAGGGATGGTGGGGTCGTCGGGTTGCCGCCGATCTAGCATCGTTGACGTCTAGATCTGGGTTTGGCCGGGCATTGCCAGCCAGTCTGTGTTCACCTTGCGCTCGAGTCTAGTTGGGGCTAGTACTTAGTGTGGCTTCGGTTGGGGGCGACAGTGATTTCTGCTTTGTCTGCTCTACGCCCTCGCGATGGTGTCCGAAACTTTGATCGGGTTTTTGGACCTCAGCGAAAGCTGCACATGGCAGTGGCCTGTGCCAGTGACGGTGGCACCTGCAGGTGTCGCTCCCTTGTTGAAGGCGTCCCGATGATATCTCTCCTGTTCGAAGTGATGGGCTCCGTCCCTCTGCCTCAATCTGCTCTCCTTGGGGGGCTCGCTTTGGGCATGCCTCTCTGGTAGTGTCTTGTGGATCACCCTGTGACCTCTTACTGGTGTTGTAGCCCTCTCGCAGCGTCGGCTTGGCTGTTTTTACACGGCTTGCTGCGGTAGTTGATGCTCTCCCTAGCGCCTTGGGGGGCTTTGCTAGGTCGGCGTCTGGTCGTAGCCCTTGCCGGTGTGCTTATCACAATGCCAGGGGATGATGTTGTGTTCCAGGTCTGGACCTAGCTCGAGCTACGGGGGTGGTGGCTCTAGGGTCTGGGTGAAAACTTTGCAGGACCTTCTGTCTCTACCGGTGACGATGGTGCACTCTAGCGCCATACACCTTCTTGGAGGCGTCCCCCCCCCCTTTGGCTCCTCAAGCTCTGTTAGGTGGTCGGCCCTTCGTTGAGTTCCCCGTGGATTGCAGTCTTGGTGCGGTGGAGTTTTGTTGGTGCGGACATGGCCGTGATTGCTCCGGTGCTGTAGAAGATAAAGCTCCCTTTTCATGGTTCAAGTTGGCGTTCCGGCGGGCTTGACGTTACTTGTGTTGTCTTCTGTTTTGTGTTACGGTTTGCGCTTTGCGCGTGTGTGTTGTAACTTCTGGTGTAACTCCTAGCCGGTTGATGGCTTCGTTAATTTAAAGCCGGGCTCACTTCAAGCCTTCCGTCTAAAAGGAGCATATGTGGACGGGTTCATGAACGCCTTGTCTCGTTGCATACTCCTTTTCCACCTGTTTATTATGACATGTAGTATAAACATTGATTAATCACTCTAAAAATCATACCGTTTGATTCATATTCACAAGACGTTTCTTATGGTATATTTTTTGACAATAAATTATAATTGACTAAATTTATGGTAAACGTTTTCTCGAACTATGTATCGATCTAATAGACCGTTACAGAGGGATTAGTAGCATTCTCATTTTTAAAAAACCTTTGCAAATGGTCATATTAGTTGACAAGATAAGTAATAAATATGCAATTCGTGACATTGATTTATGATGCATCTAAATTCTTTGTGATCCAATACGAGAAAGGGTGAATTAGGTTTTTAGGAAGTTCTCCAGGCGATTGCTCACGATCGTCGTCACGACTCTTCTTCCATCAAAGTCGGGCTGTTCTGCGTACTGCCATTCCGTCGGCGTCTACTCCGACATATCTTCACCAACATTATCGTCAACAACATGACAACACAATCACCAAACAATCAACATACCCAACGTGATCCGATCTGTTTAGTTTTGGTTGTTGCATATGCATAACTACTGTTCATGTTGATCAGTACATCTAGTATGTTTGAGTTTCACATGTTAGGGCGTCTTCGATGACTGACGCAAATAGACCGATGTTGTCATTCAGTCCGCGCGGACAGTCTAAGGAAAAAAAAAAACTCCAGCCCACATGAAACATTAATACATGTGTGTCTAATAAACAAACAAGAGTTTCTAGTAAAGCCTCTTGTTGAATTAAATCGTTGATTAATTGATGATCAAAGTTTATTGATCATCAACATTGAATATTGTTAATAACGGAATCACGTCATTGGGAGAATGATGTGATAAACACACCCAAGTAAATATAGCAATATATACGATCAAGGCATTAAGTTTACATTGTTGTACCAAACACATTCGAATTAGCCCCAATCCTTACACCATGAGCTCATATCAATTACTGACAACAAAGAAGTGCTTTGATGACATCAAACGTCACACTGTAACATGGTGACTACAAAGGTGGCGTTGGGTACTATGAAGGTATTAGTTGAGCCTCATGGATCAAGTGTGAGATTTATCCATCCAGATGACAGAGAGATATATACTTCGGACCCTCTCGGTGATATCACATCGACACCACTTGCAAGCACGTGACTAGGTCACAAGGATGTCGTATTACAGAACGAGTAAAGAGATATCAAACTAGGTATGGTCGATACCGATGATTGGATATCTGACAAGTAAAATATCGCGAGACAATGAATTAGTTACAATGTTTATGGTTCACGGGCGATCAAAAGATTCATTAATTGTTAAATGTGTGGGAGTCATTACAAACCTCCAGATCCCGTTGTTGACTATTGATCCGAGAGATGTCTTGATCAGGTCCACATTATTCACGATCCGTACAACGACACAATTAAAGTTTGTCGACGCTTTTGAGAAGATACAGAATATCGAAGAATATTTTGAAACGCACCAGAATTGTTTCGGGAAGAATTGTTCAAGAAGCACCGAAGTTTTTTAGAGAAAAAGGGGCATTGCCCCCGGTTCCAATATATTGAAACCAAACATCTCAATCTTACAGCATTTTTTCAGCAGTTTAAGACCTTACACATCAAACTCCTCGCAGGGGAAACTTACTTATTACAACACCAGACATCACACGAGAGAGCCAACCACATAGAACTAAACCACCGGAAGAACACAGGCAAAGTCACCGCCGCCCCATGACCTGAAAGCAAGCTCCATCTCCCACCGGAACCGGGTCGTTTGCATCCAGAGTTCTTGCCAAATCTTCCGCGATCATTAGCATTGGGCCAACTCCTCTCGCATTGTTTCGTCACAAACCTCCAGAGTAGTTCTTGCCTTCTTCCGTGGAATCACCCGAGGATCCGGCCACAATAACATTGGTGGCAATCCGGCCACTCCTTCCAACCTGTTCATCGGGCCAATCAGCCCTTCTTTTTCCTCCTCTTTCAACAGAATTTTCCACTGAGCACGCTTGTTTAGCAAGCGTCTCCACAAAACCCGCATGCCAAACCATTGTACCCGATTGAAAACATGGTCATTTCCGGTAATCCGGATAGCCCTCAAAACAGCAGCAAAAATCAAATTGCATTTTTTATATTTCTTTCTATTAGCCCACAAAGCAGCAACATCATGAACATTTGAAATATTCAACTTTAAACCCAGAGCACCTAAAACATTTTCCCACATGTTAGCAGCAACAACACAATCAAAAAACAGGTGTTGACATGACTCAATTTCATTGCAAAACACACAAGTCAGATCATCAACATTTTGTCTTTTGACCAAATTATCTCTAGTGAGAAGCTTATTATGGGAAAGCAACCAAAGGAAGAAATGAATTTTTGGGGGCACTTTTATTTTCCAAACACAGTGAATGTCAATGGTTTGAATCCCACCAAAATTAACCACAGGCATATAAGGACTTAACACTATAGACCCCATTTGTTGCCCATTTCCAAATCAAACAATCTTTAGAATCATTTAAACAAAGAGTTTGTGCAATTTGCTGAATCTCCAGCCATTGCAACATAAGCTTGTGGTCAAAACACCTTCTAAAAGTCATTTTCGGAGAAGTACCATCCCATAGATCAGCAATAGTCTTATTTTGCTCATTAAGTAGGAAATAAACTTCCCGAATTGAATAGCTAGAGAGCAAGACCCAAACCAATGGTCTTCCCGGAACTTAATAGTTCTACCATTACCAACTTTCCACATATAACCCATCTTAGCAGCCTTGGCAGCCCAAAGCACCCCTTTCCAAAAGGGGAGGCCCCATGATCGAACAAGAGAAAATATTAGGGTTATTCACCTCATATTTGCTATCTACTATCTGTTTCCAGATTTTGTTATCATCCAGGTGATACCTTTTAATCCAGGAAGCTAAGAGGCAAATATTCATCTCTGATAAGTCAGGGATACCCAAACCTCCATACTCCTTCTTCCTAGTGACCAAACCCCAATTAGCTAGGTGGTACTTATGGTGCCCCTCATAATTATCCCACGTACGAGTGAGCCATCCGAGAATTAATCGGAAGTAATAGCCCATTTGGGGAATTTAATCACACTAAGCAGATAAATTGGAATACTGGCCAATACACTTCTAACCAGTTCTAGCTTAGCAGCATGATTAAGAAGTTTGCCTCTCCAACCAGCAGCTTTTTTAATAATTTTATCCACAACAGGTTGAATATCTTCTTTTTTAAGCTTACAGTAATGAAGAGGTACCCCTAAATACTGCAAGGGGAACTCACCCAACTTACAACTCAAAGTTTGAGCAAAAAGTTGTGCATCATCATCAAGCACATTAATAGGAACCAGATCACACTTATGAAAGTTGATCCTCATCCCAGACATATGTTCAAAACAGGCTAAAATCCACTTTAGATTAATTGCAGAAGATAAACTTTTTTCAAGGAAGAGTAGAGTATCATCAGCATATTGCATACTGATGATACCCCCCTCCCCATGCCTTGCATAAGGCCAGCAATCCTTCCACCGTAAGCGACTTTATATAGAATTTTAGTAAAAACATCAGCCATAAAGTTGAAAAGAATGGGTGATATAGGATCACCTTGTCTAACACCCTCGCTAGTAAGGAAGAAATTGCTATTGCAATCATTAATCCTAACCCCAACAGAACCATTATGCAGCGAGACCCTCAATAATCCTCATCCACTTGGGGCTAAAGCCCCTCAACCTCATGACTCTAAGCAAAAAATCTCTATCAACCCTATCATAAGCCTTTTCATAGTCTAGTTTAAAAATAAAACCGAGTATTTCCACTATGAACAAGCATCATGAATAACTTCATGGGCAGAGACCACACTCTCAAGAATAAATCTTCCCTTAATAAAAGCAGATCGATTAGGAGAAATGAGTTTCTCACTCACCACACCTAGTCTATTGGTAGCACATTTAGAGAAAATTTTGAAACTACGAGTTAGTCAAAGCAATAGGTCGAAATTTACGTATAGTTACGACATCAACTTCCTTAGGAATCAAAGTCAACAGAGAGAAATTTAGCCTAAAAAGGTCAAGATTTCCCTCATTCCAAACCTTAACCATATCCATGAAATCAGCTCTAATGAGCTCCCAGAAATGTTGATAGAATAAGAAAGAGAAACCATCAGGGCCAGGAGCACCTTCAGCATAAGAGCCAAAAATAGCATCCTTTATCTCTTTCTCGGTAAAAGGTGCATCAAGCATATCATTATGATTCCGTGACACCATATCCTCTCGGGTCCCAGAAATCATCAACTATATCAACATCAAGACAAGGCTCTTTACAAAACAAAGTCTTATAGTACTTAACAGCAATATCCAGCATACCTTTGTTATCCTCCACCATACCTTCATCACCTTGCAATTGACAGATTTGTTTCTTCCTTCTTCTTTGATTGGCTACAGAATGAAAGTAAGAAGTATTACGATCACCTTCCAAGATATACCTATCCCTGGATCTCTGTCTAGCTTTAATTTCCTCATTAGTCCAAATTTTAGTGAGCTCAACAGAAATATCTTTCATCCTTTTCTTAGATACAGGAGAAAGACACTGAGTTTCAGCAATGATATCAAGCAGATCATATTCAGCAACTAAATTTTGTTTGTTCTTCCTTTGAGCAGATTCAATATTAGCAGTGATGGCGTGTATTTCACACGTTCGTTGGGCAACCCCAAGAGGAAGGTATGATGCGCACAGCAGCAAGTTTTCCCTCAGAAAGAAACCAAGGTTTATCGAACCAGGAGGAGCCAAGAAGCACGTTGAAGGTTGATGGCGGCGAGATGTAGTGCGGCGCAACACCGGGGATTCCGGCGCCAACGTGGAACCTGCACAACACAACCAAAGTACTTTGCCCCAACGAAACGAGTGAGGTTGTCAATCTCACCGGCTTGCTGTAACAAAGGATTAACCGTATTGTGTGGAAGATGATTGTTTGCGAGAAAACGAGTAGAACAAGTATTGCGAGTAGATTGTATTTCGAGTAAAGAGAATTGGACCGGGGTCCACGAGCTCACTAGAGGTGTCTCTCCCATAAGACGAACGAGCATGTTGGGTGAACAAATTACGAGTTGGGCAATTGACAAATAAAGAGAGCATGACAATGCACATACATATTATGATGAATATAGTGAGATTTAATTGGGCATTACGACAAAGTACATAGACCGCCATCCAATCGCATCTATGCCTAAAAAGTCCACCTTCGAGGTTATCATCCGAACCCCCTCCGAGTATTAAGTTGCTAACAACGAGACAATTGCATTAAGTATTGCGCGTAATGTAACTAGTGACTACATCCTTGAACATAGCACTAATGTTTTATCCCTAGTGGCAACAGCACATCCATAACCTTAGTGGTTCTTGTCACTCCTCCAGATTCACGGAGGCATGAACCCACTATCGAGCATAAATACTCCCTCTTGGAGTTACTAGCATCAACTTGGCCAAAGCATCTACTAATAACGGAAAGCATGCAAGATCATAAACAACACATAGACAAAGTCTTGATAATCAACATAACAAGTATTCTCTATTCATCGGATCCCAACAAACGCAACATATAGAATTACGGATAGATGATCTTGATCATGTTAGGCAGCTCACAAGATCCGACAATGATAGCACAATGAGGAGAAGACAACCATCTAGCTACCGCTATGGACCCATAGTCCAGGGGTAGACTACTCACACATCACACCGGAGGCGACCATGGCGGCGTAGAGTCCTCCGGGAGATGATTCCCCTCTCCGGCAGGGTGCCGGAGGCGATCTCTCGGATCCCCCGAGATGGGATCGGCGGTGACGGCGTCTCTCGGAAGGTTTTCCGTATCGTGGTTCTCGGTACCGGGGGTTTCGTCACGGAGACTTTTATAGGCGGAAGGGCAGGTCAAGAGGCGGCACGGGGGCCCCACACCATAGGGCCGCGCGGCCAAGGGGGGGGCCGCGCCGCCCTAGGGTTTGGCTCCCCGTGGCCCCTCTTCGTCTCTCCTTCGGACTTCTGGAAGCTTCGTGGAAAAATAGGCCCCCGGGCTTTGATTTCGTCCAATTCCGAGAATATTTCCTTACTAGGATTTCTGAAACCAAAAACAGCGAGAAACAAAGAATCGGCACTTCGGCATCTTGTTAATAGGTTAGTTCCGGAAAATGCACGAATATGACATAAAGTGTGCATAAAACATGTAGATAACATCAATAATGTGGCATGGAACATAAGAAATTATCGATACGTCGGAGGCGTATCAGCATCCCCAAGCTTAGTTCTGCTCGTCCCGAGCGAGTAAAACGATAACACGGATAATTTCCGGAGTGACATGCCATCATAATCTTGATCATACTATTTGTAAAGCATATGTAGTGGATGCAGCGATCAAAACAATATGTATGACATGAGTAAACAAGTGAATCATATAGCAAAGACTTTTCATGAATAGCACTTCAAGACAAGCATCAATAAGTCTTGCATAAGAGTTAACTCATAAAGCAATAATTCAAAGTAAAGGTATTGAAGCAACACAAAAGAAGATTAAGTTTCAGCGGTTGCTTTCAACTTATAACATGTATATCTCATGGATATTGTCAACATAAAGTAATATAATAAGTGCAATAAGCAAGTATGTAGGAATCAATGCACAGTTCACACAAGTGTTTGCTTCTTGAGGTGGATAGAAATAGGTGAACTGACTCAACATTGAAAGTAAAAGAATGGTCCTCATAGAGGAAAAGCATCGATTGCTATATTTGTGCTAGAGCTTTGATTTTGAAAACATGAAACAATTTTGTCAACGGTAGTAATAAAGCATATGCATCATGTAAATTATATCTTATAAGTTGCAAGCCTCATGCATAGTGTACCAATAGTGCCCGCACCTTGTCCTAATTAGCTTGGACTACCCGGATTATCACCGCAATACATATGCTTTAACCAAGTTTCACAAAGGGGTACCTCTATGCCGCTCGTACAAAGGTCTAAGGAGAAAGCTCGCATTGGATTTCTCGCTATTGATTATTCTCAACTTAGACATCCATACCGGGACAACATAGACAACGGATAATGGACTCCTCTTTTAATGCTTTAAGCATTCAACAACAATTAATTCTTTTCTCATTAGAGATTTGAGGATATTTGTCCAAAACTGAAACTTCCACCATGGATCATGGCTTTAGTTAGCGGCCCAATGTTCTTCTCTCACAATATGCATGCTCAAACCATTCAACTCGGTGTAGATCGCCCTTACTTCGGACAAGACGAACATGCATAGCAACTCACATGAAATTCAACAATGAGTTGATGGCGTTCCCCAGTAAACATGGTTATCGCACAACAAGCAACTTAATAAGAGATAAAGTGCATAATTACATATTCAATACCACAATAGTTTTTAAGCTATTTGTCCCATGAGCTATATATTGCAAAGGTGAATGATGGAATTTTAAAGGTAGCACTCAAGCAATTTACTTTGGAATGGCGGGAAAATACCATGTAGTATAGGTAGGTATGGTGGACACAAATGGCATAGTGGTTGGCTCAAGTATTTTGGATGCATGAGAAGTATTCCCTCTCGATACAAGGTTTAGGCTAGCAAGGCTTATTTGAAACAAACACAAGGATGAACCGGTGCAGCAAAACTCACATAAAAGACATATTGAAAACATTATAAGACTCTACACCGTCTTCCTTGTTGTTCAAACTCAATACTAGAAATTATCTAGACCTTAGAGAAACCAAATATGCAAACCAAATTTTAGCATGCTCTATGTATTTCTTCATTAATGGGTGCAAAGCATATGATGCAAGAGCTTAAACATGAGCACAACAATTGCCAAGTATCACATTACCCAAGACATTATAGCAAATTACTACATGTATCATTTTCCAATTCCAACCATATAACAATTTAACGAAGAAGAAACTTCGCCATGAATACTATGAGTAGAAACCAAGGACATATTTGTCCATATGCTACAGCGGAGCGTGTATCTCTCCCATAAAGTGAATGCTAGGATCCATTTTATTCAAACAAAACAAAAAACAAAAACAAACCGACGCTCCAAGAAAAAGCACATAAGATGTGGCCGAATAAAAATATAGTTTCAGGGGAGGAACCTGATAATTTGTTGATGAAGAAGGGGATGCCTTGGGCATCCCCAAGCTTAAACGCTTGAGTCTTCTTGATATATGCAGGGGTGAACCACCGGGTGCATCCCCAAGCTTAGAGCTTTCACTCTCCTTAATCATGTTGCATCATTCTCCTCTCTTGATCCTTGAAAACTTCCTCCACACCAAACTCGAAACAACTCATTAGAGGGTTAGTGCACAATATAAATTGACATATTCAGAGGTGACACAATCATTCTTAACACTTCTGGACATTGCATAATGCTACTGGACATTAGTGGATCAAAGAAATTCATCCAACATAGCGAAAGAGGCAATGCGAAATAAAAGGCAGAATCTGTCAAAACAGAACAGTTCGTATTGACGAATTTTAAAATGGCACCAGACTTGCTCAAACGAAAATGCTCAAATTGAATGAAAGTTGCGTACATATCTGAGGATCATGCTCGTAAATTGGCATAATTTTCTGAGCTACCTACAGGGAGGTGGACCCAGATTCGTGACAGCAAAGAAATCTGAAACTGTGCAGTAATCCAAATCTAGTACTTACTTTTCTATCAACGGCTTTACTTGGCACAACAAAACATAAAACTAAGATAAGGAGAGGTTGCTACAGTAGTAAACAACTTCCAAGACACAAATATAAAACAAAAATACTATAGTAAAAACATGGGTTATCTCCCAAGAAGTTCTTTCTTTATAGCCGTTAAGATGGGCACAACAGTTTTAATGATGCTCACATGAAAAATAGAGTATGAAGCAAAAGAGAGCATCAAGAAGCAAATTCAAAACAAATTTAAGTCTAACATGCTTCCTATGCATAGGAATCTTGTAAATAAACAAGTTCATGAAGAGCAAAGTAACAAGCATAGGAAGATAAAACAAGTGTAGTTTCAAAAATTTCAGCACATAGAGAGGCATTTTAGTAACATGAAAATTTCTACAACCATATTTTCCTCTCTCATAATAACTTTCAGTAGCATCAGGAGCAAACTCAAAAATATAACTATCACATAAAGCATTCTTATCATGAGTCTCATGCATAAAATTATTACTCTCCACATAGGCATAATCAATTTTATTAGTTGTAGTGGGAGCAAATTCAACAAAGTGGCTATCATCATATATAGGAGGCATATTGTAATCATAAAAGAAAATTTTCACCTCAATGCTTGGGGTACTAAAAAGATCCTGCTCATCAGAGCCAGCTTCCCCAAGATTAGAATTTTCCATAGCATTAGCCACAATGGTGTTCAAAGCATCCATAGTAATAACATTCCCATTAGCATGCATATAAAGTTCCATGGGTTTTTTAATTCTCTCTTCAAACACATCATGTCCTAATTCAAGATAAAGTTCATAAAGATCTCTCATATTTTTGTTGTTTTCCATTATGCTTAACTAGTGAAATAAAAACATGCATGATATTAAGTAAAGTAAAACAAGTAACTAATTTTTTGTGTGTTTTTGATATAGAGTGCAAGACAGTAAATAAAGTATAGCTAGCAACTAATTTTTTTGTGTTTTGATATAAGTGCAGCAAACAAAGTAGTAAATAAAATAAAGCAAGACAAAAACAAAGTAAAGAGATTGAGAAGTGGAGACTCCCTTGCAGCGTGTCTTGATCTCCCCGGCAACGGCGCCGGAAAAAGAGCTTGATGGAGTGTATTTCACACGTTCGTTGGGCAACCCCAAGAGGAAGGTATGATGCGCACAGCAGCAAGTTTTCCCTCAGAAAGAAACCAAGGTTTATCGAACCAGGAGGAGCCAAGAAGCACGTTGAAGGTTGATGGCGGCGAGATGTAGTGCGGCGCAACACCGGGGATTCCGGCGCCAACGTGGAACCCGCACAACACAACCAAAGTACTTTGCCCCAACGAAACAAGGTGAGGTTGTCAATCTCACCGGCTTGCTGTAACAAAGGATTAACCGTATTGTGTGGAAGATGATTGTTTGCAGAAAACAGTAGAACAAGTATTGCAGTAGATTGTATTTCAGTAAAGAGAATTGGACCGGGGTCCACAGTTCACTAGAGGTGTCTCTCCCATAAGACGAACAACATGTTGGGTGAACAAATTACGCTTGGGCAATTGACAAATAAAGAGAGCATGACAATGCACATACATATTATGATGAATATAGTGAGATTTAATTGGGCATTACGACAAAGTACATAGACCGCCATCCAACCGCATCTATGCCTAAAAAGTCCACCTTCGAGTTATCATCCGAACCCCTCCAAGTATTAAGTTGCTAACAACAGACAATTGCATTAAGTATTGCGCGTAATGTAACTAGTGACTACATCCTTGAACATAGCACTAATGTTTTATCCCTAGTGGCAACAAGCACATCCATAACCTTAGTGGTTCTTGTCACTCCTCCAGATTCACGGAGGCATGAACCCACTATCGAGCATAAATACTCCCTCTTGGAGTTACTAGCATCAACTTGGCCAAAGCATCTACTAATAACGGAAAGCATGCAAGATCATAAACAACACATAGACAAAGTCTTGATAATCAACATAACAAGTATTCTCTATTCATCGGATCCCAACAAACGCAACATATAGAATTACAGATAGATGATCTTGATCATGTTAGGCAGCTCACAAGATCCGACAATGATAGCACAATGAGGAGAAGACAACCATCTAGCTACTGCTATGGACCCATAGTCCAGGGGTAGACTACTCACACATCACACCGGAGGCGACCATGGCGGCGTAGAGTCCTCCGGGAGATGATTCCCCTCTCCGGCAGGGTGCCGGAGGCGATCTCTCGGATCCCCCGAGATGGGATCGGCGGTGACGGCGTCTCCGGAAGGTTTTCCGTATCGTGGTTCTCGGTACCGGGGGTTTCGTCACGGAGACTTTTTATAGGCGGAAGGGCAGGTCAAGAGGCGGCACGGGGGCCCCACACCATAGGGCCGCGCGGCCAAGGGGGGGCCGCGCCGCCCTAGGGTTTGGCTCCCCGTGGCCCCTCTTCGTCTCTCCTTCGGACTTCCGGAAGCTTCGTGGAAAAATAGGCCCCTGGGCTTTGATTTCGTCCAATTCCGAGAATATTTCCTTACTAGGATTTCGAAACCAAAAACAGCAGAAAACAAGAATCGGCACTTCGGCATCTTGTTAATAGGTTAGTTCCAGAAAATGCACGAATATGACATAAAGTGTGCATAAAACATGTAGATAACATCAATAATGTGGCATGGAACATAAGAAATTATCGATACGTCGGAGGCGTATCAGCAGCCCAACCTTTCAAACCTTTCCTAGTATTCCTTATTTTAAAGTTCCATCTGTCAATAGGTTTAATGAGATGACAAGGGGCTTGCCAAAATTTGGCAACCACCTGATCAAACCCCTCAATGTTAAGCCACCACTTCTCAAATCTAAATTGCTTAATAACAGGAACTTTCAAAGCCCCAGTATCCACAACCAAAGGAGTATGATCACTCCCAATTCTAGCTTTTGAAGATAAGCTACTAGCAGGGAAGAGAGCATCCCAACAAGTAGTCACGAAAACTCTATCAAGCAAAGCCATAACCAGATTATCCTGATTATTCGCCCAAGAAAATTGCCTACTAGGATTTTTAATTTCCATCAAATTAAATTTATTAACCCAATCATTAAAGAGATTGGCCCAGTGTTGGTTGATGTTTCCAGTGTTTTTCTCACACCTTTCTCTAATGAGATTGAAATCACCCCCAACCAGGGTAGGACCATTCCAACAAGCCATAACATTATGCAACTCATTGATAAAGTCTAATTTGTGTTCCTCATAAGCAGACCCATACACAGCAATCACTCTCCAAATGGCATTATCTTTTTTTGATTTAATCTGAACAGATACACAGTAAGAAAGAATCTCCCATTTAATAACATCAAACAAATCAAACTTAACACCAACAAGGATCCCTCCAGCAGTCTTCACAGCAGGCAACCAATTCCAGGTAAATTTCTCTCCTGGATCTAATTGCTTAAGCTGTATGCTAGAAAAGTCCTCCTTCTTAGTTTCAGAAAAACAAATAATATCAGGGCATGTCTCTCTAATGAGGTCATGCACTCTAGTTAGCTTATCGAGTCTATTTAGACCTCTAGTATTCCATATTAGAGCTACTACCATGTTTAAAAATCAATTTTCTTCTACCCTTTTTCTTACTTTGGACTAATGTCCAAGGTTCATCTTCATCGGGTACATCACTAAAGTGATCCTCCCGATCGAAACAACCTCATTCTCATCAACAAAACCAACCCTCATCTCCTCCACAGATAAACTAATGTCATTTGGAAGGAAACTCTCAGGATTAGAGTTATGAAAATCTATAAGCCTTTTTGTTTCAACTTTTTTAATTTCATTAATAACAGAATCAACCTCTAGACTTTTATGACCTAGGCTAATGCCAGCATTCTTTGCAGTGTCATATAAAGAAACATTATCAAGAGCAGCAAAAGAATTTGAGAAGCCATGTATTTTATTACCTTTAGGAATCTCCAAATTTTTAGCCTTCAATAAATCTTGAGCTTTTTCTATGGCAGATTTACCATCTCTTGTAATCCTGGAGCTCATTCTTGTAGCTTGAACAGGTCCCCAGGTCTTCTTCTCTTTCCAAGCCATAGCAGCCACCACAGGAGCAGGATTATTGAGCACAAGACCATCTTCCTTCTGGATCCCAGCGATCGCCTTCCTCCTCACTTTCATCATCAAAATGTCAGAAAGCATTCTTCCCAATATTTTCCTCAGCTCCCCTTAAGACTAAAGCCTGACTGACTTGCACAATTGGTTCTTTCCCAAGGACTTTTTCCACCACAGACATCTCCAGCTTCTGATGAGCAGCAGATTCACTCCTCCCACCAAGAGGCATAGAGGACTCTGTGTCCATCTTATTGTTAGCTCCACTTTGCTTTTCCTTGTCCAATCTCTTGAAGTCATCTCCAAGTTCATCATCATCATTCACAGTGTCACCCTTATTGCCCAGACCAGGATCTTCATCATCATCTTCATCTACATCAATAGCTTCTCCTTCACTCTCTACCACAAAGTTGACCGGGTAAAAACATTGCTCCATCTCAAACAGCCTTGTTGGTTGGGATCTTGGTCTTGTCTCTTACAGCAACCTTGACCCCGACCTCTTCATAGAAACTTCTGAATATGCCATGCCAATCAATATTAACAAGCACACCCAGAGATGTTGAGACTTGGCAAATAGTTTTCCAAGTCAACCATTTTGCAGGTATCCCATATATCTTGATCCAAATTTCCTGAAACTCCTCAAAAGGCTCAGCTTCCCCCTCCCAATTCTCAAAAAAGATCACCACCCCATCTTTTTTTAGATTGATGGAGGGGTATTCTACCAAATCTTTTATCCTTTTGCTAGGTGGAAATCTCACTAAGAACTTCTTTGGACCAATCTGTCTTATCTCGCGTAACCAATTTGCCTTCCACATATCAGTGAAACACTTCTCCAGGTCACCAGCAGATATTTCACCTTCCTTGACCACCACCACACCAACATTATCCATATTTAGCCATTGCACAGCTTCTGGACCCTCCACTTCCACATGGAAGAAACCCAGTCCTGGATTTGCACTCCCCCAATATTGAGCAGTAGGAAGGAGAGAATACCACATAAGGCAATTGTCCATGTGATGCCCAGTCTTGCTGCAGATGAAGCACCTCTTGATTCTAGTGCACAAGCCCACATAGTGTCCCAACTCTCCACAGTTATAGCATGTTACAGACTTGAATTTTGGATCCAGGATAGGCCCAGGACCACCCATCACAGATAGTTGCAGGTTATTACCTCCTTTATCTCCAGCTCTGTCTAGACCCATCGACAACAGCATTCTTCCGAATCTTCTTCTTGCTCTTCCCAAGCACTCGAACTTTGTGATTGCTGCACAGGAACCATACCGGCACTACTCCCCGATCGTTTGATTGTGGGAGGTTTTGAGGAATCCCTTGCGGAACCATCAACATAGGATTGAAACCAGGTTGAGGGATTTGCTGGCTGCCGAAGAACTGAGGCCACTGACTCATCGGCATGTTCCACATGTGTGGCTGAATCATCGGGAACATACCTTGTCCAGCCCCCAATTGTTGCATCATTTGCGGAGGAAATTCCGACTTGACCACCACAGGCTCATTGACAGCACCCGCAGAGGGAGCAGCCGATGATGTCGCCGCCGCTGCTGTGGCCATACGCCCACCACCAGACCCACGACCAGCCCCACCACCGAATCTGCCCGCACCGCGACCACCTCCAGCCATAGACACCACCTCAACAAAAGATCTCTTCCCCTCGGCAGCACCCCAGAGATCAGAGAACTTGATAACTGTTGCTCTAGGTAGATATCCACGGCCAGCCGGATAGCGATCGACGAGTGTGAAGGATCTATCCCGAACTAATTCTCTCCCGACCCGGACCAAGGTCGGAGCACTAGGCGTAACCCTAGATCCGACCAGGAGATTTTTGGCCGACACAGCCGGCGCAGCCACAGATTTATAACTAGGTGAAGACGTACTTCCCAAAGACGCCAACCCTGAGGAAACCTGGACGGCCTGATTCCGCCTGGAAGGGTCCAAACGACGACCACCGATCGCATCCACCAGCGAGTCACTGCGCAACGGGACCCACCTCTGTTCAAACCATCCAAAATTCCCCACCCTCTCCGGCGAACAGTATCTCGTCGGAGAAGGATTTCCTCTCCTGATCCTCTCCCTACGACTCCGATCATCAGCCGAGCCTCTACAACCCGCAGCGATAGTAGGCCTCGAGACTCCTCCCTGCATCAGCACCGGGGACGACCTCGCCGGCGAGATCTGGAACGAGTTCATCACGGCTTCCAATTTTCCAGCTCCTCCAGTCCTTGCTCCGCCAATTGACGCCGCGGGTCTTCGGGCTCCATCGCCTTGACCCTCGCCAGCGCCGCGGCCACCTGCTCCTCGAGCCCCTGCCCAGAGATCTGCGGCCTCCACCCCTTTTCCATTTGCTCCACCGCCCACTCCGAAGCGAGGCTGATCTGGAGGATTAGGAGCTTCCGCTCCAGAATCGCCACCCTTCGCCCCTCCATCCTCTGCGCTTCCTCTTCCGCCTTCTTCGCTGCCTCCTCCCGCTTCCTTCTCTCCTCTCCCCATCGCATCTCCTCGGCGAACGACGGGAAACCCGCAGTCCACTTTGAGCTGGACATCTTCCTAATCACCGAAGTTGTTTCTTATAATAAGTGGGCTGATCCAATACCATTGTTCTTCCCAATAATATACCCCGACTCTTGTTAGTATTACCAATACTCATGATTAGGAAAACTTGATCACCAAAAACATATGAGTAGTCCTAGAGGCTGAACACTTGTTTGTTCATTGTCATACACATGCTCATGAGTTATAGATATTAGAATAAACTCGGTCTCAAAACTTGGAGTCATAATAATGAACAATTTTTTTTCTTGTCTACTGATGCTGTAAGTGGAAACAAGGAGGGGATCAAGATATGGTAGTAACAAATTATTCTCTTGTTTTGGATATAGAATTGTTTTTCGCCGTGATTCCTGCAAAAGTCAAGCTCGGCCGCGCGATGAGGAGCCAAAGTCTCAGCACGAATCGAGCTTTGTCAGATTGCAACTCGTAGTGCGGATGTGGGCCAAGACCGCACCGGCCAAAGCGCCCATGTATGGCTTCTTTTCAGCTGGAGATCACTGGTAACATAAACGGTAAATACGGCATGTCTTTCCTTGGTTGGTCTTTTCCACCCACAAAGTAGCTTTGTTGCACGCCTATTGGAAAGTCCAAATGAGCACCTATTGGATTGGTCCACCCCCAAAAGCACCGAAAGATATCGCAGTTGTGGGGCTCGCTCGCAGAATAGATCTACCCTGTACTCCCTCCGTCCTTATAGCATCTCCACTTTTCTCCCCGAACAGGCTCCCGACGTGACATTTTTTTCATCCAGACGGCGAAAAATGGTCCAGCCGCGCTCCCGGTTCCTCGTTTTTCGTCGGATTTGGGCTTTCATCCATCCGGCGAGCCCACGCCAACTCCGGCCTACCGGGGAGCGCTCGGGGACTCCGGACGAAGCGAAAGCGCGCGAAACGCCGATAAATCTCTCCCGCGCTTTCGTTTCGGCTTCGCCGCGGAGGTGGCCCCGACCGGTCAGCGACACGCGCATCGTCTTCCGCGCACGCATTGTCTTCCGCGCGCAGTAAAGGCTGCCGCCGGTCAGCTTACCGCGGACGCGTCGCATTCCACGCGGCATTAATCGCCGGCGCTAGCCGCGCCTATATACGCCGCTCCGCTCGCCGCGACGCGTACCCCTGCTCCACTCTCCCTCCACTCTCTGTCCACTCTCCTCCACTCTCCCGATGGCGTTCAACGACGAAGACGGCGCAGCCATTAACGGCTTCCCCCGCCGGTCGCTGCACGCGTGGGAGGGGCACCTCCTCCACCAGGCGGGGTACCCCTGCCCGCCGGACACCAGGCTTCTGATGTCTACGTTCCCCCTCCTTTCCTGTAGACAGTGTTGGGCCTCCAAGAGCAGAGGTTTGTAGAACAGCAGCAAGTTTTCCCTTAAGTGGATCACCCAAGGTTTATCGAACTCGGGGAGGAAGAGGTCAAAGATATCCCTCTCATGCAACCCTGCAACCACAAAGCAAGAAGTCTCTTGTGTCCCCAACACACCTAATAGGTGTACTAGTTCGGCGAAGAGATAGTGAAATACAGGTGGTAGTATTGCAGCAGTAGTAACGCAGTAAAACAGTAAACAAGTAGCGATAGCAGTATTTAGGAACAAGGCCTAGGGATTACACTTTCACTAGTGGACACTCTCAACATTGATCACATAACAGAATAGATAAATGCATACTCTACACTTTTGTTGGATGATGAACACATTGCGTAGGATTACACGAACCCTCAATGCCGGAGTTAACAAGCTCCACAATAATGCTCATGTTTTAGTAACCTTTAGTGTAAGATAGATCAACGAGACTAAACCAAGTACTAGCATAGCATACACACTCGTAACCTTCATGCATATGTAGGAGGAATAGATCACATCAATATTATCATAGCAATAGTTAACTTCGCAATCTACAAGAGATCATGATCATAGCATAAACCAAGTACTAACACGGTGCACACACTCGTCGCCTTTACACACGTGCAGGAGGAATAGAACTACTTTAATAACTTTGCCAGAGTAGCACATAGATAGTAGTGATACAAAACTCATATGAATCTCAATCATGTAAAGCAGCTCATGAGATCATTGTATTGAGGTACATGGGAGAGAGATGAACCACATAGCTACAGCGAAGCCCTCAGCCTCGGGGATGGATTACTCCCTCCTCATCATGGAGGCAGCGATGGCGGTGAAGATGGCGGTGGAGACGGCTCCGGGGGCAATTCCCCGTCCCGGCAGGGTGCCGGAACAGAGACTTCTGTCCCCCGAATTGGAGTTTCGCGATGTGGCGGCGCCCCTGGAGTCTTTCTGGAGGTTCGTCTTTTCTGTCGATGTTTTTAGGTCACGACGGCTTAAATAGGCGAAGAATCGGAGTCGGAGGGGCCACGGGGTGGTGCCACCATAGGGGGGCGCGCCCCCCTTGGGCCGCGCGGCCGGTGGTGTGGGCCCCCTGGCACCCCTCCGACTCTTCTCCGGTGCTCCGGAAGCTTCCGGGAATTATAAGGCCTTCGGTCTTGATTTCGTCCGATTCCGAAAATATTTCTTTACTAGGATTTCTGAAACCAAAAACAGCAGAAAACAGCAACTGGCACTTCGGCATCTTGTTAATAGGTTAGTTCCGGAAAACGCATAAAAATGATATAAAGTGTAAACAAAACATGTTGGTATTTTCATAAAACAAGCATGGAACATCGGAAATTATAGATACGTTGGAGACGTATCAGCATCCCCAAGCTTAGTTCCTACTCGTCCTCGAGTAGGTAAACGATAAAAGATAATTTCTGAGGTGACATGCTACCAACATAATCTTAATCATACTATTGTGAAGCATATGAGATGAATGCAGCAATTAGAAACAATGTAAATGCAATGAGTAAACAATTGAATCATATAGCAAAGACTTTTCATGAATAGTACTTTCAAGACAAGCATCAATAAGTCTTGCATAAGAGTTACTCATAAAGCAATAAATTCTTAGTAAAAGGTATTGAAGCAACATAATGGAAGATTAAGTTTCAGCGGTTGCTTTCAACTTGTAACATGTATATCTCATGGATAATTGTCAATGCAAAGCAATATAACAAATGCAATATGCAAATATGTAAGAATCAATGCAAAGTTCACACAAGTGTTTGCTTCTTGAGGTGGAGAGAAATAGGTGAACTGACTCGACATAAAAGTAAAAGAATGGTCCTTCAAAGAGGAAAGCATCGATTGCTATATTTGTGCTAGAGCTTTTATTTTGAAAACATGAAACAATTTTGTCAACGGTAGTAATAAAGCATATGTATCATGTAAATTATATCTTACAAGTTGCAAGCCTCATGCATAGTATACTAATAGTGTCCGCACCTTGTCCTAATCAACTTGGACTACCGGATCATCACAATGCACATGTTTTAACCAAGTGTCACAATGGGGTACTTCTATGCCGCTCGTACAAAGGTCTAAGGAGAAAGCTCGCATTGGATTTCTCGCTATTGATTATTCTTCAACTTAGACATCCATACCGGGACAACATAGACAACGAGATAATGGACTCCTCTTTTATGCATAAGCATGTAACAACAATTAATAATTTTCTCATTTGAGATTGAGGATATATGTCCAAAACTGAAACTTCCACCATGGATCATGGCTTTAGTTAGCGGCCCAATGTTCTTCTCTAACAATATGCATGCTTAACCATAAGGTGGTAGATCGCTCTTACTTCGAGACAAGACGAACATGCATAGCAACTCACATTAAATTCAACAAAGAGTAGTTGATGGCGTCCCAGAAACATGGTTATCGCACAACAAGCAACTTAATAAGAGATAAAGTGCATAATTACATATTCAATACCACAATAGTTTTTAAGCTATTTGTCCCATGAGCTATACATTGTAAGGCGAATGATGGAATTTTAAAGGTAGCACTCAAGCAATTTACTTTGGAATGGCGGAAAAATACCATGTAGTAGGTAGGTATGGTGGACACAAATGGCATAGTGGTTGGCTCAAGTATTTTGGATGCATGAGAAGTATTCCCTCTCGATACGAGGCTTAGGTTAGCAAGGTTGTTTGAAGCAAATACAAGCACGAACTAGTATAGCAAAACTCACATAAAAGACATATTACAAGCATTATAAGACTATACATCGTCTTCCTTGTTGTTCAAACACCTCACTAGAAAATATCTAGACTCTAGAGAAACCACTCATGCAAGCCAAATTTTAACAAGCTCTATGTATTTCTTCATTAATGGGTACAAAGTATATGATGCAAGAGCTTAAACATGAGCACAACAATTGCCAAGTATCACATTACCCAAGACATTATAGCAATTACTACATGTAGCATTTTCCAATTCCAACCATATAACAATTTAACGAAGAGGAAACTTCGCCATGAATATTATGAGCTAAGAACACATGTGTTCATATGAACCAGCGGAGCGTGTCTCTCCCCCACACAAGCATTTATTCAAACAAAAACAAAAACAAAAGCAAACAAACAGACGCTCCAAGTAAAGTACATAAGATGTGATTGAATAAAAATATAGTTTCAAGAGAAGGAACCTGATAATTTATCGATGAAGAAGGGGATTCCTTGGGCATCCCCAAGCTTAGACGCTTGAGTCTTCTTGATATATGCAGGGGTGAACCACCGGGGCATCCCCAAGCTTAGAGCTTTCACTCTTCTTGATCATAGTATATCATCCTCCTCTCTTGACCCTTGAAAACTTCCTCCACACCAAACTCAAAGCAATCTCATTAGAGGGTTAGTGCATAATCAAAAACTCACATGTTCAGAGGTGACACAATCATTCTTAACACTTCTGGACATTGCCCAAAGCTACTGGAAGGTAATGGAACAAAGAAATCCACCCAACACAGCCGAAAGAAGCAATGCGAAATAAAAGGCAGAATCTGTCAAAACAGAACAGTCCTTAAAGACGAATTTTAAAATGGCACCAGACTTGCTCAGATGAAAATGCCCAAATTGAATGAAAGTTGCGTACATATCTGAGGATCACTCACGTAAATTGGCATAATTTTCTGAGTTATCTACAGAGAATTTTTCCCAGATTCGTGACAGCAAAGAAATCTGTTTCTGCGCAGTAATCCAAATCTAGTATGAACTTTTCTATCAACGACTTTACTTGGCACAACAAAACACAAAACTAAGATAAGGAGAGGTTGATACAGTAGTAAACAACTTCCAATACACAAAGTACTGTAGCAAAATAGCACATGGGTTATCTCCCAAGAAGTTCTTTCTTTATAGCCATTAAGATGGGCTCAGCAGTTTTAATGATCCATTTGCGGGAAATAGTATTTGAAGCAAAAGAGAGCTTCAAGAGGCAAGTTCAAAACAAATTTAAGTCTAACATGCTTCCTATGAAGAGGAATCTTGTACACAAATGAATTCATGAAGAACAAAGTGACAAGCATAAGAGGATAAAACACGAGTAACTTCCAGATTCTCAACATAAAGAGGGGAAACTTAATATTATTTAGATGCATATAACCATATTTCCCTCTCTCATAATAACTTTCAGTAGCATCATTGATGAAATCCACAATATACCCATCACTTAAAACATTCCTATCATGGTTCATATGCATAGAAGTATCATTAATTTTGGCATAAGGAGAGTTCTTTTCATTAATAGTAATTGGAGCAGGATTGTTATCAAGAATTTGAACATGGTAAACAAGTTGCATATTAAGGGAATTGTTTTTGGTAACCCAATCATGACTATGACAAGTTTCATAAGGATAGTTAGAACCTATATCATAGCATTCTTTTTAATGAACATCAGAGATCGGAGGCACAGTGTCATCATAAGAAATAGAATAGTTATCTTTCATAATCGGTTTATCTGTGTCCACACCATTATTGTTATTAGAAGGAGATGTATCAAGAACATAATGACCAGTAGCTAAAGGATTTGCAAACACCTCAGCATCCCCAAGCTTAGAGCTTTCTATATCATTATGGGAGGAAGCATGGATAACACTAACACTATGGCAATCATTATCATCATCATTTTCAGAAGTAGTGTGCTCATTCAAATCATGATTGCTAATGTATGTAAAGGGCATAGGAAGATCATCGTATTTAGATTCATTATCACAATAATCATCAGGAGCAACATACTTACGGTTACCTATCGTTATCTCATATACGCGGGGATATGCTTGTTACCTCTTTCTTTTATTCCCCTTATTCTTCTTCTTCTTCTTCTTCGTTCCCTTCTTCTTCTTCTCCTTCTCCTTTTCCTCGTTCCCTTCTTCGGAGGGAGAGGCTTGAAGGGTGGCTTGTCCGCATAACCTGATTTACTTTCAGAAACAATAGAAGAAACTTGGGAGGATCCCTCCTTTTCATTAATTAGTTGAAAACACACAGCGGTCCTATAATATTTTGGCAAGGTGTCATCTTCTAATATATTTTGTATGTAAGTATTTGTATGGCTATTATCAATGCAATAAGAAAAACACCCATGCAGGACATCATCAATATCAAGATCACTCATATGTAACAAAGAGATTTTTCTCGACAGTTCTTCACACCCCAAAAATAAAGTAAGTTCATCATGCTGATTAGGAGTAATTTCATCATCACAATACAAATTTGCAGCACTCATTGGGTTCAAATTATCATTGGAGGAGCATTGAAAATTAAAATGACCCACTTCATGGCAAACTTCACAAATAAAAGGATAGAGGGCACAAACTTTTTTACCAAGATCATCTAGAGCCCTAAACCACTTTCTAGTTTTTTCATTAGCATGATGGATACAATATTCATCTTGGATTTGATTAATTCCACAAGGTCTATGTATTCCACAAAAATTAACATGCTTATAGGAAATAACATTCTTAGGAGTTTGAGCATGCTCATTACAATAATTAACAACAATTTTATTCTTCATGCAAGCCTCTTTAAAAGGTTCATGATACTTATCAAAATTCTTTTTAGGCAATTCAAAATGAGAAGCAAAGGCTTTATAAAGATTTGCAGCAAATTGAGAGTCAAGACCATAAGTAGCACTCATATTTCGAAATTTATCAGTATCCATAAAAGCTTTAATGCATTCATAATCATAATTTATACCTGACTCTTTTCCTTTGTCGTTCTCCCATCCTTCAGCGTTTTCCTCAATCCGATCAAGAAGATCCCACCTAGCTTCAACCTCCTTGCTTGTGAAAGATCCCTCCAAACACGCGTCCAGATAGTCCTTATGTTGTCCTGAAAGCCTCGCATAAAAATTATTAACAATAACATTACGGGGAAGCTCATGAATGGGACATTTGAGCATTAGTGATTTCAATCTCCCCCATGCTTGAGAAATACTCTCCCCATCACGAGGATAAAAGTTATAAATATAATTCCTATCAATATGCACTTCATGCGGAGGATAAAATTTAGAATAAAAGAGAGATGCAATTTCCTCCCAACCAAGAGAATGTCTATTCTCCAACAATTTATACCAATGCGCCGCTTTACCAGACAAATGAAACAGAGAATAGCTTCTTCCTCACTTCATCCATAGAGATACCTGCACACTTGAATAACCCGTATAATTCGTGCAAAAACAGTAAATGATCTCTAGGATGGACGGTTCCATCCCCTTTATAGTGATTGTCCATAACACGTTCAATAATTTTCATAGGTATTTTATACGGAATACTTTCAGCAGGTGGATTCAAAATATCACAAGCATCATTAGAGTTATCGCATATGGGAGATAAAGTGTTATCAGAGCAAATTTTCTCACCTGAAGACGGGAAGCTAAAAAGTTCACAAAAACTAGCTTCCCCAAGCTTAGACTTCTCCATAGCATTAGCAGTAATTGCATTCATACTAATAACATCGCTACTAGCATGCAAATGAGGTTCCATTGGTTTTTTTAATGTTTGCACCAAACAATTCTAAATCAGGAAAAAGATTAAAAAGCTCACTAAATTTTTTGTTGTTTTCCATTATGCCTAACTAGTGTAAACAAGAAACAAAAAGATGCAATTGCAGGATCTAAAGGAAATAGCTTCGAGCACAAACACAATGGCGCCGGAAAAGTATTGTTACACTGGAACCGGAGTATGAGTGCCTTTTTACCTTTCCTCCCCGGCAACGGCGCCGAGAAAATAGCTTGATGTCTACGTTCCCCTCCTTTCCTGTAGACAGGTGTTGGGCCTCCAAGAGCGAGAGGTTTGTAGAATAGCAGCAAGTTTTCCCTTAAGTGGATCACCCAAGGTTTATCGAACTCAGGGAGGAAGAGGTCAAAGATATCCCTCTCATGCAACCCTGCAACCACAAAGCAAGAAGTCTCTTGTGTCCCCAACACACCTAATAGGTGTACTAGTTCGGCGAAGAGATAGTGAAATACGGAGTGGTAGTATTGCAGCAAGTAGTAACGCGAGTAAAACAAGTAAACAAGTAGCGATAGCAAGTATTTAGGAACAAGGCCTAGGGATTACACTTTCACTAGTGGACACTCTCAACATTGATCACATAACGAGAATAGATAAATGCATACTCTACACTTTTGTTGGATGATGAACACATTGCGTAGGATTACACGAACCCTCAATGCCGGAGTTAACAAGCTCCACAATAATGCTCATGTTTTAGTAACCTTTAGTGTAAGATAGATCAACAGACTAAACCAAGTACTAGCATAGCATACACACTGTAACCTTCATGCATATGTAGGAGGAATAGATCACATCAATATTATCATAGCAATAGTTAACTTCGCAATCTACAAGAGATCATGATCATAGCATAAACCAAGTACTAACACGGTGCACACACCGTCGCCTTTACACACGTGCGGGAGGAATAGAACTACTTTAATAACTTTGCTGGAGTAGCACATAGCTAGTAGTGATACAAAACTCATATGAATCTCAATCATGTAAAGCAGCTCATGAGATCATTGTATTGAGGTACATGGGAGAGAGATGAACCACATAGCTACAGCGAAGCCCTCGGCCTCGGGGATGGATTACTCCCTCCTCATCATGGAGGCAGCGATGGCGGTGAAGATGGCGGTGGAGACGGCTCGGGGGCAATTCCCCGTCCCGGCAGGGTGCCGGAACGGAGACTTCGTCCCCCGAGTGGAGTTTCGCGATGTGGCGGCGCCCACGGAGTCTTTCTGGAGGTTCGTCTTTTCTGTCGATGTTTTTAGGTCACGACGGCTTAAATAGGCGAAGAATCGGAGTCGGAGGGGCCACGGGGTGGTACCACCATAGGGGGGCGCGCCCCCCCTTGGGCCGCACGGTCAGGTGGTGTGGGCCCCCCTGGCACCCCTCCGACTCTTCTCCGGTGCTCCGGAAGCTTCCGGGAATTATAAGGCCTTCGGTCTTGATTTCGTCCGATTCCGAAAATATTTCTTTACTAGGATTTCGAAACCAAAAACAAGCAGAAAACGACAATCGGCACTTCGGCATCTTGTTAATAGGTTAGTTCCGGAAAACGCATAAAAATGATATAAAGTGTAAACAAAACATGTTGGTATTGTCATAAAACAAGCATGGAACATCGGAAATTATAGATAAGTTGGAGACGTATCAGCCTCCCGGCGGCGGGTGGCGGCTAAGTGCCGGCGGCGTGCCAATCCCGCCGCCGCCCCAGGGCCACGCCCTTGACGCCGCCATCGAGGAGGCTCGGATGGCGATGACGGAGGAAGAGCGCGCCGACCCGCGCCACCACCCCGACAATATCACGCGGTGGAATTCCTTCTTCCTCCGGCGGTGGGAGCGGGAACTGGCGTCCTACGACGGCCCGCCGCCTTCGCCTCCGCGCAACAACGCCGCAGGTCGCCGGTGATGGTGGAGCGCGCCGAATAGGATGCTCCACAACGTCCTCGAGCACATCGAGGGCGGCAACACCCCGCCGCACATGATGCCCCCTCCATCGAGGGCATCGGCCAACCGACGTCGGGGAAACAGCTGGCAGCCACGGCGCATGGCTGCCAGCTCGTCGTCTTCCGATACGGCGTTGAGGTCGCTCTCCAGGTCAGCGCCATCCTTGGCGCCGGTGAAAAAGGAGCCGGCTTCGCCGCCGAGCAACCGCACGCGCGGCGGCGCCGGCATCGTCATCCGCGAGCCCTCGGCGGCACAAGGACGCCTCCGCCCGAAGCGCGAACAGGACACCTCCGGCGAGCGGAAGCGCAAGCCGGCGAAGGTGAAGGTGGAGGAGGCCGAGAGCGCCGAGGACGCGGCCATCCTCGAGGCCGTCATCGCGAGGTCCCTCCAGGACCTCGTGCCCGCTCAGAACGCCATGCCGCTCGACCAGGCCTGGTCGAGGGAGCAGTGCGAGAAGGAGGAGGCGGAGCGGCAGGCGAGGCTTCTCCAGGACGTTGCCCGCTACCGCCGGCCTGCGACTCCTCCATCCGGCGCCGCCGTCCCCGTCGTCGACCTCGAATCCTCTGACGACGACCTGTACAGGCCATCGCCGTCCCCGCCTCACACCAGTGGCCGGTGGGGAGACGCCGGCCAAGGCAGCAGCCAGGGGGCTTCAGCACCGCCGCAGTTCGACGACGATAGCTCCGACGACGATGGCGGCGACGGCGACTACACGGTGTTCTACCGCCATTTCGGCATGTAGAGCGCCGTGTTTTAATATTTACAGTTGTATTCCCCTAGCCGAATCGAAATATAGTCGGATTCGGTCCTCTATGTATGAACTTCGCCCTCTATATAGTAAATATCATTAAATTTAGTCTAAATTCGACCGTTTTATGCCGTAGTTTGTCAAGTTTCCGTTTTTCAAATTTAGATCGCCGTCTTCGCCTGAGATCGCGGCTGGGAAACTACTCCTCCCACGCCAAATTTACGTCCAATCCGGACGTAAATTTCCCCGGATTTCGGCATGGGGAGGGAAAACGAGTGGAGATGCTCTTACATCATCTCCACCGACAGTCTCGATAGCATTTTGAGAGCCGACGTGGTTTTTGGGCTAACACCGGCGCACCCTTAAAAACGCTGGCGCGGTTTCGAGCCTAATAGAAACGTCGGCAACCCCGTGCTGGCCCCTTCGCAAATGGCGTGAATCGGGCGCGCCGACGCCTTGTGGCACATCGGTTTTCGCGGGTGGAGCCGCCTTAGCAGTGAGAGGAGGCGACGTTTGCGTTGGAAACAACGATGCATCATAAATGCGATGCCTCGGCTGTAGCGGGGCCGGCAGCCGATGAGACCACCGATCCACACGCAAACGCCGCCGTAAATGTGACGCCTCGGCTGTTGTGCGGGTAGTTGGCACCACTATTTAGCCTTCCACCGTCGCGACACTATCCTCTCATCTCCACCACCGCCGTCTATCCTCACCTCAACACCACAACAATGCCGCGACAACTCCATACGACCTACTCGATGCTTGGCCGCAACGACCGCACGCCACCTGCGGCGCCTCAACCACCACCGCAGCCACAGCCGCCCCAGCCCCAGCCCAACACCGACATCGATTACAACTTAGACGACTCGGTCGACCCACGGTTCGAGGAGTGATACGAGGCGTACGTAGCAGACGCAGAAGCTGAGGCGACGGAGGAGGCGGCGCAGTGGGGCGAGCAGCCGCAGGTCCTCGCTAACCCGGGGCAGGCGGCGACCCTGGCCTCCTTGAACGCACAACACTTCAGGAGGCTGAAGGAGGAAAAACACGAGTACATCAACGACGCCAACTTCGAGCACTCCGTCGAGATCTCGCGCCAGCGGGTGGCCACGGAGGAGGCGGGACGCCTCCTCATGGCGGCGGAGCGACAAAATCTCCTTGAGCCGAACGCTCAGCGGCAGATGAGGCGTTCGCCCACGAGCAAGCGAGGCTCGCCCAGAACGAGGAGTCTCGCCGATGGCTGGCATCGCTGAGGGGACAGTGCCGCTGGCAAGCTCCTGCGTCGCCGGCGGCCATGCTCCACCGCCATGTGCGCGAAGCAAGGGCAGAGAGGTGGGCACAGACGGCAAAGGGGAAGAACGACGACGAGGCAGACCCGTCGCACGCCCCAACCGACGGCCACTAGATTAGGGTTCTAAGTTTAAGTTTTATTTAAGTTTAAATTCGAGTAACTTTTGTACAAAACTAGGCAATATTTGTATGAATTTCGTTTTTTAAATGTCATTTACATTTGAATTTCGATTGGGGGCTACCGTATGGGGTCGCCGGTGTGAGAACAACATCCCCAAATGAAGGATGATGTGTCAGCGCCCCCATACGGCAGTGCCTGCGCCCCTTCCAGCGACTATTTGTGGCGCGCCGGTGAAGATGCTCTTAAATAAGTGTACATCTAGCTATAAACTTTATCCACGAAAGAGTGTATTTCTTTCTTCCCAATACACTTTAAAGTAACAAAAAATATTTCTCTCTCATCGCACGGAAATCAAATCTAATTATATTGAGCACAAATTCTTATTTTCTACATGCACTTAGATCATTGAAGGTGAAAAAATTAAAGCGGAGGAATATGCTGGTTTGCACTTTCCCAATATATTTTTTACTACATTTCAATTTATCTTGAAAATCCCACATGTACATTTATTTATGGAAGGAGGGAGTATGTCGGAGAAAGTCACATGCTTTTGCACCGACGGGTGATTCTTTTCCTTAACGAAATCTTAAATCTGCACTCACGTGGAGCCAATTCTACTAGCTGCCGGATCGAAATATCAGGCGGCCGCACGCACATCTGCGCCGCCGAGAGGGCGAGAGGCTCTCCCGCCGACAAGTCATGCGCTGAGTGAAGCAAAAGACACGAAAAGATGGACGCCTGCTGCTACGTCCTGCCTCATGCTCGCTCTCGCATCGCGCATGTTTTCTTTTTCAGAACATCCAAATCTGCATGAAGAAGAGAAAAGAAACTGCCGCGAACCAGGCTTGCATTACGACTACAACAGACACATCTTGTTGGGCCTCAATACGCGCGTGGACCATCAACAAGCCCACGAGCCTGTAAATAGCCCCGCTACGCGCCGCATCGTCCAGATTTGCTTCGAGTACTATTAGCCCATCCAAATGGCAAATCCTATGTAATGACTAGGTTGGCACTTCCTTTCAAAAAAAAAAAAAAAGACTAGGTTGGCACTTACACCACGTCGCATACCCAACACGCCACGCTCGGTGTGGGCAGCCCCAGGTAGGCCGCAAGTTTTTCTTTGTCTTTTAATTACCGTTTCATCTTTTTTATTTTTATTTTGAAGATTAATTTTTTTTAGATTAGATAAATATTTAAATTTGAAAAGTGCGCAAATTTTAAAAGTGTTTTGATTCAAAATTTGTTCAAATCTGAAAAAATCGATTTTAAAATTGCTCAAATTCTAAAATAGTCATATTTTGAAAATTGCTCACAATAATTTATTTTTCAATTTTGCAAATTATTTAAAATTTAAAAATGTGCAGATTTTTTTTCTAATTTCACATCTGTGAAAAAAGAAACATAAAAAAGAAAAAAAGGAAAAAAGAAAAACTCAGGTGTGTGCTAGGGACATGGGTCGGGACATATAGGAGCACCCAATCCTACTAGCCGCCCAACTATAGTTGGCCCAACGTGGCCTTAATGATTACTCCCACGTGTTGGGCCAGACCAACCACTATGGTTTTTCAATGCTATTTCTCGATTACTGATATATTATTTTACTTTTTCTTTGGGTCTTTGATTTTTTGCTGATTTGCTTTGGTTTCTCCTAGTTTTCTTCAATTTCTGTAGGATATATCAACCTTTTTAAAAAATACGTAAAATGGGCTATGGTGCTAGCTTGTGACCGATGCGTCATGTCAAAACCCAAAACATATAATAATGTAGGACTCTCAGAGGCCTGGTAGGACTCAACCAAAATTTTGTACTAGCTAAACATCTACTACCAATCTACCATTTTTTGGCGCTTTGTATCCAAAAGGACGTTTCAATGTATGTGCATATAGATGGGAGATAAATAAGATAAAACGAGCGTTTAGTGGTCCACTAGACCTAGAATTATACCAGTAGATTTTTACAAATTTGTCCACATGAATAAAAATATGTTTAACATGACATACAATTTCCGTAGATAGTACAAACATAATCATATTTTTTTAGTGGTCAAGAGTAAGTTGATTTAACATAATATGTTCAAGCAGATCTAAGAATTTTTAATTCAAGAATTTTTTCTGAACTGTCAACATTTTTAAAATAAATAAACTGTTTTTTTTTCAAATCCATGGTCAGTTTCTTGAACCACCGAGAACATATTTTTAAACCTTGTAAACAATTTTCTGAATCAGTGAACATTTTGATTCTCGTGATTTTTTAATCCGTGAATGTATTTTTGAAACCTTGGGAACATTTTTCGAATCATCGTGAATTTTCCCGAAACAAACATAAAGGAAAAAAGATAAAGAAACACAGAAACAACCATACCGCATTCGTGAATAAAACAATATTTTTTAAAATAGATCGCCTTTGCTGCCCTCGATAGAAATGGAAAAAGACGTGAGCTTTTGGCTTGCATGTGCATGCATCACTGAGGCCAACAATCTGAATGGTGATTTGTACGACCATGAAGCCCTAGGAAGACTAGAAAAACAACATTGACAGGTTACAACTGATTGTTGATTGATGACCATGGCAGCGTCAACGTGGATTGGCTCTTCTGGTCTGGATTCAACCTCGAGTACACAAAGTTCAGCTAATCGTAATCTCCGATCCTTGTATACATACTAGAAAGAGAAGGGAAATGCACTTTGGCTCATAGGAGCATATGCTCCCATTATGTGAATGCACATTTCAAAGTGTCAAAAAATTTTAAACTAAATTTTTACATGTACATCTAGACATTTTATGTTGGTACACAAGTTTTCAAAAAAAACTAAAAATAATTGTAGCTCCTGTAAAAAAGACAAGTTTTGATGCTATAACACGACTACGTACATGATTTTTTTTGTCTTTTTTGTACACGCCATATAAAATGTTGTTTCTCCGCGAAAATTTGTGCACTAACATAGAATGTCACGATGTACACCAAAAAATTTATATCAGAATTTTTTAACATTTTTAAAATTATTTTTTAATTATTTTATATAATGAGAGCATTTGCTCCTATGAGCCAAATTGCCACCTCCGAAAGAGAAAGGTTTCTTTGCTTCCATCGATTGTACTAATCAACAGTCGCTCGATGGCCATCCCTTTCCATAGTAAAACACAGCTGCGTAGTATCCAAGGTGGGGCTATGGCATTCGAGCTAGCATACGATGGGTCAAAGCACGCCATCAGAACCCGTATACCTCGGAATATTGGCGTGCGCCCACGCATTAGACTAGTCACAATGGAGAGTACCATATAGTAGTATCATGCATATGGTACTAGTGTGTGATACTATATTCACAATGCATTGTATCATGTAGTAGTATCATAGGTTAGTTATATTTAGTGTTTTGTAGAATCTCAATGCAAAAGTGTGTACAAGATTGATTTGACATTAATTTTTCTAGTTCTACGTGCTATGATACAGTATCTACCTATGATACTACTACCATCTCTTTCTTCATTTATTGATATGACACGTCAGCTTTTTGCATGCATGTGATGCATGATACTAGCTATGATACTCCCATTGTGGGTAGTCTTAGTCCGAGCAATCAAAAAACTTTACGGTACTCTTCTCAAAATTAAACTGGCACAAGTAAACAATGCTGTTTTTATTCATCTATAGCCACCACGAAATCCAGCTGGGACAAAAGTAGGCATAATGTCATAGGCATAATGCCATAGGGTTGCAAAGCGGCATCAGACAGCTCGTTTGTGTTTCCACCCCAGATCAATTTCTACACTTTGGCTATAGTTTTGTCTTTGCTGGACTAAGCGGGACGCTGCCCTGCCATCCTAATTGTACATCAATGATTGAAGAAAAGAAAAGTATGGTCTTCAGAGATGAGATTTGAGTTTGGTGATAGAGCTTACCGTCGTGTGCTTCCATTCGTCTTGGAGGGGATAATAATCTTTCTTACGAGAGCAATGTGGTACTTAAACATGTCTAATCTTTCTTATAGCATTGTCTGTATTTAGATTGCCAGATTTTCTCACGTTGGATCATGGTTCAGAGACATGGCCACAGCAAACAACATCTTGTCCATTTTTTCTTTCTTTCGAGAACCCGCTGGAGAGCTGCGCGTCATTGTATTAAGCTTAAAGGAAGAACAACTGATCCAGTTTATGAGGTAAATCGGACCCAAAACCCTTACACATGAACACTAAAGGGTGAACCACACCCGAAACACGACAAGCGCACACACCTAGCCCAACCACCAGCCAAAGAGGCGCAATGGTTGGTACACAGAGCGTCGAGACCGCGTCACAACTGAAGCAAACCACCTCCAAGCAGACCCTAGCTTCAGGAAGGCACCCGTCGACGTACAGCCCACCCAAAGCGCCGAGAAGTAGCAAGTGGACGGCAGGACATGGCCGGACCTGAGAACAGCGACGCCAAAAGGGGATGTCGGCGCCAGTGTCCATAGCGCCCTAGACGCCCACACTCCGAGTGGCGGCCAACCGTGACCCCGATTATCAACTTGGACTCCACGAGCAAACCGGATAGCGCCTCCAACGAGGGAACGACGTCGTAGCGCCGCCACTATCTGAGCCAATAAGATGGATCTAGGGTTTCCCCGTTGCTCGGGAGGGGCCATGATGGAAAGGCCTAGACGACGCCTTCAAGAAGGTGACGATGCCCGCGGGCGTCGCCGTCGTCCTTCGAAAGCACATAATTTCTCCCGGCCATTCCATCAACCCCAAATTCCACCCAAGTAATCGGACACCAACAACCAGAGATGCCACCCACAGAGGCTAGCACTTGACACTAGGAAGATGACCGCCGCCAGCTTCACCCCGGCAGCCCAGAACACTGCCAGCCATACCTTCCACAGCCCCTTACTAGCAGGCAGGCAGCGAAGGGGCGACCTCCGGCCACGGCAGCAAGCAGACCGGCGAGAGAGAAGCCGCGCCATGCCCTGCCGCCGCGCGGGCAAGCCGAGCAGCACAGGCGGCCGAAGCCGCGGCCGCGACCCAAAGCCCGGGCAGGCCCAGATCGGGCCCGCCAGGGCCCTTCCTGGTCGGAGCCCATGAGGGCGCCACCGCTCTGTCACGCCGTCGGCAGGTCGGCCCAGCCACCTCACCGCAACACGATCCTACTAGCTCCGCCGCACCACACCACACCGACGCGACCGCCGCCGCCAACCTCGCGACCTCCCGCGTCACCTACTCCCTGCGCGGAAAGGAGACGAGAGGAGCCCGCTATCCCTGCCCTCCGCCTTTGGCGGCCGGGCGCCGCCACCACCGCCGGCAGCGGCCGGGGGGCTCGGGATCTAGGGATTTTGTTTAGGGTTGGGGGAGCCCTCCGGAGCCGCCCGCGCGAGCGACCCGGGAGGGAGAGTATCTTGTCCAGTTCCTAGAACAGATTTTGATATACTTACTTTTTCTTCCCTACCAAGAGTATTTGTTGTTACTTGTACAAATGCTCCCAGAAATGATGTTTTGGCTCTTGGGTGTATATGAAAAATGCATCTTTTTTTACATTTTGAATTGTTAAAATATTTTACATCTTCACATGCTACGATATTTTTATGCCGATGTAAAAAAGACAAAACATGCGAGCATTTAATCTCCAACCCCAAAACTCCTACGGGAAAAAAAAGGAGCTAACTCCATTCCGCTAACCTATCCGCACTTCATAATACAAATCCAAGAAACAAGGTTGATATGGCCTTAGCACCACCACCTCAAAACCACCAAATCCCACAAGTGGGGCCATGACTCGAGCACGAGCTAAAGCCATTTAAGATAACGTGAACTCTCTCCTCTTGACATGTGATTTCAATGCCCCATTGGATGCTATACTACGCACGATACCCTATGTGTCATCACCTACAACCTCCAAGGACTCCATCCATGGAAACATGAAGCCAAGACTGATGAAAGGAAAAATGAAGAAGATGATTCGAAACTTCCAGGCCTGGTACTATCGGTTGAGCCACCAGTACTATCGCTAATGGTCATTTAACAATGCGCAAAGATATACACAGAAGCTCCAGGAGCGGAAGTATTGCTCCAGCTGCCTTTGGCTCCCAGGAGCGGTACTTCCGTTTGAGGTATTAGTCCAATACTGCTCTCTGGTTTACACACAATTGGAAGTGTGTCGGCCCCACCAAAAGACCTACAGAGACTCCTAAATTAAATAAATAGGAAGTCTACCGGAACTAAACTGGTACTACTTCACACGCTGCAAAGTCTCAACGCATGAAAGCCCCAACAGTACTACCGCCCGCATCGAAAATTGTTTTTTTTCTTTTGGACCCAAAAGCCCATGTAGCCTTTGCCCACATACCTACTCATGGCCGACCAATATAATGGACCCCCACAACATTTTTTAGACCCTGGAATATTTATGGACTAGACATGAGGTAGAACTACTCCCATGTGGGAACCCTTTAGATCATTCATCTTGTATCCAAAGCCCTATTCAAGAATTTGGTTTCCCTCTCTCTTGTGTGATTTTAGTAGAGCTTTGTCTCTCAGGTGGTCGGTATTCTACTTGAGTTTCTACTCTCTCACTACAAGCAACTCTTCCATCTTCTTGCCGACATTTCCCATGGGACTCTACCTCGTGATTCTGTTGGGATAGTGGTTTTGCACGTTCAGAGCAAACTGATTTGTACCGACAGAGGTGTGCGTTCGTATCTTTTTTACGTTGTTCGTTTTCATCACCAAGTTCTTCCCCCTTTCCCCTTGAAGCGTGAATATGGAGCCAATCGTTGTGGTAAACCCATATCATATGGAATCAACAACTTTTAGTTGCCACAGATTCACCATGGTGTTGAGTTTCTAGCCATTTCCACGAAATTCTTTTTAAAAATGAAAAAATACCTAAAATATAGCCCCAAGTTGACTTCAGATCGATCTCTCGATTTATTGATTTTTTGTTTGGTTTTGCTTGTGATTGGTAATGTGATTCCATCATTTAAATGTGGTTCCTTCTTATGATCGGTACATGATGCTGATGATTAAAATTATTGAGGGACTATAAGTTCCTCAATTTCGGATGTGGTCCCGGGATGGTGCTAGTGTGCCTTTTGATATACAAAAATACAAGTCTTGTGCATCCTAATTGGATGATTGAGGCCATCCCTGGCCTTTGTCTGTCCTCGCTTTGGTCCAATGTAAGTATGAAGCATGTCATTCTTGATTTTTCCCTACTTGATGTTATTTTTGGTTCTGTTTTGTTGAAGCGGTAAATGATCAGACTCTAGCACCATTTAATGAGAACATGCATTCATAAGACCTTGTGATATGTATATGCACATTGCTTGCGTATTTCATTTGTTCTTGTAGGCACTCTTTTCTCCCTGTGTGTCTTCGATACTTGATATTTTTTCTAAATGCAAATATGACTTGGAATAGATCAATCATTGTGGTTATATTTCAAAAAATCTTATGTATCATTTTAAGATTCATATAGAGGGATCCGTGCACAAACTGTGCCCAAGTTAGGTGCGAGGATACAAAAACTTCTACATGACAGTACGTTTAATTCAACATGTTGTTCCTCTAAGTTATTCATTTATAGATGTGTTCCCTTGATCTAATTTTTGTGTTCTGTTGTTCCTTTGATCTAATTGTTGTTTATTTTGTATAATTGTTCCCAGGCTATTTCCTGCAGCACAAGGCGTGACTTTATGGAGCATATACATAGATACATTAATCAGTTGGGATAGTTCACCCTCGAGCAAGCATATCCGAGAGGATCTTCATTGTTCAAGTCACCAATGAGGCAAACTGAACCTATTTACATGGCCCTTACAAAGTTCAACATGACGGAGCCCGGGACGAAGTATCATTTGTACATGGATGGTGTATTAAGCAAACACCTACTTCTAGGACAAAGACCACGCAGACTCCTCTTAGTCTGATGGTGAATACCATGACCCTAGCTGCTGGTGTGGTCATTGTACATTACCCACTAGCGAAGCCAGCAGCGGAGGCACGGATGGACTACCTACGTACCTAGCTATTTATAGATTTTTAATAATGTGTCAACTTCTCATATTTCTATGTGACATGATGTTCCTTCGTATTAAATAATGTTGCTAGTTTGATCGTAGTGGCTCTGTTTCGTGGCAACGGCCGATATGTTGTATTGTATGTATACTTATCATTTGTTTTTTTAAATCACTATTAAATACTATTAGTGTGTGGTCGTGCCACCTAGTAATAGGGTTACTGGTAGTGTGACAGGCCCGGATGCTATCAGTATCTTAACCACTAGTTGCATACTAGGCGGTACACCACCAGTAACAATTTACCAGTGGCACGTTAGCAATGGCGTACCAAGGTCCGCTAGCGAAGGCGGGTTTGCATACGCCACTAATAGGCTATTTTGTACTAGTGGAAGGTGCTGGTCCGCAGATGACCTTAGGACGAAGCTGGTCTCCCTATCATAATCCTCAGAGCGCCACTCTACATTCTCATTGTGATTTCTTAGTCGATCGATGGGACATGAGTGAGAGGCAGGGTGGTATAGGGACAATGCTAAGAGAGGGGCATCCAAAGTGCTATTCGTGCGCCTCCTCTTAGCATTCATCACTGTGGGCACTTGGTTAGTCGATCGGACGTGAGAGAGACAAAGTGGCATGGTGACAACACCGAGAGGGGGATGTTCTGAGTGTTATTGTGGCGTCTCCCACGCTCTCCGATGCATCCAGCAGTTTGCCAACGTGGGAATGTTTTGTTTTCTCCTAGTCTTGGTTCCACAAAAATTACTGATTTGGTGGTTTCCAGTGGCCCCGGCTTTGGTGTGATATGGGGGTCTTGCGAGCCCCATCGTGTCGGCCGGCCAGGCATCTAACCAACCCTGGTTCTTCTCTGCATGCCTAACTGGAGGGTATGTAGGGTGCATTGCATACAATCATCTCGAGGTAACGCCTGCAGCCATGTTCCTCTGAACTATCGGGTTACCGACGGGCTCAGCATTGTCCAACTAGAGCCAGGTCCATATTCGGGTAGTGAACTGGGACCCTTCATCAGGTGCTTTAGAGCCCCCGCTTAGTCTCCCTTGTTCGAAGACTCACTTTCTTCATCATTAATGTACACCAGCCGCGCTAGCCCTGACTAGTATTACTAAAAGGTTGTGTGCATAGATTGATGCAGATGCTCAAGTTATACTCTCCTTTCCGAATAAAAATTAGACTCTCTTATAATGTTGTGAGGCACAAACTTGCAAGATACACTCGAATCATTTATCGGATGATGTGCTGGATCGCGCTTGTCCAGTAGGCTTATCATGTTAAAAAAAATGTTGATGTAATGCCTTCTGATTAATGGAAGCTCCCTGTCTATTAAAAAACAGATATAAAAAACACCTCAATTCCAACATTTTTGTTTTTTTAGTTCATTGTGATAAATATTCTGTGGGACAATTTTTTTTTTAAAAAAGAGCTGTGAGTGGATATCATATCGCACATGGTTTATCCAAACTGTCTGGGTCTATCAACAGAGATCTTTGTTGAGTAAGGATGGACATTGTAAACCAAAAAGACGATAAAGGCAAAACAGTTATTTCTACATATCTCGTTTGTACAGGATTACAGATCATTACAAACACTAGTCTTTTCAATATATAGGAAGTTAGTCAACCTGATCCCAACAGGCAAGGCTTGTAGAGTTGCTCCACGTGAAGTGATCGTCATCACCAGCAATGCGTGGGATCCAGTACATACCATCACCTGCTGGAAGAATAGCTGCTGCAGAATCTAAGGTGCTGCTACTATTAGTCGCCATGAAAGCATTGGAGGTAGCAGTTCGAGATTCCATGTTGTCAAGATATTCATCATTTTTAGATCCTGTGCTGATCATGCTTTCATTACTCACTGGTCTGCATGACGAACTGGGTTTGTCCTGAGGAAATGGTGGCACCGAGTCTTCATATGCAGCAAGTGCCGTCTCATTTATCACTTCCTCCAATTGATCCCACTGCTGGTATGCCTTGGCAGCCAGTTGCTTCACTTGGACCTGCAGTTGAGAACAGCCAGATCGAATTAATAAAATTCTCAACGATTAAGAGCAACTAAACACCATATTCCCATAGCCACTGACTGATGAAAATAAGGGATTAAGCGATATATACCATTTGTTGTTGGTCCAGTTGTCGCAAATTGAAAGTCTGGTCTCCAACTCTGGCTGCTAAAATCTCTCCTACGGGGCTAAATATAACATCACATCCTTCAGATTTGATAACATAGCATTTTCCTCCCATATCGCATGTTTTTGCGTGAGTTAGTGTCGTCCTCCACTGCCGGTCCGACATGCCAACAAGCTGAAAATATATTTTTCATTCCGAAAGATACTCAAAATCAGTGAGCACCTTGCAGATCATGTGTATGTACATTTGAGTATGATGCTTACGTTTTTGAGCTTATCAGGATCCATGGTGTTAAGCTTCAAGAAGTCCTGGACGTTCTTGACCCCCTCAGACTCCAACCTCTTGTCAATTGGTCCATCTTTTCCAATGTTCTTCAGCCTCCATATATTGTCCGTCAATATTGGAGGGTAATGCTTCTTGTACACTAGTAAAAGAATGAAATGCATCATAATTTGTTTTCTATTTTCTTGTACCAGCATTATTCAAAATATTCATGATATGATGAATTAACAAACAGACACGTGATAAGCCATCTCAAACAAAACAAAAACACAGAACATGATCCTGAAGATTGGCTAATACATAGGAAAAAGTAAGTGGTCCTAACTTACATTCCCCTCGATGATCTTTCACCGTAAAGCTTTCGCTTACTGCCTCCTGGATCCTGGGTCCATAATAGCTTGCTGCCATGACACGCACACCAATTCGGAACTTACGACTTCTTATCCAGCTTGAATTGTCAGTAAAGGACAGATCATCTATGATGGCCACTCCATGATTTCCCATTGACACATTAAGTGTAGTACCCACAAGCAATGGCCTCCTGCCCTCTCTGGCCTTTACAATCGCAGAATTGAACTGATCGGCGGTCCACCCGACACCGTCCTCGCATCTGAAGTCCCCATCTAGGACAAGGACTTCTAGTTTTACTGTGGAAAACCCTAGGTGAGGGTTTGTTTGTGCGGCAAGATAGTTAGTTCTTGTATCAATAAGCTGGATTTCAACTGTGTTACTCGCAAAGTCAAGTAGTTTGTTGTTGGTGAAGATGGGTAGCATGAGCCTCTTGGCAAAGAGAAGCTTCAGTGGAGGCGAGACATCCACCTCTTCGATGTGCAAAGGAAGAGATCTGGCAAGAATGGTTTTATTTTTTTCAGATTAATATCTAGAACTTAATGCACATGTACATATACTACCTCCAACCCATAATACTTGTCACAAGTGAATAGACATGCTAAAATGTATCTAGATACATGCGGTTTAGCGACAAGTAATATGGATTAGAGGGAGTAATTTAATTTGTGGAACAAGTATTTATTATTTTTATTTGCAAAAAAATATTTATTATGTTTTGAAAGGAGCAGGAATGCTGCAAATCAATTCTAAAATGTTTATGTGCAGGTTACAGGTGACCAGTACTACCAAAAACTCTTACCAAGGGTGCTATAGACTTACGACTCCAGTTAAAGAAACATCAGGAGCTAGAGACCAAACCATGCATCAAGACAGCAATAACCAGGGATATACTACCAGCAGCGCCATAGCAAGAAGTATTTATTCAAAGCAAACTTACTAATTAAAAGTGGGGTCTAAATTTTACAGGCATATTACACTGATGTTTGTGATGGATATCAGATACTGTAAGAAATAAATAGAAATACCATATACCTGCTTGGTGTCGGCAAGTGGGCATGCTGAGAAAATATATTTTGCATTTCTTCACGTACCTGGCACACAATAGAATCCATAAACTTATATTAATGGCACTTGGAAGGTTAACAAATGGATCGATTAAGGATATATATATGTAAGCTATGAGTGAAGAAATGAAATTAGTATGTACTACCTCCATCCCAAGGCTTAAACTTCAGAAAATCAAACTATTTCAAGTTTGATCAAGTTTTTATCAAAAATCATTAAAATGTAAAATACAAAATTAATATTATTAGATAGATAATGAAATATATTTTCATGTGCTATCTTCAAAATATCATATTTGTTGATAGATTATTCTAAAAATTTGGTCAAACTTTACTTGCTTTGACTTTTCCAAAAAAAATATAAGCCTTAAGCCTAAGGATGGAGGTAGTATGAACAATGTACTTTGATGCCATTATCACGTGCACATATATAAAGTGGAATGAACTCTCTCGAGTACAAGTGTACAAAACTAACTGGGGACCTAAATATAATTTCTTCGGTAATCTTACCACCCTCCGAATAACCGGTTCCAAATTGAGAACAATTTGCTGAATAGTTTCTGCTGTCACTGCTCTTCTGACAACGCTGGAAAAGGACGATCGAGGTTAACAAGCTATATATCCAGCATGCAGTTGATCAGCTAAGCTGAAAAGTCTTTTAGAAGGGAAGGATGGACGATGTAAGTAAAGAGAGGTACTAACGATCTAAAACAGAGCGGCGCTGGCCGTATCCGCCTTGGGCCATGCCCTTGCTGATGATCGTCACCTCCGCTCCCCTGCTCGCCGTCGTCATCGCCCCGTGGCCTTCGCACAGACATCTTAGCTGCGAACTAGCTCCGGTTGAGGTTGGGAGAGAGGAACTAGTTAAGTTCACGCGTGTGCACCAAAGGGAATGGGATACTTTTGTCTGAAGACGCGTATGTGTTATATATACCAGTACCCCCAAGCTAGGCTGGGGACTTGCTGCCTAGGCCAGGACAGGGTATTCCTGGCAGGCTCCACGAAGGCGGCTGGAAGCTAGCGCGGGCACATCGCGTCGATCGCTTTTGTGAGCAAGCTAGCTGTGCCACTCTAAGTGTATGCAGCAGGAACATAAAGTCTTGGGTTGGTGCAGGGGCAGCTTCTTTGCCATGACGAAGAAAGTTAACTTGAGACTCAGTCGGTCTTGCCATACATACATCCATGACTCCAGCGCGACCAAGACTGACCACGACCGGAATATATATACCGTCTTCCATCACAAATTAATGAGTCGTATGACAGACCCCGGGCTGCACCTACAAGTGAGTGATCGTGCAGGACACGTACTAGTATTTTTCTCGAAGGTCCACGTACTAGTATTTTTCCAAGAACATTCCCTCGGTGTTACAACGAATTAACAAGTATATGCAGTATTAGCTATAGCCGTCACCTTGTGCACACGCACGTACCCATCCAGCCCAGGAGGCCAACTCAAAAAAGTACAAGAAAGGACACCTTCAAAGGCTGTCGCCTACTCAAAAAAGTACAAAAAGGACACCCTTAAGGCCATGTTAGCATCGAAATTGCGGCTTCTTAGATTACATTTTATTTTCAACTTAGCAGGTAAGTAGCTAGCTGGATTGACCGGAATCATCATAGTATAATTTGTAAGCTGGCTTGGCTCAGGCACGCAGCCTAAATTTATGATGTTTTCTATACACTTTCTCAACTGAAAGAGACCGATTTCTGGAGGGAGGCTTAGCTGGTGGACAGCTGTGGGGCTGGCCCATTTTCCGATTGCCTCTCCTTGTCCTCTCGTGTCGAAGGAAGTGGATTGTCGTCGTTTGAGATCTTTACTTACCAACGGACATGATTGCTTCTTCCCTTCTTTGTGTAATCACGTAGTCAATAGGCCTAGTTATTGCTGATTGTAATGTGTCCAGTAAAGCTAATTAAGCTTGATTGGAGTTGCCTTGTAAGAGCAAGTTTAATAGTAAGCTACCTATTTCTCTTCTAAAAGGCCGCTAGGCTACCCGGCCAGAGAAGGCAACCAAAGGGGCACATTCATCCTGATCGTTGGTTAGACATGCGACAGTAAAAAAATTCTTCCACCTTTCACTTCAGCCGTTAGATACGGTCAGAACTTTAGTCACTCGTTCTGCTTCGGAACAGCTCCATGACAGGTGGAACCTTCTTCGTGCGGGGGCCGCCAGTCAGAGGCAGGCACGCGTGGTAGTTTGCGTCACCTACCTTTTTCTATCCACATGGGGCCGTGGAAACCTAGATCGCGGGATTTTGCCCAATCCCCGCTGCTTCTCCTCCTCTTTCTTCCCAATCGCCCGCCTCCCCTTGTATGCCCACGACGGGACGACGTGCAGAGGGGCCGAAGGCGTGGGGGGGGGACGCCGTGGTGGCAGGCAGTAGCAGGCCCTGGAGGAGCACATCCGGGAGAAGGGTGGAGGCGAGCGGGCGGGCGGAGCCGATGGAGCCGGACGGGGAGGCGCTGCAGGAACTCGCATGGAGAATGGCGGCGGCGCGCTGCCTCGAGGAGATCATCCACAGCCGGCTGGGGGTCGAAATCTCGTTCTCCGGCGGCAGCGGGAGTAGGGACCAGCTCGAAACCTCCCCCACCACCACGACCACTGCTCCCTCGGCAAGGAGCGTCATATCCCAACATTAACCAGGTAATATCCTAACCCTAGCTCATGTATTTCCCGATCTGACAGTGATAGGCATGTCCACAGATCTGAAGTTGCCTGATGCGCACAATAGAAGGGTTTCCATGGCTGCAACGCATGTATCTGATTGATTATGTTCCTTATACTCGTCTAGATCGGCTAGATACTTTTTCCCTTGTAGTTGCAGCATACAAGGCATATGTATCTGATCTACTTTTTTTTCTCTTGGTAGGAGTAGCACACAATGGCATGCATCTCTGATTTTGGAAGCTAATGGACTAGGTTACTTTTTTTTCTCTTGGTAGGAGTAGCACACAATGGCATGTATCTCTGATTTTGGAAGCTAATGGACTAGGTAATTTCTATGGCACACCTAAAGTTTCGACATGTCTCCTTCAGTCATTTATTCCCCATTTGCATGTTGAATATTGGTATGAATTGTGACATAAGGAGTACTTTTGTTAACTTTAATTAACAAACCCATCTCTAGGTTTATGCTCTCCCTTAATTTCACAACTCTTGGTTGCAGAGCTAAAATAATCCATCAGTGGTTGGGATCCTGTTGAGATTAGTAGAATGCATGAAGATTGAGCTTCAAGAACCCCACCTTTCGATGAACCAGTTCAACAACAACGATATTCAGCCTGCAGGTAATGGTTCTATTTTTTCCCATTTTCTATGCCAAGGTCTGGTCCAATTGTTGTTTGAGGTTATTCATATCCATGACATACTAATTAGTGACTTATCCATATGTATTTCATCATGTCTCTGTTAATGATTTCCTCACATACAATTCACATAAGGAGTTGTGTTGTTTTTCCATGTTTCCTCCAGGTTCATACATGGTTGACACTCAAGATCATGGTTTTGCGACCTGGTTATGGCGGATGATCTTTCGTGTACTATTGTTTATAGTAATATCTCTTGAAACTAAACTGAAGGGGAAGATCTGTTCTTTTATTTAGATATGTCAACGTATACCAATTCCTTTGACTGAACAATAAGCATCAAACTAAAGCAAGGTTAGTTCAAACTTCCGGATTTCTACTCCTTGCTTCCCTTTCATTCTTGAGTTATTTACATTTTTTTGTGGGGAGTACTTTACCTATCATCCTTTGTTCTTGTGACCATTACATGTTGCAGCATTTTCTGGCCTTGTCGATACCTTTGTAATGGTGGTCTTTTCCTCTTCTAATAATTTTGGTCACTGAGTCACTGCAAACGGATATCACAGATTAGGTCTCCATTGATTGTAACTAAATTACTTATTTTTGGTTTTAAGGTCCAAGTTGAGCCTACACGCTGGTAATGATAATAAGCTTACATGGAGTAATTTTTCCATTTGGTTAGAGAAATATCTGAATCATATAAGCTAATTACCCTCTGAAGTCTGAACCAAAACCTATTTTGAATTTTTTGTAGGACGTGATAAAAATCCTAGGCCGCAAACTATTGTCGAAGGAAGCAACAAAGTGGTCACAGCTCCTTTAGAGTATGCAGCCACTAAAATCATTGATGGCAAGCCGGTATGTTAGTCCTGCAATTTAGAAAATTAAATTCCTTGTTCTGCACTTACCTGGAGTAATTTTTCCATTTGGTTAGAGAAATATCTGAATTTTATAAGCTAATTACCCTCTGAAGTCTGAACCAAAACCTATTTTGAATTTTTTGTAGGACGTGATAAAAATCCTAGGCCGCAAACTATTGTCGGAGGAAGCAACAAAGTGGTCACAGCTCCTTTAGAGTATGCAGCCACTAAAATCATTGATGGCAGCCGGTATGTTAGTCCTGCAATTTAGAAAATTAAATTTCTTGTTGTGCACTTCAATTTCCTCGTCCATACAGATCCTTGGAATCTCAAAGTTGAGTCGTACTCTCTTATTTATTAGAAAACACACCATGATGAAATATGCTTTATGCTTCTTTAGGTTAATTCTGTTGAAATCTCTCTTGAAGATGAAAATCAAATGGGTATATTATGCTTTTATGGTTTTACCACATAACTTCATGTTATTATTCTCATATGTTGATGACTTCCGTTTGTACTTTTAAATGTGAGTTCAGAGATGGAACTAGAGGCTGTTCTTAAAACTATTTTTCATGGCATGAACTGTTTCCATGGTTAGCTTTAGCATTTCACACGTCATTTTCTGTATAGGGTTGCCCTCCTATAAGGTATACCCTCTGGAAACTAGAATTAGAAGCTAGGTATAGATGCATATGGTCCTCGAAGCGCAAATATATTTGGGGTTGATTAAGTTTCTTGCATCATCATGCAGCTACATGCCCACTATGGTTATGTGAATTGTCAGCTAATAGCTATGGCCTCACTGTTTATTTCGTTTCTGTTGGCACATTCTTTCAACTATTTCATTTCTGTTGGCACATTCTTTCAACGTGTATTCTGGAATCTTAGATTTCCAATAGAGCTTCTTATCTAGAAACTATTTCCTCATTTTCACTTAAAATTGTGGTTTTTAACACGCACAAGTATATACCTAGCATATGTGCATCTTGTTGTTTTGATTAAGTAACAAGTCAATGCTCCTTCTCTGCAGCTGGACGCAGACTGACTACACCAAATTTCCCAAGGTCGTGCTTGGAAACTTCTGGTAGAGTTCCCATGAGGTTATTAAAGGTCAGTTTTACAGAGACTATGTTTCAGAAGAGTACTATCGCACAGTGCTCACTGGTATACAAGTTGATAATAGATATGCTTTGGCAAATAATTTACTTTATGATCTTATAGTATAATTAACTTAAGTGTATGATGTGTTGTTCTTGAATACCTAACTATAGTTGCTCATGATACCTCACTTTTTATTGTGCAGATATGCTTTGGCAAATAATTTACTTTATGATCTTATAGTATAATTAACTTAAGTGTATGATGTGTTGTTCTTGAATACCTAACTATAGTTGCTCATGATACCTCACTTTTATTGTGCATTTTACTATTTGAGTAATTGGTTGCGACACTATTCCTGCAACGCTTAGGTTAGTCTGAACCAAACCATGTACACTTCTGGTATTGAACAGCTGGAGAAAGACGACCACTTGAGATAGGCCAAGGTTGCTGTTATGTCACCCCGCTCCATTTTGATGATGAACTATTGCTTTCGCTAAGCTCTTTTACGCTCTTAACACTTCGTCATCATCTTATCAGGCGACAAGCTTAGTAGAAGCTAACAAATTGGTGGTGGTAGAAGCATGTATCCAAGCTTTTGATATTGAATCTACCCAAGGACAGGTATACGAGATTAGTTCGGTGAAGGTATCCATGCTTAGACCTTTATTTGTTATCCTGCTATTTAGTTGGATTCATTGATTCATCCAGTGGATTTTGTTACCCAACTAGCATTACATAGCAAACTGACCTCACCTGAAATGTGACGTTGTTCATTTTCATAAATTCCATCATTTTAGTTATTCATGAAACGTTGTACAGTCCTTCGCATGCCTCGAAAGTTCATTTAGTAGTTCAAAATGGGAGGAGCCTCAGCTGTAATTATGAGATGGTAGAAGATTCAGAGAAGGTATCAGACACAACAAAAAACCTTGAGATAGAAGATCTCCATTACGGTGATATTTGATGAAAAATTGCAAGGATCTTCATTTCAAAATACTGAAAGTAAAGAAAAGGAAAGGTTGCAAAAGGAATTGATCTCAGCTGTAGTGGGCTGCTTAAGAGGTGAGAAGGTCTCTAAAAAAAGAGGAAGAAGTAATAGTCAGCTTCAGCAGCAATTCCTCTTCTCACTTCCACAAGGTTGTTTTACATAGGGCAGGCTCCGAAAATGGATCGGAAGGAGCTCCTTGACATAGAACTTGTCTATCGTGCCTAGAATTAGTGATATATTTATGTATGTAACTAATGCAATAAGCTATCACCTTCTGATTCTATCTGTATGCTGTAATGTATGACGTATATTGCTACTGGTGACTTGCTGATCACCCAGTTGTACAAAAAGCGTGCCAGTTCTATCCTTTGCGCTATTTTGTTATAGGTGCATTTTATTTCTTGCTGATTATCACCATCTATTCACTTACTGATTATTACCATGTTTTGCGTGGGCTCATCATATTTGAACATCTTATTGCTTGAATCTCATTATTAACTTTCGGTTAGTTTTGTATGTAGCATATGGCTTCAATTCTGACTTGGGTCTTTGTTTTATATGTAGTGTATGTACCATATGGCTTCAATTCTCGCCTGGGTCCGGTCTTTGCGCCGGGGCGCAACGGGTCATCTAGTTAGCTATAAGGCTATAAGCCAAATGCCATGTCATCTATAGTCAATCTAAAACTAACATATACTATAGTGAGCAATAAAATTGTACTACCTCCATACCGGATTAGTGAGCAAGTTTGACTACTAATTTGGTCATATAAGATATATATCACAAAAGTTATATTATTGAAAACATTTTTTGAATACGAATCCAACGGTATAATTTTTGTGGCATATATCTCATATTTTGTTGATCAAATTTATAGTTAAACTTGTTTCTCGAAATGCGTAATTGCCCATTAATCCGGTATGGAGGTAGTACTACTTTATCAATGCATGACTCACCCTTTACTATCATAAAGTGCCTAGCAGCATGTGCTAGACCTGACTCTTGCATTAGAGCCCACTCCTCTTCTCTCTCTCCTTCAACTAAGCAATAATATATTATTTTAATCCTTATAGCCAACTGACTAGAATTTATTATATTTGCCCTAAACCGTGGCTAAGGACGAAAACAATTCGAGATTGGGCGAACTTCAAAGTATATAAAAAATATTGACCCCAAAAATCAAAATTGTATCAACATATTAATATTTTATACTATAACATATTTCTTTTTTTTGCGAAAATTCCGCTGATCTATTAATAATCATCAAACGTAATACAAATAGCCCAAAAAGTAATAAAAATTACAAATAGGTACTTGGACCACCTAGCGACAACTACAAACGCTAGCACGAGCCGAAGGCGCGCCGTTGTCCTCGCCCCTCCATCACCGATGTCAGGCAAAGCTTGTCGTAGTAGAGCTTGTTGTAGTAGATAAACGGGAAGTCATCGTGCTAAGGCCCCAAAGGACCAGCGCACAAGAGCAGCAATCCTCGCTGATGATGATAAACGTAGATCGGAAGAGACTGACAAGTAACCACACCATCGAACACGATAACCGAGCAGATCCCAGAAGATCCACCGGACACACGACTCCACGCGCCCTCCGCTAGCACTAGACGCACCATCGGAACGGAGATAGGGCGGGGGGGGGGGGGGACCTTATTCTGACTTCATGATGTAGCCGCCGCTTCACCATCCCGAACCAACAACGAGGAGCCGTGATCCGCCATACCTCCAAGGCCCCAAGGCCGCTGGAGGCGGAGCGAACCAACAACGTCGGCGGCGGGGATTACAGAACCCTAGATTGGTTCTAGAGCCGCCGCCTCAATCGCCTCTTCTAGAAACGTACCGGTTCAGAACATATTTCAATAGAAGCAAAACCTGCAAATGTAACATAATGATGCTTTAATGTGGTCTAGAAGTCCCGGTCTAATGGAAATCTTCTAGTATCTCTAACTTTGGGGATATTATGAAAAGTTGGTTGAGTTGGACCCTTCTCTAGGTAAGAAAATTTAACATCATCTCCAATATTAGGATTAAATTGATTAGCTGGAATGGGAAGTCCAAGGATCAAATTTGATGTCATATAGACCAAAATATTGTATACTCCACCTTCATCTTCTTGGACGTCAGCATTCTCATTTACACTATCTTCTTCCACTTGTCCATCAGCCCTGGAATCTCCATTACCTTCTTCCACTTGTTCGGTAGCCATAGAATTTTCATCTCATTTTCCTCTTCTTGCTCTTTCTCTTGATGTACCACAATGTCCATAAAATTTCCACTTGTGTGTGTTTGGTTTAGAGTTGCTGTCACTTGAAAGTGGCACAAAATACCTTGTCAAATCTGCAATTGAAAATTTGAAAATTCACCGAATAAAGCAAAAGTGTTATGCTAAAAAAAATTAGAAACATTCTACCTTTCCCATCGCCTCCCTTTTGGTAGCCCCTTCCATTTTCTCGTTAACAGCAAAACATTAATTTATTACATCGGTGTCGCAACTATCACCGCTAGCCCGCTGCCGTTCACTAATCCCCTATCCAGACTAGGAAACTGGCATCGGCTGCTATTGATCGGGAAATCGAGATACGGGAGTCTGAAGCCCTAGAGGTAGTGTAAACCGTCGGTGTTATCATGTTGCCATGACACGATCGCTAGGCTGGTTGGATGATGTAAAGTCGAGGAGTTGTGGAGAGGATAGAACTAACCACGTTCCTTTTGTCCTGCATGGTTATATGCGTACCTACACCCGATCGGCGATCAATGTTGCTCGATGCCTCCCTCGATAGGCCCAGGAGACCAGGATGGGTGGACTCGTGGCAAGATAATTGCTTGCTGCGCTCGATGCATGTCCAGTCCTAGCTATCGATCAATAGATAGCGTACATGCATAAAACTTTTTCTCGCTTGCCAAGGTAGGGTGGGCGCTAGACGCCGCTCTACTGAGAGCCTCGCCACTGCTTGTAAAGCCTCGCTAGGGGATCTTTTTGGCTAATATAAATGCGTGTTGGGACTGTGAGAACAAGGGTACTTCGATCCGTCAAGCGCATGGCAACAACGTTTTACTGGCAACCAGAAGGTCCACCACCTCAACTCGCCCCACTGTATTCACACGGGAAGGTCTGTCCGAATCTGTACACCTCTTGGTGCGCATGCACCATTGTTTCTCCGTCACTACTTTCAAAGGACAAAGAGGTTCAAACAGACCATATGAAGATAGCTTGCTGCTAAGGCTGGTAGGCTTAGCTGAGCCCTTGCAGTAAGTCCGATTTCATGCACCATACCCTAGTTTGGTTTCGCTGAAGAGATGGTTCAGTTGGGCCGGCCCAAGTAGTAGTGTTGGTGCAGTCTCTCTTTGCTGTGGGCTGTGGCGCACTTGCGGCCCAACACTAGGGCTTGTACGTCCAATCCAGGACAAACCCTCTATTTAAACCGGTCCATCTGCTCTTAAACTTTCGAGGTGGAACTAAAATTACCTGCAGACTGCGCGCTTGTGCCGCTGCCGCTCACTACCGCCCGCTGCCCGCACCTGTGCTGCATGTTGTGCGATGCTGCCGCTGCGTATATATGCATTCGAGTTAATCAAGCTAGGTACTACCTCCGTTTCAAGGAATAAGGCGTCCTCGTTTTACGAGTTTTTTGTTTGACCAAGAATTACTTTAAATAGATAAAAATTGTTTGTATGAAATTAGCATTATTAAAAAGTGCTTTTCAATACGAATCCGTCGATACTACATACATATAATATAATCAAGATTTTGTTGCTCAATTTTTTGTGCCTTATTCCTTAAAACGGAGGTAGTAGTAGGTATGCATGCCTGTCTGATGCAGCCGCTATGCATGCATGCGTGTGAGCTAATCATGCGAACTGCTGCAGCTAGCTAGCTACTGATCTGAGGCCGTACATGCATGTGGTGTGTTTACTTAGAGTACTGATTTTCTGGTGCAGCTTTGCATGTCTACATGATATGGTAGGAAACGATGAAAAACAATGCAATGTATATACGACAAATTCTCTCCAAGTGAGAAAATACACGATAAAAATATTACGTCTGATTAATACATCTTGTCTGCTCGGGAAAAAGAAATATTGTGTTTTTTTGGAACAAACAAAACAAATATTTCTAAATGAAGGAACAAATCACTATAGACTAGCGAACAACAGAGAACATCACAACGAAAGAAAAATACATCCGGGAACAAAAAAAATTGTGGAACTAATTTTGTGGAACAAAGGAACAACTCACTATCAAGTAGCGAACAAAACTAAACATAACATGGAACAAGAAGCATAAAACCAGGAATAGTAATTTCGTGGAACTAATTTTTTTTGGAACAAAAGGAACAAAACTCTTCCTGATCGAAGGAAGAAATCACTATACCCTAAGGAATAACTAAGAACATCATAGAGCCTAGATAAAGAGGAAGAAGACCCTAGACAAAGGGGAACAACAACCTCGACGGACATGAACAACAACCTACACGGAAGGGAACAAGCGCATGTACTGAGAGGAACACCATCATAGATGGTGGGAAACAACAACCTAGACGGAGGGGAACAAAAGCCTGGATGAAGGGGAACAACCTTAACATAAGGGAACAACATGCTGGATGGAGAGGAACAAAAGCCTGAACGAAGAGGAACAACAATGTTGACAGAATGGAACAACAACCTAGACAAAGGAGAACAAGAGCCTAGATGGATTGGAACAACCGCGTAGACGGTGGGGAACAAACCAGTCTACATGAGGAAAAGATATTTAGAATGAATGGAACACAAATTTAAGCACCAAATAAAAAATAACGTCCACAGAACACATCTTTTCATGAGATAAAGTATTTTTAGACTAACTGAAGAAAAAATAAAACCAATATTAGAGACTAAAAATGAAAAGGAGCAAAAAGAAAGAAATCAGAAAAATAAAAGAAAGCAAGCGAGCATTTAATACCCTGAAATAAAGATATGCATTTTTTAAACATGGAGCGATAAGGAACTGAATAAAGAAAAGAAAAAAAGAAAAATTGTTGGACAGAACGAAAAGGAAAGAACGCATTAAAAAATAAGAATGAGAAAAAAGAAAAGAAAAAAGAAACGTATTGACGTGTCGTACTTGGTGGAGGCTAGATACGTTTACGTAGAAGTGGGCACGCGCACGGCCAAAGGAACCAAGGCGAACCGAACCGGAATGGTATATCTGCATCGAAATCGAACGAACAACAAACCAATCGAACGAAGCTTAACGAGCCAAGCCCATCGTCGAAACCTTAAGCGAAACAGAGGTTCCGCGGCGCGCGCTAGCGAGCATTTCCCTCGAGGGGAGGTGCTATATGGGAGGTGATATTCACCAGCTGGTCGGCGTTTCTAGGGTACTGCACACCCGCGCATGCCCAAAAGTGGACAGATGGGCCGCGGCCCAATAACATCAGGTAATATATTTTTTTTCTTTTTTCGTTTCCTTTTCTTTTTTCGTTTCTTTTTTTCGGTTGATTCTTTTTAGACCTGATTTTTAAAAATTATTTTAGTTTTTTCTGAATTTAACTATTTTCAAAATTTAATATTTTTTAGATTGGAACAATTTTTAGATTGGAACAAATTTTGAACATTTTTTAGAATGAACATTTTTTCAAAAATTTGATTTCTCCCAAAATTTGAACATCTTTCGAAAATGAACATATTTTAAATTTGAACATTTTTCGATTATGAACATTTTTCGGATATGAACAATTTTTAGCTTTGAACAATTTTCGTTTTGAACACTTTTCAAAATTTGAACTATTTTCAAATTTGAACTTTTTCGATTTTGAACAAAAAGAAAAATAAACAAAAAAGAAAGGAAACAAAAATGAAAACAGGAAAAAGAAAAAAATAAAAAAGAAAAAATAGAAACAGAAAACAAAAAAAGTAAAAAGGTGAAAATGGGCCAGGCCCAATACCCGACCTTGACGGTGTATAGGATTTCCGGTGCTATACACCACCCTGGATTGCTCGGACCACGTGCAGCACCCCTAGGATGAGTGTTGGGCTGGCCCAGTTATGTTTTCTTTTTTTCTTTTTTTCCTATTTTCCTCCTTTTCTGCTGTATCATTTTTCATTTTTTACGTTTAAAAAAACTCAAAAAATCAATCTGACTTTTTTTGGGAAATAAACATTTTCAAAATCAATTTTTTTACATTTGAACATTTTTTAAAATTTGTATACTTTCGTTTTAAAACCTCAATATTTTTAAAATCTGATTTTTTTATTTTTTATTTTTTCCTAGAATTTAACATTTTCGAATTCGAACAAATTTCATATTTGAATAATTTCGAATTTGAATGGTTTTCATATTTGAATAATTTTCAAATTTGAACGGTTTTCATATTTGAACAATTTTTTAATTTGAACAATTTTAATATCTAAACAATTTTTGAATTTGAACAGTTCTCAAAATTTAATAATTTTCAAATTTAAATGTTTTTCGAATATAAACTTTTTCAATTTGAACAAAAGAAAAAATATACAGAAAAGAAAAGGAAATAAAACAGGAAAACAAATAAGAAAAAAAAGTAAAGAGAAAATGAAAGCAAAAGTGAAAAACGCTAAATGGGCCAGGCCCAATACTCGACAGGTTGTGTCTTGGTAGGCACACCTGGTCGGTGTATAGAATCTTGTTTGTCTTGGTGAACATTTATGAATCTTGTGAAATTATTTTCTAAACCTAGTGAACATTATTTTTGAACCCCACGAACATTATTTTGAACGCGTCAAAATTCTTCCAATCCTCGTGAATATTTTTCTCGGATGTCAACAACATTTTGTTAGACCATGAAGAAATTTTTCGAAAAGTACTAATATTTTCTGCACATGAAAATCATTTGGATTAAAAATGCAGAAAATACAGAAAAGGCATAAAGAACTATTAAAATGAAAAAAAAACATAAAGGGAAAAAACAAACGGAAAAAAAGGAGTGAGAGGCGCCACATATAGTGCCCGCACTGAGCAGTAAATAAGATTCTCCTTGCTCTACATGGCAGAGATGATATGGGCTTTTTGGTTCGCATATGCATCATTCATGCCTAAAATCTGCTTCCTCCGTTCCACAATTATTATCCTAGATTTAGATGTATCTATGACAAATATATCAAGATATATCGAAATTTATGATAAAAATTATGATGCAAAGGGAGTAATCAGGAGGTAGACTTTTTTCTCTCTCATCTGAGTGTTTGTAGATTTTCAGGCCACATCGTAGGGGGTTGGCCTCCAAAGTAATTAAAGCGGAAGAGGCAGACCGGCGTGTGAGTGTGACCATCGATCGAGTCATGGAATCCATCATTCTTAGCTAGCCATGGTATGTCGAACTGCCGCATTTAGGAGAACCCGGTGCACCACGGTCCACGGGATATCGATGAACTACCGAAAATTGTCGTGTGTCGACAGGTCATGGAACAACATCGACGGACCTCCTATCCGACGAAAACAGCACTGCTGTATTGATTACTACTGATTGCTGATTGATTGTCCAATGCGAATAGTGTTCCCGACCAAGGAAGTTCAGCCAAACAGTGTGCCTGACCAATGCGAATCGTATTTTCTGATCCTTGTACAGACTAGAAAGAGAAAAGGTTCTTTCTGCCAATCGATTGCAGTTCGATGTTCATCCTTTTCCAGTTTCCATAGTGTATAACCCAGCTAGTGCTAGACAAGTCGATCCTAGTTGGTGTGCCATTCGAACTATTACGTCACATGAAAGATGCTAAATAATATCTGAATGCATTCAGATTAGATAAAACAAAGACATATTTTATAAGATGGAGTAGGTAATACCATGCATCCTTCTTTACTATTAAATGGGAGTTGGTCGCTTGACACTCAACGCACTTTGATGGTCGTCATTAAAACAATCCGGACCCTCAAATCTAATCCAATGACTCCGCCCCGTCCGATTTTGGTGGATCCCCAAGTCTTCGTACATCGCCCGCCTCAATGGCCAGATTAATTATGCGAGAGAATTATAATGCACATACCTTATGGGTGTGATCCTCGTATATATATTTTTTCCCATATTATGGCTGGTGTGTGATCATCGTATAATTTTCTTCCCATATTCTGGCTGGATCCGATTTACTCGGTCACGCTACATCCTCCTACCATCTCGGCTCTTCCTTTCTTTGGGTATCGCCAAAAGGTCGCCGCATCTCCGCTTTATCTCATTCGTTAATACCTCCGCCGTTTCATATTTTTTGTTCTCGATCTCTAGCCGCCCTGCCTCTGGAACCCCACCCGATCTCATTCATGCTCTACTGGCGGGAATCCGATCTTTCCAGCGTCCTCCTCACGCGGTCAGGCGAGCCCCCAACATATCTCGTCCTCCACCATGCACAGGTCCCGAGGTCGCCGGCATCCCCCTCGCTCGCCATCACCATCCTCGCACAGCCGGCCGAGCTCGCCGTTTTCTTCCATGCGCGGTCGGTTGAAGGAGCACGTCAGTCATGGCCGAGCTCCCGGCAGCCGCCGCGCTGAGTACCCGAACCGGCCAGTCCAGATCCACGCCGCCGGCTTCCCCATGTGATGGAGCCTCTCGGCATGTTGATCCGTTTCTTGCTTTGCCGCCGCGAGATCAGGTTTCATGTCCCCTTCTTCCTGCATGACCAAGCCTGTATATTTTCGTTGCCATACATCTGCTTTATCACAATTCAGGGTATGCAGCTAGAACGACTGTTGCAGGAATGAAGAAGGAAGCAATCCTTATTTACATCATTCAGTTTTACTTCTTTGTTATTGTTAGAAGCCCAAACAAGATTTATCTGGTAAATGTCAGATATAACTCCTTGATTGTACTTTGAAATAATTCACTTTTTGATGGTGGCTACAGCGTGAGTGTTATGGCACAAGAGATACTTTTACATGAGTACATGCAAAAGTGTTTAACGTCAACTATTGTGAACTTTCGATATATTGTAATTGCTGAGTCTGATGCCTATATGGCAATATGTCTCTATTATTTGCGGTTTGTATACTAGCTAAAGATACTGAAAAACTGAATTGTTGCACAAATTACTTCAGGGACAATGTGAAGCTAATCCCTGAGATTTTAGTCGGAGAGAAAACACTGAATCTGGTTGGTGGTGTGCCCTTGAATCTTTTTCTTTACGAACTATGCATCTTCCATGTTTGTCCCTAGCTAGGCAGCGTTCAACTTGCCAGCTGCTTGCCCGAGCAGAACCATTGTCTACCAATAGCGCCGTTTCGCAGCTGGAAGGAACTTGAACAACCGCAACGGCCGCCTCTACCACATGAATGCAACAGAAGCACAGGAAGCACCGCAGGCCATGCCAAGTATGTTTTTCCGTTAATCCAATTGCTCAATCCCTCTTAGGAACCTAACTTTTCTTAAAATCTTGGGACGAGATTTGTTTAAGGGGGAAGTGTTTGTAACATCCCAAATTTTAAAACAAAGAGAAAATGAATTTCCCTATTTTCCAAATTTTGGAACCAACAAAAACTTTTATTAAACTAAGATAGGAGCATAGTGCTAATGCATGTATGTGATGATTCTTGCCATGATTGTTTGTTAAAGTATTTTGGAAATGATCTTAAACCCTAAACCCTACTCTTTTCAACATCTTTGAGAAACAAATAGAAAACAAAACAAAATAAGAAACAAATAGCATATGAGAGAAAATAGCTATCTTTGCAACTAATCAATCATGCCATGATCTATCTTGTTTAGATGGCTTGAAGAACATCAACCAACCCAACCTATCACCTACCAATTAAATCAAAGGTGAAACAAAAATAAAACAAAATATGCATAGAGGCATATGTGGCACATAGCCATAATGACAAATTTTGACCTATGCCTTCATCCCTTACCCAAATGGTTTGGAACCTTTGCCAAACTCAATCTAATACTAAATAAACCCTAGACCATGCCTAAGTGGAGCAAAGAAAGAGAAAAGGAGAAAGTAAGAAAAATGCAATTCTTCACATATGAGGTTATGGCCATTTTTGCAAATCTTCAACCTAGACCATTTTGGCTTGTACCATTGGGTGGAGATGGTTACTAAACACTTATAAACACTTTTGGAATCAAAGAAACTCAAATCAAATCAATTTTGAACTCAAATTGGGCTCACATGCACTAATGGTCAAATCTGCCATTTTTAGCCCGATGCCTACTTTGAGCCTCTGTATTAAGAGATTTTAAAACCAAACTTTTCCAACTCTTTGCACCTCATCGAAGATCACATCAAGTTGAACAACTTTGGTAAATACCACCCCTGCAAATTCATTCTAGATAAAAAGTTATGCTCAAGCAAATTTGGAACTTTTTAACAGATTCAACATCTTACCCAATTTGAAATTTTGCAATTCTTTTTAATTTTGAAAACCACCACCACCATTGTGTGTCCTTGATCACATGAATCAACACCACCAAGTTTCTTTCAAAATTTTCAAATTTAAATTCATGCGGCCATTCTTACAAACACTTGGTGAGCAAATCCAAACCAAATCAAATTTCACTATTCTAAATAGTGTTTGGCCCAATTCTGGTTACCACTTGCCTCTACCTTGTCCCATGGTCTCCTCTATCCCTAAGCCATGGCATTAAAACCCTAGAGAAGGGCAGACATGGCAATGCCATGCCATGCCGGCCACCTCTCCCATGTCACCATGCAAACCCTAGCCCCTCTCCACTCCAACCATGTCCAGCATGTCCCTATGACCCTCCTTGATCTCCTGAACAAGCTGGTGCACGCCGTTGGTCGAATGGTGGACGACAAGGCCCAGACCAGCACGCGCCCGCGACGCCCTGGTGACATAGGCATCCCCAATGGGCCTGCCGATGATGGTACCCGGGGTTTACTGAAGGCCCACTACCCGAAGAATAAGAAGGTTCGGAAGCCCAAGATATTGTTAAGGAAAGCTAGAGTTGTAATAGGAAGCATTATTTGTAATCTTGCGGGAGGAGTTAGAAACCTACCCGGACTCGCAACTCTGTGCAATACGAAACCCTCGGCTCAGCCTCCTATATAAGGGGGAGTCGAGGGACGCGTAAAGGATCGAATCTACCGTCAACACAACCCTAGTTTATATTCGTCGAGTACTTTTCGGCTGAAACCTTCGAGATCTACTTGCCCTCTACATCTAACTAAACCCTAGTCTACAATCCGTAGGCATTGACAAGTTAATACCTTGTCAATTGGCGCCGTCTGTGGGATCTAGAGGCAACAAGGAGCTGATCTCGATGGCACGTTCAAGATCGTCGACTTCATCAGTAGCAAGCAACATCATGGACAGAGGTAAACAGATTGAAACTGGTCTCGTTGATTTTATTCCTCACCCGCCCTACCGTTTGGATGCATATGCGTATCTGGAGGAGCCCATGAAGATGACGATTGGAAAATTCCACTTCCACGTCGAGAAAGAAGGATCGTATCGTCTCGAAGTTCCGATTTCGTCGAGATTATCGGCGGATGGTCTTGACTTCTCAAACTCAGTATCATCCGTCGAGTCAAGCGACAAGGAGATTTCGTCGCCACGCTTCATCGGCAGCAGGGCAAGTGAAAAACTCGCCAAAATCTTCAGCGACATGTCTTTCGAGTCATCGGCGGACTCCTATATAAGCGATGATTCGAGCAACATCGATAGCTTCGACTTTATCGACAAATCCATCTCCATTGGGAAGGTCTTCACCAATCTCTATGATGGTGTCACCGAACCAAGCAAAGTGAAAACTCCAAAATATCACCAAGTTTATGCCATTGGAGAGGCAAGTCGCGATCAAGAGGAAACATCGGAGGCTTTCGACGATTTGGGAAATCCCTATGTCGATCCCTCAGATCTAAGGAGAGGTTTGGGCACTAAATATGTCGGGCCCACACCACGTGCCGAGTTCAACTTCCACAAGCAGCACTGGGATAGAGCTGCGAAAGCTTTAGATGGCTCCGAACCAATGGAGACAACCGCTACGATCGAAGAACCGCAAGCTTATCAATATAGACTCGCCCGAGCTGGAAGAGAACTGGAAAAACAGACAGCTGCTTTGAACAGAAGAAGGGAGGCAGCTTCCGCATCAAGCAGGCGACGAGCGGAATTAAGTCGACACTCAGAAACTTCGGGAGATAGTCACAGAGAAGCTAGGAGGAGAGCAAGATCTCGGCTGCAAAATATACCGGAAGGCTGAAAGAGAGACTCTAATCCAAAACCTCGACATGTCCTTTATGTCAATCGACACGAGGGGGAATATTATCCCAAAAACACCAGAAGCAGGATACATGGCGACACAAGCTTTCATCTTAGCGTCCAGGCCACCCCCAGGAGATCCAAGGGAGGCATTATATAACATGGCAATGGAAGGAGTTGGAGCCATGGGAACGGCGTTTATATCAACACCTCCCGAAGGAACGGCAAGGCAAAATAGTCCACGACCTGCGGCAGCAACAGCAACAGCTCCCGAAGGGCCAAGTGGAGCAAGGGACACGGCAGCACAAGCAAGGGTCGACAGAGCGCGACCAAGCAGAAGGGACCATCGGCAATCCCCAGAGTTAAATGACGAGGATATGTGTGGTTTGCCAGGCTTCACAAGGAGAGTTCGAAAAACTCGAGTCCCATCAGGATTCAAGCAACCCGATAGTTTCAAGAAATTCGATGGCCTGCAAGACCCCGAGGATTGGCTTGTGGACTACCTCAAGACAGTAAAATTGATAGGCGGAACCAGAGCGACAGCCATGCAGAGCATCCAGATACATCTGAGCGGAGCCGCCAGATCATGGATAAAAAAGCTTCCCCCAGGTTCCATCGACAGTTGGGAAAGTTTCGAGGACGTTTTTATCAAGAATTTCCGGTCAACCCGCAAGAAACCTGCGACACTAGAGGAGTTGAGGTCATGTCGACAAAAGCATGATGAATCAATGAGGAAGTACATTCAAAGGTGGAACATCATCAAAAACTCGGCGGAAAATATATCTGACGAAAGAGCGATAGATGCATTTGTTGCAGGAGTTCGACGAGGAGATTTCGTGGAGGACTTGGGGAGGACAAACCCAAGAACAGTATCAGCTTTAATGGAGATAGCAAACAGATGGGCAGATGGAGAAGATGCTGTCCACAACAAACGGCATAGGTCGCCAGAGGAAGACCGCGGTCGAAATTATCAACCAAGGCGACGATTTCCTCGGCAGTACTCGAGCTATGATGCTCCAGGACAAATCTCGGCTGGTTTCCGAGCAAGCGCAGGAGGAAACAACAGAGATGATTACCAGAGAAGTAATGAGCAACGAGGCGACAATAGAGATGAACCTCGAAACAATAGGCAAAACAGCGGGCCAAGGTTCCAGAGGCCTTTCGTGTCCCCCGAAGAGATGATGAATGGGCCGTGTCAGATGCATTTTTTCCTCGACAGCAACGGAAAAAGACAGTCGGGACACTTGCAAAAAGATTGTCGAAATTTCCAGGCAATGTTAAGATGGGCAGGACGACATGCAAATGCTCAGGCAGCACATAGAAATCCTCAAGGACCCAGGAGTGAGATTAACTTACCACCTTCTCCCGCGATTACAGATGAAAATCGACATCAGCTCAGAATAGCGACAGCACCTGCTCCACCGCCCTATGTCGATCCTAACTCTAACGGAGCGGTCTCGATGATTCAGAAAGGCAGGCCATCCAATAGAGCTCAGAAAGTAATCTCGCGACAGGTGTTTATGGCAGAGAAAATGCCAGCACCAACAGTCGAGTACCTTAACTGGTCGTGGCAAGATATTGGCTTCACAATAGCTGATCATCCACAAGCAAGTTCCTCGACCGGGGCAGATCGACCGATCTTACCGACGAGTAATTGCGGGATTCGATGTATCTCGAGTATTCATAGATGGCGGCAGCAGTTTAAACCTTATGTACGCAGATACGCTAAGGAAGATGAATATTTCCCTCGCAAATTTGAAACAAACCGACACACGTTTCCACGACATCACACCAGAGAAGCCAAGTTACCCACTGGGGAAGATCAATCTCGACGTTCAGTTTGGGACCCGAGAAAACTACAGGATAGAGAGGTTGGAATTCGAAGTTGTGGATTTCCCGTCGCAGTATCATGCTTTGTTGGGGCGACCAGCATATGCCAGGTTTATGGCGATACCACATTACACGTACTTGCTTTGGAGGTTACCTGGACCTAAGGGACCAATCACAGTCAAAGGAAGCTTCGCGCTAGCCGATAAATGCGACAAAGATTTTCATCGACTATTAGAAACTTTCGGGATGCAGGCAGAGTACGCAGTGTCAAGGCTCATGACTGATTATGATGTGCTGCCAGACGTAGGGAGGCCCAACAAAGAATCAACTTTCAATACAGCTAAAGATTCTAAGGAAGTGCAGATTCACCCGACAGATCCGAAGAAAACAACGTCCATCACAACAAACATGGACCTCGCATAGGAAAGCGCGCTCGTCGAGTTCCTCCGTGAGCACTGGTAAATCTTCGCATGGTGTCCAGCTGACATGCCAGGAGTACCCAGGGAACTTGCCGAGCACCACCTAAACTTGGATCCTATTGCGAGACCAATCAAGCAACCTTTGCGGCGTTTTTTGGAACCAAACCGCAAAGCTATGCTCGTCGAAATTGATCGACTCGGAGAAGCTGGTTTCATCAAAGAGATATCTATCGAGGCCACCTGGGTAGCTAACCCGATGATGGTGCCAAAGAAAAACACGAAAGTCCTTCGCATGTGTGTCGACTTTACGTGCCTCAATAAACATTGTCCAAAGGATCACTTTCCCCTCCCAAGGATCGATCAGATTATCGACTCCACCGCAGGATGTGAATGTCTTTCCTTTTTGGACGCATACTCTGGTTATAACCAGATCAGATTAAAAGAAGACGACGAAGCCAAAACAGCGTTCATCACACCGTATGGCGTATTTTGTTATAAAACAATGCCCTTCGGGTTGAAAACGCGGGAGCAACATATCAACGGATGATGCAGAAGTGCTTGGCAACACAGATTGGGAAAAATGTACAAGTATACATCGACGACGTCGTCATCACATCAAAAAAGGGGGCAACATTAATCGAGGACTTGAAGGAAACATTCGACAACCTCGACAAATTTTGTCTCAAGTTGAATCCGATGAAATGTTCTTTCGGCGTCCCTGCAGGAGAACTTCTCGGGTTCCTAGTTTCAGCAAGAGGGATTGAAGCAAATCCCGAAAAATCCAAGCTATCGTAACAATGAGAAAGCCAACAAAGTTGAAGGAAATACAGCAGCTAACTGGGCGAGTCGCAGCTTTAAGCAGATTCGTCGCCAGGCTGGGAGAAAAAGCGTTACCGTTCTACGCTTTAATAAAGCAAGGAGAGAAATTCCAGTGGAACGAAGAGGCAGATAGGGCCTTCGAGGACCTCAAACGGAAAATTTCGACACCACCAATTCTAGTGGCGCCAAAAGAGAAAGAACCACTCCTGTTATATATTGCGGCTACACCTCAGGTGGTCAGCACGGCACTAGTTGTCGAAAGAGAAGACGAAGGAAAACTCCATGGAGTGCAGAGGCCAGTATATTTCATCAGCGAAGTATTATCGCCTTCAAAACAGAGGTACCCGCAGTACCAAAAGCTAGCATATGGAGTATTCACAACCGCAAGAAAATTGCGTCATTATTTTTCGGCGCATCCGATAATAGTGGTCAATGAGGCGCCTTTATCCAACATACTCAATAATCCGTAAGCTACGAGCCGTGTCTCCCTTTGGGGAATAGAACTTTCTCCTCGGGACATCACGTATGAAAAAAGAAAGGCAATAAAGTCACAAATTCTACCAGACTTCATCGCAGAGTGGATGGAGTTGCAAAACACAGGACCTCCGGATTTATCGAGAACCTGGACTATGAACTTCGACGAGTCCAAAAGGTTAGAAGGAGCTGGAGCAGGGGTGATACTCGTATCACCTGAAGGCGACAAATTGAAATACGTCCTGCGGATGACGTTCCCAAACGCATCTAATAATGAGGCAGAATATGAAGCCCTTATACATGGGATGAAGATGGCGAAAGCCTGCGGCGCAACTCGACTAAAAATATTTGGCGACTCACAGTTGGTAGCTCAGCAAGTCATGAACCAATGTGATGCGGTCAATGATAGTATGGTGGCGTACAAAGAAATGTATAATGAGCTGGAAAAATTATTTGACGGATGCGAAGTAAACCATATCAGCAGATTGAGCAATGATGAAGCCGATGTTCTTGCAAACATCGGGTCGCAGTGCCTCGCAATTCCCCCAGGTGTGTCTGGGAAGAAATAACAGAAAGGTCCACGAAGCCGAAGAAATCAACAAAGAAGGAGAAGAACGAGAAATCCTCTGGGGCTGCGAAAGAAGCATTGGAAGAAGAAGACGAAGAACAGGATCTAGTACTGATGGTGCAAATCCCATGGATGCAGGCGTACATATCATACATCCTAAGAAAGACAATACCCGACGATCCAGTTTGAAGCAAGGCGAGTTATTAGGCGATCCAAAGCTTTCACGGTGGTCAAAGGGGAGTTGTACAAGCGCAGTATCTCGGGTGTGTTACAAAGGTGCGTCACACCCGAAGAAGGAAGGATAATTTTGAAGGACGTGCACGAAGGAGTATGTGGCCACCATGCGAGTAGTCGAGCTATTGCAGCCAAAGTTTTTCGAGCAGGATTCTACTGGTTAACAGCAATCGAGGACGCGAAGGAGATAGTGGAACTTGTGATGCATGTCAGAGATTTGCCGCAAAACCTCACTCCCCAGCAGCAGAATTAATGCCAATACCCTTATCTTGGCCCTTTGCTCAATGGGGTCTCGATATGGTGAGAAAATTACACAAAGCTTCGCCAGGAGGATACGAGTACATGTTGGTTGCTGTTGACAAATTCACCAAGTGGATAGAAGCAAAGCCGATAAATTCACCAGATGCAGCATCAGCAATAAAGTTCGTGAAGGGCATAGTTTTTCGATTTGGAGTACCTCACAGCATCATCACAGACAATGGCAGCAACTTTACATCGAAGGAGTTCAAGGCATACTGTGCAGAGGTAGGCATCAAATTGCACTTCGCGTCAGTTGCACATCCTCAAACCAATGGTCAAGTCGAGAAAGCCAATGGTATCATCTGCAATGGCATCAAGAAACGCTTGTTAGGGCCACTGGAAAAAGCTCGACATACCTGGCCAGAAGAATTACCAAGTGTGTTATGGAGCATCCGAACAACACCAAATACAGCAACACAGGAGACCCCGTTCTTCCTGGTCCATGGAGCAGAGGCAGTACTGTCGATAGAAATAGAGCACGACTCCCCCAGAGTCACAGAGTACAACGAAGAAGTTTCCAGGAAAGCATTGGAAGACGATGTCGACGCACTTGACGAAGCTCGGGACGAAGTATTGACAAGGGTAACTAAATATCAGCAGGACCTGAAAAACTACCACAGTCGACGTTTGCGACAAAGATCATTCCAAGTTGGAGACCTAGTTTTGCGACTCAATCAAGAGCGTACTGAAAAACTCGAGTCGCCATGGTTGGGACCTTACATCATCACAGAAGTCATCGACGGAGGAGCGTACAGGATCAAGGACAAGAAGACAGGGGCTCCCGAGAAAAACCCCTGGAACGTGGCGCAGCTCAGGCGGTTCTACGCCTAGAGTCGAAATATAGTCCTCCTCTGTAAGAATACAATGTACTGAAACGCCCGCGAGTTTTCAGACGCACTCTTTTCCTTTTCGGAGCACCGAGTGGGGCCGGAAAGGTTTTTAATGAGGCGGGCTCGCGGTGCTGCAATATAATAAAGATAGTGGAGATATACTTCTTATTCTTCGACACGCTCGGGGGCTCAATGCCTTCAAGTTACAAAATATATAGACTTACCGAAATATTTCGCCTTGGTACAAGAATACCTCGCCAAATAGAACATCGGAAGCTAACGACTAAAAATCTAGTGTACTCATCAAAATGATATTGCTTTGGTCTGAAAACCTCGCAACAAAATATAGAACGTCACCACCAAGACACTCAGGGGCTCGTGCCCATTGATAGCAAAATATATATACCTTCTCGCAATAAGAGAAATCTTCGGGATAACAAAATAGTATAAGCTCCAGCCAAAGGCTCGGGGGCTCGACGATCAAAAATAGAAAACAATACAAACTTACAGAGTTGACAACTTTTACAATATAGACCATGCCTACAAAAATGTGTCAATGGTAAAACTACAGCAAGGAAAAAGGGAAAACCCTCAATGGATACCTAGCACATGGTCTATGGTTACTCGTTCATTGGAAGGACGAGTACTATGCTCGGCATAACTACCCTTCACGAAGAATTCAGCGTCCATCCGAAGAATTTCATCCATCATATCTTCGGCTACAGGAGTCACCAGATCATCAATCTTGCTCATGTTTCTCTTTTTCTTCGACATTTTCGCCAGGCACGTGGGAACAATTTGATCCAAGGGCAATTTTGGATGGCAAATCTTTATCATCATCATAGCAAATCTTGCGCCAGCAGAGAGTTGAGCTCGCACAAAGCCATGGATTTGAGGAGCATCTCGAAACTTCTCCATTAATGCAGGGAGAGTCTCTGGCATTTTGTTGTGAGGGAACATGGTTCCATAAACTAAAAACAAAGTCTTCGTACAGAAGTCAAGGAAATCACGGACCTGACCCGCGCGATCTTGGAATCTGAAAATTTGACGGGTACGCTCGGGAGTAACCCAAAAGTTAGAACCATGTTGTGCGGCCAGTCTGAGCAAAGCGTTGGCTCGAGCTTCAACACGTTGATCTTCGGCAGCAGTATCCAAAAATGAGCTTGGTACAGCGAATAAATTGACAAGGAAGAAAAATAGCAAAAATAACATCCAGCATGGTTATGAACAGGAAACATACCTGTCATGTCCAGTCGAGCGTCGATCATTAGTCGAAGCATATAATTTTCTCGAGAGGAGGCCTCGGTAGCCTCAGCAACAGCAGCATCCTTTGCAACAATGGCTTCTCTTGCCTGCTGAAGAGAAATATTCTCTCTCTCGGATGCCTGTCGAGATTGTTCCATCATCACAAGAGTTTGTTTTTTCATAGATTGGAGTTGTTGGCGCAATTCTTGCAAATCTTGCGAAAAATGTTGTCTCGAAGAACCGTCGATAAAGTTATCATTGACTGGTGTTTTCTTCGAGAAGGAGGAAGCAGGAGAAGTATCGGCAGAATAAGGATCGGCAGAGTAGTTATCAAATATCAACTGGAAAAGAAAATTCAAAAATCAAAGGATTGCACAAGACAGAATTCCATTACTCTTCAAGAAATTTACATGGATATTACAGAAGGAGTTCTTCAAAAGTACTAAGGTAATTGTCGCTAAAACTAATATGGCGACAATAGCTAAAGAAACAAGAAAAATAAAAAGAAGGGGCATTCAACTAGACCTCCGGCTTTGATGAGCTAGGAGTTGAAGATGGCTTGATCCCGAGATAGGACAGGATTTTCTTCGTGTTGGGCTTCGCCGCCTTGATCAACGATCGCCATTTTGTCTGCTCTATCTGTTCTGTGTCGCCTACTTTCGCCCAGTCGATAGTTTGTTGGCTATCAGCGACCAAGGCAACAGTGCTTTCAACAGCAATTTTCATGTTCTCCTGGCGCACCTTCAGTCCAAGATCTTCCGGTGGATTAAAGCACTTGGCAAGAGTAAGGAAAGTGGCGGGTTCCTCTTTCTTCGGGAAGAAATAGGAGAAGAGTCGCGACAACCCGGATTTAGCTTGATCAATGCCCTCGCGTGCCTCTGTTCCATGAAACTCAAGGAACGAAATGGCGTCAAGAAGCGGATCGTTGTCGGGATCTTCAAGTTCAAATTCTTGAGATGTTTTATCTGTCAAGATAAAAACTTATTGATCAACAAATGAGTGAAAGAAAGAAAGTCGAAAGGATGTGAAGTGGTTCAGATATTTACTGACAAAGCGACGGTTTTGCGACCTTACGCGCTTAATGATCGCTTCCTCGCGAGCAGATTGTGCGGCTATATGCTCGCTCAGCGAAGTCTCGGCATCGTGAAGTCTCTTCCTAAGATCTTCGACACCAGAAGCATCGGCCTTGGCCTTGTCGGCCTCGCTCTAGCTTGGATAGCATCCGATTCGGCCTTCTTACGAGCCTCCTCACTTTGCTCTAATTTTTGAGCAAGTGTATTGGCACGTTCGTTGACCTCTGCCAGTTTTTCTGCCAAGAAAGTTAAATTTAGTTAAAAACATCGACAACAAAGGAGTAAGAAGGCAAGGGAAAAAAGAAGCAGCAAGGCATTACCTTCAGTCTTACTCGCATACTCACGATACCCAATGAATTGGGCACCGATACGAATAAGCTCTTTGATCATAGGCTGTCAAAGAAGGATAAAGAAAGAAAATGTCGGTATGGGAAAAATATGATGGCATAAAGAAGCAGACAGAGGAAATATAGACAGTGACAAGGAAATTAAGAACTTACATCATCCAAGAGAGGGTTAGAGGAGTTACTCAAGTGAAGAGTAGACTCCGGGATTGTTTCAACCCTTGCCCTTTTCGGTGAAGGGACAAGGGGGCTTGAAGGAGGAGTAGAAGCGCCGACGTTTTGTTGAGGAGGCGAGGATTCCTCTCCTTCAACTGGCGTCTCCGAAACAACTAGAGTATGTGATGTACTCGTTCGAGCAGCCACATCAAAAGCTGGTATTTCTTCCTCATCATCACTGCGATAAAATGTTGGCAGCATAAAAAGCAAGATAGAGAAAAATCTTCGAGTACAAAAATAAAAATAAAAAAAAGATGCGACTTACGAACTGATGAGAGCCTCAAGGTATGGATCATAAGCTGCCTTCTGATGTGAAGGAACAGCTTCTTCGGCTTTGGAGGCGCCGGAATCTTCGACATCACTCCTTTTCCTTTTGTTCTTTGGAGAAACAGCTGGAGGAGGAGATTGTGCTGATGCAGTGCCTTCAGAGGCAGCCTCCTTTTCAACAGATCCCGCAGATTTTCGAGAATCTACGAGTTCATTCACAAAAGAGGGGGCATCTTGGTTGTCATCGGTGACAACGGCCCTTTCCTCGACTTCTCCACCCTCAGGAAGGGGCGGAAGTGAGACAAGATTTGGATGGTTCTATAAAAAAATAGGGGAAGGTGTCAAAAAAAGGAGTTACAAAAAGATAGCAAGGCAATAACAAATCAATCGACAAAGTCTACCTTAGGAAGCGCATTGGTGGCGCTATATGGTTTTACACGACAAGAAGAAGGTACGGAATCTTTTTTGCTGAGAGAAGAGATTTTTCGGACAAGTTTTTCTAAATCCTTGACCTCCAAATCCACCGACAACCGATCTGCGTCTTCGTCGCCAGCATACTTCCAGAGAGGGTTTTTGCGAGCCTGAAGAGGCTGCACTCTGATCCTAAGAAAATACGCTGTAATTTGGATACCTGGCAATTCTTTGCCGCGAGTATTTTGCAACTCATGGATGCGAGTCATCAGGGCCTCTGTCGAAGTTTTTTCTTCCTCGGTAGCCTCTGCATCCCAGGAGCGGCGGCGAAGGATTTTTTCGGCACCATCGAAAGGAGGGATATTGTCTTCAGCGCATCCATGGTTCTCCTCTTGAATGTACAACCACTTCTTGCGCCACCCTTGAACTGAGTCAGGGAGTTTGACGTCGAAGTAATCGATAGTGGGGCGCATAGAAATAACAACGCCGCCTATATTATAGGCGATATTGGGAGAGCCATTGCGGCGACAAAAGAAAATGCGCTTCCATAGCGCCCAGTTAGGCTGGACGCCAAGGAAGGCCTCGCAGAGGGTGATAAAAATGGAGATATGGAGGATTGAGTTGGGCGTGAGGTGGTGAAGTTGAAGACCATAAACAAAAAGCAATCCATGGAGGAAAGGATGAATAGGGGCGGAAAGACCGCGGATGAGATGGTCGACAAAACTTACCCGGTACCCCATTGGAGGGATTGGGTAGCTTTCTTCACTAGGGAAGCACAGCGCTTTGGGCTTCTTGCTAATCCCTAGCTTCTTCAAGAGATTGATGTCCTGAGAGGAAATTTTGGACCTTTCCCACTCCGCGCTTCCCAGATCTGCGGCAGCCATTGATGATTCAGGCGTGCTGCGCTTGATCAACCGACGCGGTGGCATCAACAATGGCGCAGGAATGCAGCTTGAAGAGGATGGGCTTAGGAAGTTGTGGGGCGCGGGAGAAGGTTTTGCGAAGAAGAGCAGGAGAGCGGCGCGAGCGGAAGTGCTCGAGGAAGAAGAAGGAGATCTTATATAGAGGTGCGACGAAGCGGCGGACCGTTGGATGGAAAAAATGTGTGACAGATGATAACCACGTGGACACAAGGGTAAAAAAGTATTTTAACACTGGAGAAATTACGGTACGTGCGCCAGGAAAAGCGGAGGACGTGTGTCCCCCACCTACACGACGTGTCAAGATAATGGATAATTTGGGCCCGCAAGGCAGTGGGAGAAAACTTCTCGCCATTTTCAGATTCGCAATCGTGGCTGTCGTCAGCAATAACGTCACCTTGTCAGAGAGAAAAATTCGGCTCAGCAGCGGCATAAAAAGGCGACATGAAAAAATATCGGAGAGCCTTTGATCAAATACAAGTTTTTGATCAAATGCTTGGGGGCTACTTTGGAAAAATGAAAAGATCAAGAAAAGCAAAATAGAAATCGCATGAGCCTATGATCAAATACAAATATTTGTTCATAGCCTCGGGGGCTACTCCCATCGGGAGCGCTGTTCGCGCACCCGAGAAATTATAAAACTTCGGGAGAGAAATGAAATATAGCGGCATAAGACGTGGAGCCTACAACCAAGCATAAGTCCTTGGCTGTAACCTCGGGGGCTACTCCCATCGGGAACGTTGTTCGCGTGCCCGATGAAATTATAAAAAAAAAAGAGAAAGAGAAAGAAAGAATGCAAAGAAGAAAGATAGAAGAGCCAAAGAGTATATTTCGAGTTATAAATAACTCTGCATATACTCCCATCATCGGGAGAAAAATATAAGTCATCTTTGACTCAATAAAATGTGCCATTCCAACAGCCGAAAAAGCACTCGACAATATATTCTCAGAACGCCAAAGTTGCGATCAATTTCTGAATGCCGCAGAACTTTGCGAAGGTAAGACCCCAGATCCGTTCTGTGAGGCGTGGCGCCGTCTCTGACGTCGGTTTGCTACTTTTATCCGTACAACAGATACGAAGAAAAATCCTAACGGACGCGTTAGGTACCCGATAAATATAACTGGGACTCGACAGAATGGTAAGACCTTAAGCGGCACCTGTCGAAGTTTACACCAGTATCCCGAGATCATGTCCGGGGACGTGATTTTGAAGTAGGTTTTTGCGGATTGCCACTAGAGCAGTTAACTAGTACCTGATCCGTCAGATGAACTAGCCCCAACTACCATTATCCCTGCACAATATAGAAACTTATGTGAAGAAATATAGAAAGGTTTTGAATTGTCGAGTAAAAATAAATAGTGGAGATTTTCTCTGACTCTACGATTCAAGCAAAATCTCGGGGGCTACTGACATAGGCATCCCCAATGGGCCTGCCGATGATGGTACCTGGGGTTTACTGAAGGCCCACTACCCGAAGAATAAGAAGGTTCGGAAGCCCAAGATATTGTTAAGGAAAGCTAGAGTTGTAATAGGAAGCATTATTTGTAATCTTGCGGGAGGAGTTAGAAACCTACCCGGACTCTGTAACTTGTACAATACGAAACCCTCGGCTCAGCCTCCTATATAAGGGGGAGTCGAGGGACGCAGAAAGGATCGAATCTACTGTCAACACAACCCTAGTTTATATTCGTCGAGTACTTTTCGGCTGAAACCTTCGAGATCTACTTGCCCTCTACATCTAACTAAACCCTAGTCTACAATCCGTAGGCATTGACAAGTTAATACCTTGTCACCTGGCGCGACAGGATCGGCATGGCCACGTCGCCGCGTGCATGCCGGAGCGCGCCACATGCACTCATCGCCTCGCAGCACCCCCGGACCCCCCTCCCTCGCCCAGCGCCTCACCACTGCACCCTGAACACCGCAGACACGCCCAACTCGCCGACCCGCGCCCGCCGTCGCCAGAGAGGACGAACCCTTCCGCCACGGACGCACAGATGTTCGCACCCGCCCGACCGATTTAGGCACCGCCCAACCTCGCCGTGATCGCCAAGAGGACCGCCAGGACGTGCTGAACACCGCCGCACCCTCGCCTACCCCTCTAGCTCGCCGCAGCGCCCGCGCCATGGTCGACCTAGCCGCAGCACCTCGGTCCCCTTCCGCCATTATAAATAGAGGCCCCCTCGTTCATTTCTTCACACCAGCTCGCTCATCTCACCTCACTCGACCTCCTCGACCACCTCCCCGCCTCGATTAGCCACCGTAGCCAAGCAATTTCATCGCCGGAGGCCGCAAGTACCGCAGATCGCCGCCGTCGATTGGAGCCGCCCCAGGACGCGCCGCCGGTACCAGGAGCTTCGCCGTCGTCTACACCTTCATCGCGCACACTGCCAACCCTTGCTGGAGCACCCGTGAGCTCGCCGGACCCCTAGCCTCGCCGCGCCAGTACCCTCTTCTCGTCGGAGATTGTGACGAGCCTCAGCCGCTCGATCGCTTTCTAATCCGACGGCCCCTTTTAAAACGTACCGTTTCGCTGGTTAACAGAGGCTGACAGGTGGAGCCCCCTGTTAGGCAGCCCATGCGTGGTAGGCTGGTTTCTCCCGTTTAAATCCATTTCGGCCCAGTTAGTTTCCCGCACGGGCCCAAAAATTTGAATTGCGGATTTAGTTTTAAATCAAAAATTTCTTGCAGATGCTTTTTCAAATCTTATATTTACTAATTGGAGGCACCATAGGAGTTACCACGTTAATCCACATCATTATAATAATTAAGACAGTTAGATCTAAAATTAATGGTTATGATTAATTAAGAAAGTTATGATTTATGTAACGAAAAAAGTCACGCTGGCACGTTAGATTTATTTTCTGTCATTTATAGTACGACATAGAGAAATTTAAAATATAGCTGACACGAGCCTAAACATGTTTGTTCCATGTACGTCTAATCTGCAAGGCTCAAAACATAAATAGAGGTTGAGTCCAAGATATATACCTCAGGCTCGAGTAGACTTTTTTTCCTTTTTTTCTGCTTGGGCGCTCCACAGTTCCGTGTCAATGTAGCCTACCAACTGTCCACCTCGATCTCTCCATATCTTCTATTTTAAAAGATGCATCATGCTAAAATTCATGAAGTCTTGAAGCTTCGAAATTATAACACGATCAGTTCCAATTTTGGTTGGTGTCTTGCTGCATGCACCGGCCGGCCGGCCGGCAAGTACGATCCCACGCATACCAGGTAATTTCGAATCTATATTACCATCAGTTCCAATCTTGGTTGGTGTCTTGCTGCATGCACCGGCGGCCGGCCGGCAAGTACGATCCCACGCATACCAGGTAATGGCCATGTCCTTCCACTCTTCCACCTTTGCTTTCACACATATGAATCTGAATTCACACATCGCCAAAATCGATCTTCAAAACAGAGACATTAACATCTATCAGGTATCAACCGAGCGGGAACAACCAGCACAATCCAAGCGGGCTGCCGGCGGGAGGGGCAACAGCGGCGATCTGCAACTTCTACAATGAGAGATCCCAGGCTGCGTCAATGGAGGTGCAACACGATCCAAGTAGCCAGCGGGAAGGAGCGACAACAACGATGAGCTCCACTGATCCAATATCTGCTTCCGATCGCTCCTACGGCGTGGGGGGATTGCATCGAGACATCATGGTCTTACAATGTATTCTTCTTTTGGTCCGGTCAGGTATCCTTATGATTGACGCAAACATGCAATGGAGGAGCCGATGCACATATAGCAGTTTGAAAGAGAATTCGGTGGTTGTTCTGGTGAATTTCTCTCATACGGCATCTGGACCACTTTGCACCAGTGCTGTACCAAGCATTACAACAAGGAATAGTCCAGTGGCAGGCAACGGTTGGCGGCCGGGACGGAAGGAAGATTTTCCTTGAGCGATGAGCTCGGCCTGCAAGTCAAGACTCAAGACTTGAAGCGAGTGCCTTACGACGTCAGAAGTAAGGTAATTTCATCATGTAGCTTTGGTATACCTAGATGTTAAAATGTCCGCAATATGCTTTTGTTCTAGGTTATTACTTTTTTGTAGTATGTCTATATGTATTGACCTTACAATATGAGAGAAAACAGCTATATTTGAGAACTCATTAACTTTAGAAATTTCCTTCTCATGCCCCGATGGTAAGGCATTCGTTATTGTTTTGGTCCAAGAATCTGACTGATTGTTACTTTGTTCCAGTTTTGCTAATGTGTAGCAGAATATACCATCTACTTGCTGAAATTTGTCACTCGCGGAGGTACGTCATATTTCTATGATATATACACCGCCGGAAGCCAGATCTGACGTATTTCACACCTGCATCATGCAATAATATCCAAGCGTGGTAGCGTATTGTTAGCCATTTTAAGAACATGGCGCTGTGTATGAGGATGGCGCAATGAAAATCCCACTTTGGTTGGTTCAATGCAAATGTTGCCTAAGCAGTGTCGCTTGGTTGGTGCCCAGACTGCTGTCAGTCTTGGTAATGGAAGCATGACCTACAGCCATTCTTTCCTGGAAACGGGTCACGGCAATCACGTTCCTGATGGACCCAGTAAGTTTTTCTACTTGCGATTCATATCATATTGTTTTTTTAGTGTAGGAATTGAGTTGTAGGCACTTACATAATTCGTGGTTATGTACTGTTCTGATTTGAGTTAGGGGAAGATAATATTACATTGGTCATGCACATACACAGCACACATGACCAAAGGTTTCACATGCTGAGCCGGAGAGTCTGAAGGTGCGGCGCTGTGGCTGCGGGACAGTCGCGTGGCAGGTTCGAGCTGTCCGGTTCAGAAAACCGGGTGGCCTTCTTCTTGATCGAAAAATACGGGTAGAACCATTCGCCTAATCCATAAAAATGTGCATGGACATTCACCGCGTACTGGTCAAGCCTTGACGAATTATCAATTTCTGCCCAAAGCAAGTCGTGCAGATTAGAACCTCCAAATTCTATGCGATGTATAATTATGGGTTACAGTTCAAAACTTAGAATGGGATACATAATCTATTTTTTACTTTATAAGGATTTTTTTCATTTTCCAAGTTAGCATAGTCCTAAATTTATAATATATTTATTGTAGATTTCAAACATGTATATATTTGCTAAATTTACAATTGCCGACGTGTTTACTGTATAGATACAAACGAATCTAGATAAACATGCAACAAGTATATATAGCCGTAGGGAGTACTCTTTTTGTATTTGGCTACACTGATGAGTATTATATAATGTTGTGTATGCAACAAATTCACAAACAAGTTTCCTTTGGCCTTCTAAAAATTATAAATGAATACTAAGTTATAGATATTAAAAACTGCAAGAACATTAATAAGCATCTAACTTGCATTTCACATGGTTTTCATCATGTTGTTGCGTCCTATTCTAAACAAAACTTTCCTTGACAATCTCTGTTTATATGGCAAAGAATGGGTTTTGCTTTTAAGTAAAGTCCTCATCCTTATGATGATGGAGACAAAAAAACACTCATTATTGTACCTGTATTATGGTTAAAAAGTAATGATACACTAACATGACTTTCCATGTTTCCGTTACCAAGCATGTTAATCAAGATGCATAATTCCTGCTTTGTGAGAAAAATAATTTCTTGAACAGATTTCATGGAATCTAAATATATAAACTATAAGGAAGTGAAGTAGTAAGCTAAAATCTAAGCTCCAAAGTTATCGAATGGAAAGAACACTAATTCTACTTTCTTCACTTTCTAAACAAAATTAAATTATTTCTCATACCATTTTCTTTCTCACATGCAAGTACCAGTCATAAATGCAAACTTTGTTATTGTGCACTTACAAAATTATCCACATTTCTGGCATGTACGCATAAAATGAATCATTTCGCGTTGCTCATGCGTTCGATGATATAACTGTGTCTCCTGATGGCACAAGTGAATTCGTAATAATTTGCTTCAAGGGTGGAATAACAAATGTAACTATTGCCCGTGCAGGTGCACGGGTTAATGACTAGTTTATATAGAATCAAATTGGCTCAACCAAATTTGATGAATTACATACCGTTGGAAAGCTTATGAAATTTCCTAACTAACTACACTGGTCTCATCATTAGATTCGTTGTAGAATTATTGTGAAAAAAATAACAAGGTAGGGACTTTTGCAACTTCAAACATTATTTAAAAATCAACCAAAAATGCTTTTGAGTTGTTTCCAACTCTCATAAATCACATACTCTACATGTTTATGCAAAAATATGACATGTTTACTTTGTGTGATCATGGCCTAGTTTAAATAAAGGGCTCTATGGCTATTTCTAGTCATTTGATATTGTCCAAAACTATTTATAAATCATATGAGATGTTTTCCCTCATTTAAATCTTGTCTCAAGTAATTCAATATGAGGTAGTAACCCTGTGCTACATAATCTCATATTGACTTAGTTGATGACATTAACTTATGATCAAAGTAGTGTTAAATTGCATGAGGTACTCTACCTCAGTTACATCATTTTCTCAAATGATGATGATGAATGGTTGACCTTGGTCAACATGGATTCATGCATGATTTGTTGGAGGAAATTAAATCTTAACAAGATTCAATGCGAGGAAATTATTTCCTCTAAGAACTAAAGAGAAGCACTAGTTAATAATTGTAATGAGTGGAAATTATTTTTCTTCAAGTAAGAAAACAAATTCAACCCACATGTTATGTATGTGTTGATGCTAGGATAGTTTGTGTGAACCCCTTTGTGTGCTTAGACTAGATCTTCAGCTTGTTTGGTGATTGTTATCTCGTATCCGTTTTTAGACGCTAGTACCGAGGAGTACCAGGAGGAGGAGGTCTACTACCAGGAAGAGGAAGACCACTTTGATCAGTACACCAACCAAGGCAAGCTAATATTCTTGCAAGTGCAAAGCTCTCTTGAGCAAGGCACCAATTCCTTTACTTTATGTGCAATGACCCCATCCCAAGTTTTACCCTTCAAGCTTTCACTTTGTTTATCAAAGCTTACTTTTATAGTTAACTTTGGTCTAAGTATAGAGTAGAGCAAGAGTATCAAACTTAGCCTAAAAGCTTATGAGTTAAGTAGCACCCTCATGACTAGTTGCTAGTGCTAACAAATAAAATTGACTACTCTAGATGGGAACTGGTGAAGTGAAATGACTTTGAAAACCTTGGAATGATGAGTCATTCTATTGAAAGATTATGATGGTGAATATGACTTATGAAGGACTTGGTGATTTTGATAAAACTGATGGTTGGTTTGAATGCGATAACTTTCCAATTTTTGAGTACCCCCACAATACATGATTATGGATAGGGCTTAACTGGAAGTTTATGCATCTTAGTATGGGTTCCCTCTGAACAAGCATCATAGGGGTTATGCCGAGGCTGCCTCCGATAAAAGTGATATGATGTGAATTGAGGTGAATGTACGGCCCAAGCCCTGTGCAGTTCCCAGGCTGACGGTTTGTCTTCACTGGGAGGCCAAGCTCATGGGGAGAGGTACCTATACTAGGGTATGTAAGTGAAAGGTTAGGGTTGATGATTACGCGTACTGAGTTACGATGATTCAGGGTTATCCCTGACGGATGTAATCAAATGTTGTCGCACAAGTGTGCAACCTCTGCAGAGTGTAAACCTATTCGAATAGCCGTGTCCACGGTTACGGACGATTGGAAATGCCATACTGTACCGTTGTCAGATGTTTCTTGAAAAGGGTTGATGATTTGAGTGGTGACTTGACTTGAATCACAATTGAGTTATGGAAATGACACTAATGTTCCCACTTGAGTTAGTTAGCATATGAAGAGTCTTTTATCAAATGCTTGTGAACTAAAATTAGCTTTATGCAAATAACCCTAGAGCTTAGCACTCCTTGACTAGAATTGATAGTAGTTACACTAGTATTAGTTTGCGAGTACTTTAAAGTACTCACGGCTGTGTCCCTGGCTATTCAAATGGCCAGACTATGAAGAGGAGCAACAGTATGAAGATGACGGCCAGCAGGACGTCTACACCAACTAGGGCTACTCCTGACGTCAAGCGTTGGCCTGTGGATTAGATAGTCCACTACTTCTACGCATCCACTATGTAATGTGTTCGTTGATCATTAGATCAACTATTTGTGTAATATTGGATCGTGTGATCTATATTTGTAAGACGACTATGATTTGTAATGAATGATGACTTATGATATCAACTGTTATGTCTCGCAACAACAATATTCCTGGGATTGCGATGTATGGCATAATAGGCATCTGAACTTAAAAATCCGGGTGTTGATAGTTTGCTGGCTCAGAGGTATTCGGTCGTGCGCACCCATGCATTTATTCCGATCGATTGGTTCTGGAGGGAGCGGCGCGAAGCTCTTTTTCTGTGTTGACATCAAGTGACTATGGATCCATGATGAAATTCGGAAGAAGAGAATTTCATGAAGGTCGGAGAGGAGGACTAGCTTAGGGAGGTTCAAGTCTCCGCGCTGTTGAGGGACTTGCTTGGTGTTCCGGGTTTCAGAGCAGTGGTATGAAAGTGGGGCGACAACACAGGTGAAGGGAGAGTCCTACCTTTCAGAGTGAAAACCTAAGATCTGGCCTTAACTGGTTGTGCCTGACAATGACCTTGGTGGAGGCATTGTTTTGAGAACGGGCACTATCTTCAGGGTGAAAACCTAAGATCTTTGATCGGGCGACGACGGTGTTTGAGCACTATTCCCTTCTTGGAGGCGTTGTTTTTGGAGAGTCTGTAATTCAGGTGTTGTCTTGGCGGTGGATGTATTGCTGTTGTTAGGCCCGAGATACTGTAGCGGGACTTTTGTTTCTTAGTTTTCTTTTTTTAGCTGTGTGCATGCATAGTGCCATTAGGGTGGTACGTTGTTGCAGATGCTGGATGTAATTGATATCTCTTGATATTAATATATTCCTTTTATCGAAAAAGGACTTAACTGAGCATGAACTTAAGTGAGAACTAGAGAAACCGAGTTGTGCGCGTGATCACCTGCGCATGGCAAACCCTTGGAACAACCTCCGTCAACGCTCTGGTCCGTCGTAGCGGCACCGGCGCTGCCGCGCGCATGGCTACCGCCGCTGTTTCCGGCGCAAAACCGCGGCAGGAGCCGTCGATCTAGCGCACCGCGCGCCGCGCGCCGCGGACGTAAGCGTATGCGATCCACCGCCGGAGCCGGAGATGCTACGGACGGTCCGACAGGCCGCCCGATCGCGTAGGCTAACGGCCCTGCACCCACTGTCGTGCGCTGCCGGAAGCGCCCGTGAACCGACCGCGAGCTGGAAATGCGCTCGCGCCGTGATGTCCCTGGGCCGGATCAAGCTGCCGCTGCCCCCGCGCGCAGCCGGAGCTAGATCTATCAGCTAGCCGCAGCGGCAGGCCGTGGCTTGGCGCCCGTACGAAATAGGAGCTTGGAACATAGCGCCTACGTAGAGCATCTTCGTTGGATAATATGCTGCAGCTGTACGTACTGTGATCGAGATATACGTACAAGTCTGGTCGATCGACAGTTGATGCTATGCATACTGATTACAATTAATTTGCGTGTACGGTAACGAGATTCCATGCGTTTCTATCAAGCTGACAGTTAGCTCTTCTCTGGTAGTACAAATGAGTACTGAGCACGCAGTAGTCGGCACTGACAAATCAAAGAGAAGGCTGTTGCTTTGGTGTCCTTCCCTTTTACAACTTTGGTGTCGACAGAACTCATGATATCGAAAGGCCTCAGGCCGATCTTTATTAAGAAGAAAGAAGTGTGTTACAGCAAGCTGTTGTCAGCTCCGAGGCAGAGCAATGCAACGAATATTCAGCAACCAGATAGGCCTGGGCTGCAGAAAGAGTAGTAAACAGCTACTGAAACTACAGAGCTACAACATAAGAGAGAAACACGACACAGCCATAGGCAACAAGGAAGAAGACTGCAGTACAACTACTCAGTGGCAACGATCAGGCCAGCAGATCTCCAACAGAACTCATGATATCGTTACATGGGTTAACTTAGGTATCTCCAGCAGCGCGGTTCGATTTTGTATATTTAGGCCGGAGAGGAATTAGGGCATGGTCCGGTCTACTAGGGCAGTGGTCCTAGCAGCGTGAACCATTCGGTCCGCTCTGACCATTTTGGGAGGGTCCGGGGTGGCCAAGGGAAGAAAGCATGAGCACGCGTTGACCACTGGCTAGAGGGCCTAGGAGGACGCGCAATGTCCGGTCCGAAGCGCGCCCAAATTTGGTGAATGGAAGGGTCTCCCCATTGGAGTGTGCGTAGCCTATTCGTCTATCCACGCAGATAATTTCGGACAAGCCAACATCTTAGGTCACGCCGCTAGAGATACCTTTATCCCTTTCAATTTTAAAAGAGCAGGAAACCCCATCAAAACCCTGATCGTTAAGCAATTGACGTCCTCTTGCAAATCTAGTTCCTAATCTGCAAGGACAAACAAGCATTTTGTTGCATGCGCATTTGTTTTTGTTCTAAATTATCCCTGTCAGATCTGATAGATGCGAGATCTGATAGCTCATCCGAATCAAGGTTAATCCCCCCTCAAATCGCCCCGGATAACGAGACACAAAATTTATCTAGCTAGCTAGCCCTGCAAGCCAGCATATTCGGTCACGTACCCGCATCCTTCCATCTATCGATCTAGTCACGAGCACCAACACACGCAACCCGCATGATTAGCCGTCGGCATGATCCAGTCCGTATATGATCGTGCGACGTGCCGCGCGCGTCGCCAGCGCATCACCACGTCGGCATGCAGCTGCTCCGACGGCTCGCCGGCCGGCCGCCCACGCGACGCGTCCACATCGCCACAAAAGCAAACAAATGCCGCGTCCATCGTAGCTCGCCGAGTTCGGCAAACAGCAGAGGAACCGCCGGCGGGCCGTTAGTTTCGGCGCCGGATTGTAGCTCGCTAGCTCCCCGTGGACATGTGTAGGTGTCCGACTGTCCGTACGTTAGACCTCGATCGACAAGATTTGCAGATTTCTTAATACTAGCTCCATGGCCGCGAGATTTGCAGATTTCGGGCGAAAACGACATACATGCATGGGCGGTAAGCCGGTAATTGAACGGCAGGCCTGCATGCTGCCAACGGGATTTGCTTAAAGAACGGCGAGATTCCATTCCGTTTTCAGGCTTGATTTGCCGTCTTCTGCCTGATCGACCGATCCAGGTCGACCGTGTGGGCACACCAAAGGGAATAATTGTCGCCAAGGTTTGTCACCCCAAATTCAATTTCCCAGGTTGCTTCTTCCGTGATCCCCCTCTACACTGTCCGTCGAACCCTACTCTGCCACAGGCGTCACCGCAAGTTGGCCGTGTGGACCTCTGGTAGAGTGGTAGTACGTGCTGCTGGCTAGCTACTGACAGCGTTGCTTGCTACATAAGCGTGAGGGGTTTGTGTAAGCGATCTGGGAGAGCAAACATATACTGAATATTGTACATTTGTACTAGAACTTTGGGCATGGATCAGTTTGACGAGGAGTCGTTCTTGGACGAGCTCATGTCGCTGCGGCGGCCAGAGCAGGCACCGGAGCCGTGGCAGGCGACGTACCCGGGCAGTAGCGCGATGATGAGCGACCTCATCTTCTACGGCGGCGACCAGGCCGCCTACGAGGCGAGAAACAACATGGACATCGGGCCGTTTCATGAGCCCATGGCGCCTCCACGCCCGCAAGATGAGTTCAGCTTCGACTACTTGAGCGAAGTGTGCGACCCGTACAGGAGTTTGGTCCCTGGGGTCGTCGACGCACCCGGCCAGGCGCTCGCTCACCCCTTCCACGACGCCATGCCGGACGACGAGATGCAGCTGTTTCATGCTGGTGGGTCCTCGTCGTCCCCCACGACGTTCATCTTCCGAGGAGGAGGCGTTGGGGAGATGAACGGCAACATCAGAGGCGCTCCCGGTGGCCACCCTAGGAGCAAGCTTAATGGCGGCGCTCCGTCGAAGAACCTGATGGCCGAGAGGCGGCGGCGGAAGCGGCTCAACGACCGCCTTTCCATGCTCCGCTCCATCGTGCCCAAGATTAGCAAGGTAACACATGACATTGTTCTACTTGCTCCTGTGACCTAATTGATTCCTATATAACGGATGTGCATGTGAATTATGCTGCATGAACCTAAGTTAATTAACATCTGTTTCCCCTTTCCAAAAAAAAGTTAACTAACATGTGTCGAATTAATCATCGAGCTGCAGATGGACAGGACTTCGATCCTTGGGGACACCATAGGCTACTTGAAGGAGCTCACGGAGCGGATCAAAACCCTTGAGGGGGAGATTGGCGCCATGCCGGGGGAACTGAACCTGCTGAACACAGCGAAAAATTTGTATAGCGGTAGCAACGAGGAGATGATGCCAATGAGGAATCCCATTAAGGTGCGTTCGTGCTTGCGGCACAAATTCATCAGACAAATGCCTATCTACTGATTCCTATCCATTACGGTTATATGCTTGTTGCTTGCAGTTTGATGTCGAGAAGCGACCCAGCGGTGGCATCAGGATCGAGATCTGCTGCGCGGCGAACCCCGGGGCGCTGCTCTCAACGGTGAGCACGCTGGAGGTGCTGGGGCTGGAGATCGAGCAGTGCGTCGTGAGCTGCTTCAGTGACTTCGGCATGCAGGCCTCCTGCTCACAAGTAAGCGATTAACCTTGGGATTTACTGCATCTGAAACACTCCTTAAGACAATTTTTATGGCTAAACTTCGGTTGATTTCTTGGTTGTGTCTATGTCCTCTGCACTAATGAAATTCGATTATCAATGCGTGCTGTGGTGTGTAGGAGGAAGGGAAGAGGCAAGTAATAAGGACCGACGAGATCAAGCAGGCATTGTACAGGAGTGCCGGCTATGGAGGTAGATGTATCTAAGCTAGCTAGGCAGCTGGCTAGAGATCGAGCCCGTCAGTTCATCAAGCATGCATGCATGTAGAACAACCTGTCTTCGCACATTTTGTTTGCATGAATTTGTTTCAGAAATATCTGCGTGAATTACTGTAGACTGTTTATCTGAATTTTTTAGTAGCATTCTCAGTTAAGCCGCTGTGTGACCAGATTGTACATCTGTGTATCTGTGTGTGTGGTCCATGTATGGAGGGATGAGTACTGGATTTGCGCGTTGGGTGACAGGAAAAGATACCATGTGTGTTGTTGTATTTGGTTGCACCTCTCATGTATGGAGGGATGAGAACCAAGCGCTGGCTTGGTGGCTAGAGCTCAGGGTGTTGAGCCAGCCCACCCGAGTTCAAATCCCATCTGAAACGAGGAATCGCTGGAGGGTGAACTAAACGGGTTATCATCCGTAAGTTTAGCTGTTCCTGACAAGAATGGCTCGAAAGATTTTGTCGTGTGTTATCATATGCATGGGCATGTATGAGCAAGCCCTGAAGTGTATCTATCGTCGTGTACGCTCGGATGGGGGAACAGGCTTGTTGAATGGTCCACGAAAAAACATCAAGGCAATATCTATATAAGGTGGAGTACGAAAAATCAGTATTTTGTAGTCTTTTTTTTTGAAACTTAGTATATCGTAGTCTTGTCCAAAATAATACAAATGTAGACAAACATTCATGAGTATGAGGAATATGGGCACCTATATTGATTTATTGATAGGTGTGTGACAGAATGGTGAATTGAAGTGACAATAAAGATATGACGGAACATGGGTTTCATGTGTCTTAAAAAACAATTTCATGTCGAACACTCTAAATACAAATAAAGTTCCGCTGCAACTTCTGTCTTTGGGTATATTTAGTAGGACATAATTTAGTTCTGAACAAAACTAAATTATGTCGTATTATCGCATTTGGTGAAAACTATACTGGGAACCCACATTTTTAAAAACAAACATTGAACATGGCTTCACCCTTTTGTCATTATGCATGTTTCATTAGATAAGACCTGCATGTCAGGTCGATGTGGTACGAGAAAATATGTAAACATCGGAGGGCATCATCAAGATCATGTCGACCATTCTCTCCACCATTTGTTTCATTCCTTGTTTTCTTGATATTTTTGAGGCCCAGTCATCATCACACACCTTGCGCAGCGGACATGATTCGGAGAAGGGTATAAAATTCCTATAATGATCTGGACGGATTTTCACTAGAGAGGATATTTTAGCGACACAAATGCATAGGTAGAGGATAATAAGTGAAATCAATCTAATAAAATAATACGAGCAACAACAAAACTAAGAATAACTTCAATGATGTATGCAGTCACCAACTTTGACTTTTTGTGTACTTCCTCCTTTTCATATTATATGTCCCTGATTTAATATAAAGTTGTATTAAATCAATGCCAACTAATATGAAGTGAGTATTCATAAACACCTAGCAAACACTAGTGCAGATCGGTACTTTTAAGGCCCCACATGGCACACGGAAGGTTATTTCCGAGTGCAATGCGGAAGAACACCGAGGCCACAAAAAACCGACCTTCTACATGTTCGCCACCTACCCTCGCCTGAAAACATAGCACACGCTCTGAAACCAAAACATGTATGTGACATAACGCAAACGGTTCCACTTGAAGGAAACATGTGCTGCATTTTTTAAATCTTTGCAGACCATTTCTTTTTCTCAACCCGTGTGTGATGTTTTTTGTTCCTTTTTCCATTTCCTTGTCTCACCCTTTAGGTGCCTTCCCGCCACCCCGACTCATTGATGCATATAAAATGAATCCTTGCACTTTGGTACATTTGATAAGATATTTTATGATATATGCATGATATGTGAGATTTCCTAGTTGATTTACATTGATTTATGGAGAACTGCAGCTAGGTCCCTTTCAATGGTTTTTGAGAGGGCCGTACAAGAAACCCATGTTTGCATTTTATTTAGTACCGAGGACCTTACGAACACAAAATTAACCTGGACATTTTGCCACATCGTTTTTTCGGGATTTATCAGAAGATGAGGAGGACTAGAGGAGGCACGGTCCAGGAGAAGAGGCACGTGGTGCGGGCCACCCTCTGAGCGTGTCAATGTGTCATGGGGCCCATCTAGCCCTAGGTGACCCTATTCACCTCGATTTCGATGCCATCCTGTTGTTAGGACAATATGCTTGTTGTATTACCAGGGGGCCAAAGGCCACAATATATAGTACATGTACAGGTGCACATATGCAGAAAAACCCCTAACATATGGGGAAACTACAATATACATATATATACATCTAACACCCCCCTCAAACTCATGGTGGATCCACAACACTGAGTTTGGAGAGTAAGAAATCATGCTGCGCTCGAGTCTGTGCCTTCGTAAAGAAATCCGCCAACTGCAAATCTGAAGGCACATAATGAACCGCAACAACATCATCATGTACCTGAGCACGTGTGTAAAAAGCATCAACACCAATATGCTTAGTCAGCTCATGCTTGACCGGATCACGTGCAATACTGATAGCACCTGTACTGTCAGACAAAAGTGGAGTGGGTGTCGTAACAGAGACCCCAAAATCTGCAAGCAGCCACCGTAACCAAGTCACCTCAGCAATCAACAAAGCCATAGCCCGCAACTCAGCCTCAACACTCGAACGGGAAACTGCGACCTGTTTCTTCGTCTTCCAAGAAACAAGCGAACCACCAAGAAACACACAGTAAGCAGAAAGTGAACGACGATCCGTAGGATCACTCGCCCACGTAGCATCCGAATAGCACCTGGAGCCGGAGAAAGCTGGAACGGGAAAGAAAAGGCGACGAGTGATCGTGCCACGAAGGTAACGAAGAACACCGAGGAGATGACTATAGTGAACAGTGGTAGGAGCTGAGACAAACTGACTCGAGAATATGAACAGGGAGAAATATCGGGACGAGTGACAAGCAAGATAAAAAGACTCCCAACAAGATGGCGATAACGGGTGGGATCAGGAAGAGGATCACCATCGGTAGGGACGAAGCTTAACATTAAGCTCCATAGGAGTATCAACCGTGCGCTCATCCCGAAGAGCAGCACGAGCAAGAAGATCCTGAATGTACTTTTCCTGAGAGATAGAAAAGCCATCAGAAGTGGATGAAACCTCAATGCCAAGAAAATAGCGAAGAGGACCAAGATCAGTCATAAGAAACTGATCCCGAAGACGAGCCTTGACGAAGGCAATATACTCAGGATCATCGCCAGTAATGATCATATCATAAACATAGAGAAGAAGAAGAGTACATCCACGAGAAGAAGTGTGAACAAAAAGTGCTGGATCATGAAGACTAGGAGAGAAACCAGCAGCAGTCACCACAGAGGCGAAGCGCTCAAACCAGGCACGAGGGGCCTGTTTGAGACCATAGAGAGAACGTCGAAGACGACAAACCATCCCATCGGGAACAGAATACCCAGGAGGAGGCTGCATATAAACCTCCTCACTCAACTCGCCATTAAGAAAAGCATTCTGAACATCAAGCTGGGAGACAGACCAGCGGCGAATAGAAGCAACAACAAGAAGGGTACGCACAGTAGTCATATGAGCCACATGGGCAAAAGTCTCATCATAGTCACGGCCGTGCTCCTGCTGAAAACCACGAGCCACAAGACGCGCTTTATAGCGCTCAAGAGATCCATCAGAGCGAGTCTTAATTTTATAGACCCACTTACACGTGATGGGATGAACACCAGGAGGAGGAGAAACAAGATCCCAAGTGCCAGTGCGCTCAAGCGCAGCGATCTCCTCAACCATGGCAAGCTGCCATTCAGTATGACGCTCGGCATCCCGATAAGAAGTCGGCTCGGAAACGACAGAGAGACCATACTGACTAGGAGAGTAACGAGCTGGAGCACGACGCTGACGAACAGGCCGTGAAGGGGGAAGCTCATCTGCAGAAGACAAGTCATCAGAAGAAGAGGAAGAAGGGATAGCATCGGAAGGAGCCGAAGCCGGAGAACGATGAGTACTAGGTGGACTAGACGAACGAGAAGATGGCGCCGAAGGGGGCGCATCAGAAGTAGGAGGGAGGGGAGGAGGGACAGCAGGGGTGCATCCGGAAAAAGAAGAAAAGAGATATCATCCACCGGGTAAGTACCCGAGGTGGGGCGAGGATAGAAGGGACGCGTCTCATCAAACGTGACGTCACGAGAGATGCGCATCCGACGACCAACGGGGTCCCAACAGCGATAGCCCTTATGCTCATCAATGTATCCGAGAAAAACACACTCAACAGACTGAGCGGTCAGTTTGGTGCGTTCGCGAGGAGGCAGAAGGACATAGCAGACGCAACCAAATGAACGGAGAGTCGAGTAGTCTGGAGAAACACTAGAGAGACGCTCGAGAGGAATGCCACCCTGTAGAGCAGCGGAAGGCTGAATGTTAATGAGGTGGGCCGACGTAGCAACAACCTCAGCCCAGAAATGTGGCGGAAGAGAAGAAGCAATCATCATAGCACGGGTGGTCTCAAGAAGATGACGATGCTTACGCTCGGCGACGCCATTTTGAGCATGCGCGCCGGGACAAGAAAATTGAGCGAGGGTGCCCTCCTCAGCAAGGACACCACGAAGGTGCTTGGGAGATATACTCACCGGCGAGAATCAGCACGGAACACGCGAATGGGTGAGGAATACTGAGTGCGGACCATGGCCGCAAAACACTGATAAATAGAGAGCACCTCACTGCGAGAGTGCATGAAAAACACCCAGGTGTACCGTGAAAAATCATCAATGAATAAGATATAGTATCGATGGCCCCCTTTCGAAGCGAAGGGAGCCGGACTCCAAACATCTGAATGGACTAAATCGAACGGTCGCTGAGAGACAAACATACTAGTAGGATAAGGAAGCTGAATCTGTTTGCCTAACCTACAGCCCTAACAGTGTAACGACCCATCTCCAAAGACAGACCCTAGAAGGCCACGATGAACCAAAGACGACAGGCGAGAGTCACAAAGGTGACCAAGACGATGATGCCACTGCTGAAAAGAGCTGGTGACAGAGGCAACAACCGGAGGAGAACTGACAGATGGAGTGGCAGCGGAAGGAACATGAAGCCAGTCTAACTCCCAAAGCCCCGGAGACTTACGGCTACGAGGGCCAGCTCCAACCAGGGCCTGTGTGCGACGATCCTGAACCGCACAAGACTTAGCGTCAAAAATGACGCGACAACCAGAATCGGTGAGCTGGCTGAGCGAGAAATGGTTCATCCGAAGGCGAGGAACATGAGAAACATCGGGGACAGAGAAAGAGGAGTAGAAAGGGTGCCTTTACTAGAAATAGGAATAGAGGTACCATCAGCCGTGACAAACACGAGACAGGGAGAAATAAGAGACCGAAGAGCGAGACGAGAATAGAAGACTCGGAGGTCATATGAAAGGAAGCTCCGAGAATCCGGATACCACGGGGACGTACCGATCGTGTAGAAACTGGTGGTCGCGCAGTGCCGGAAGAGCCGGTCCACGGAACCAGCAGCGCCCGGCGAGGAAGAGTACGCGTAGTAGCGAGCGGACCACGAAGACCCCGAGAATGTCCCGATCGGAGAGTGCAACCGCAGAAGATCCCGAAGAGCCAGCCCTGCCGACGATCCCGAAACTCGCTGACGTAAGCTCGGGATCCCGCGTCCAACGGTGGAGGAAGTGTGGCCAACCTTGCCACAATAGGTGCAATGAGGACGAGGGCGGAGACTCGGACCGCGAGGCTGCTGACGTAAACTGGAATCCCAAGCATCAAGCAGGCGGTGAAGCTGCGCTATCTCATGCGCAGCGAGGGGCGCGACTGGAGAGGTCGACGTACAATCAGGTACCGACGAGGAGCTATCACCCACACGCACAGAGGCCACCAAAGGGGGTGACGGAGAGCAACACGCCGATGAAGACAGAGTCGGCAAAGCGCGGTCATAACCACGTGAAGAGGCCTCGAAAGTCGATGTAGAGCGGCAGGCCAACGTAGACGGAGTCGACGAAGCGCGGCCATAACCGCGGGAAGAGGCCGCAAAATTCGATGTAGAGCGGCGGGCCGACGTAGACGAAGTCGGCGGAGCGCGGGCAGAGCCGCATGAAGAGGCCGCAAAAGTCGGTGAAGCGCGGGCAGAGCCGCATGAAGAGGCCGCAAAAGTCGATGTAGAGCGGCGGGCCGACGTAGACGAAGTCGGCGAAGCGCGGGCAGAGCCGCATGAAGAGGCCGCAAAAAGCGACGAAGAATGGCTAGCCGTCATACACGGAGGCAGCGGACAAATACCAAGTACCGATGGGAGGCCCAAAGATAAGGCGGGATCAGCGGAAGAAGACATCGGATAACAACAGCCGACGTCTTTTTTTTCAGATCAAGTCAACGAGCAGGGAAAGAAGCGGGCCGGCGCAGAAAGAAGAGGGCCGGCGCGGGATCAAGAGCAAGCAGAGCAGGGGCGAGCGGGCCAAGCGGGATGGCGACGGGATCGGGAGGAGCCGATGGGGCGCCACGCGCGGGACAGGCGGAATCGGTCGGGCGCTACGGGCGGGACGGGCGGAATCGGCCGGAGACGGAGTCAGGCGGGCGTCGGGCAGGCGGAATCGGCCGGACGCCACGCGCGGGACGGGCGGAATCGGCCGGTGGGGGCAGACGGAGTCGGACGGTGCGGGCGTCGGGCGGGCGGAATCGGCCGGGCGCCACGCGCGGGACGGGTGGAATCGGCCGACGGGGGCAGACGGAGTCGGGCGGGTGTTGGACGGAGAGCAGCCACGCGCGAATCCCAGGAAGATCGGCCAGAGGAAGGACGGGGACGGGCGACGGAACAAGCAACGTCAGCAGGGGAATTTAGAGGATCAATTTTTGCTCTGATACCATGTTAGGATAATATGCTTGTTGTATTACGAGGGGGCCAAAGGCCACAATATATAGTACGTGTACAGGTGCACATATGCAGAAAGCCCCCTAACATATGGGGAAACTACAATATACATATATATACATCTAACACCTGTGAGCTTTTCCCTAAAAATCTTTATATATACTATGAGGATAAATACTTTCTACTCCTGGGTGCAGTTACACCCATATCTAATATATTACCTTATGGAAGTATATATGATACTTTATCAGTTTGAATATGTTCCTACACTATATCTAAGATACTCCAACCCAAGTTTGCTGGAAAAAAATTGCGACTGAACCCATAGTTTTTACTATATTTACAAAATACATGCATATATATACGTAAAAAATATACATACTACATATAAAGTAGTATATAGTACCGAAATAATATTATATACTTCATACTAAATGTACATATTTTCCGGTATGATAGATACTCTCTAGAATATCTCCTATACGATGACATATGTGCATTCGTGAAAGAGCGGCAGTCAAAGAAAAACATGAAATAGAGAAGTTCTGCGAATATTGAGAAGGGAAACACCACCGGATTCGACCTTGGCTGCTCCTCAACCTCCATCAACATCGACATCGCCTCCACCATGATGAAGAGAGAGTATTCCATCTCGGGACCTTGGGTTTGTGGAAGCATCTTGTATGACCTCTCCCTTTGTTCTTCGGTAATTAGTATTACATGGTCTTCCTATATGACTATGATCATGTATGGTATATTTTGATGGTGGATCTTTTGTTATAAGCTGAGTTATGAGATGCAATCAGTATTATGTGTTTTATGTATTGATATATTAATATGTTATCATGTTCGTGTATACTATGTACGTGATCATGTATGCACACATCGGCCAGCTTAGGGGTCGCGACAGCAAGGATAACATGGATGGCCACGCCATCGGGCGGTGCAGAGACTTCAGAAAGCGGGAACTGCCCTGGTGGGTGCCACAGAGGTGGTAGAGGCTGCGGGAGCTACAACACCCGCAACAGGTACAGCGGGTGATGCGTCGCAAGCACCGGCGAGGTTGGGACATAGCCAGCGGGAGGAGTGTGGCCATGGAGAACTCTATGATTGGAGCAACATAAGAGGAGATCCGCAAGGTCTTGGGGGAGAGAGCAACTGATACCATGAAGCTAGAATTAGCAATGCACCTTGGGAGCTTCTCATTGCATTTATCAATTTATTGTAGAGTTTACATGTACATCATATGCATAATCGTGCACAAGGATTGTGCGAGGAGTTGGTCTCCTAGTGTATATGTTATGCGTGATCGTGGAGCCGACTAGGTCAACAGGTACAAAACCAAGTCACGCTAACAATTTGTATGATCAAAGTTGGTTTCCTCTCCTTACTCTTTCTCCTCCAGCGGTAGGAGGGAGAGGGGACCTCGTGCCCCCGTTCATGTCTAGTAATTAGTTGTAGAGTTTGTATATTGTGGTGCGTCCTTTAGGTGGTCTATGCGGTACATGAGCAAATAAATCTGCATCAACTCTACTCCCGCACCGACGGTGACCTTCATCGTGGCAACCTTCCCGGTGGCATCTCAAAGTTATGGCAACGTGTACTTGTCGATCCAACTTGGACTTCTCGCTGTTCTTCAAATTTGTTGAGATCAGTTTCTCAGCATGTTGCCGCCGTTCATCGTGATCCATGATAGCGCTGGCGCAGAGACGAGGTGGATGCTCTGAAGCAAGGATGTTGGCACGGGGGTGGTCGATATGTCGTTATTTCCCGACTTCGTCGATGGCTCGATGCTGTGGATCCTGGTCTAAGGCGGGACGAGGACATCTCATCGGCAACGACAACATGCATGCCATAGCGACATGTGCCTCGTTGCTTGCAGCAGGTCTGCATCGACTCACAAAGTCTCGTTGGTGATGATGCTTCTTTGGATCTAGGAGCGATGGAGGTTCGATGTTTAAGCTGTGTTGCAGTTTGATGGCGGCTGCTGGCTTCAGCGAGTGCAAGATATCTTAGCGGTTATTTTAGTATTTTTCTATCTTTTATGGTTCTATCTGCAAAAATAATTAGGACAACTATTCTCTCCCTGGCTGTCTTTTAGTTTCCACGTTTATTTATATTTACGTAACTGGATATTTTGTGATAAAATATGTGGTTGCCCTTTAAAAAAAAGAATCCTAGGTGGACTATCTTCTCTCGGCAATGAGTCGTCCGAAGAACGGTAGTGACCATCAGCGTTTCTAGCGTTTCAGACCGTAGGCCACCTATGCTAAAGCTGAAGAGGCAGACCGGCGTGTGAGTGTGACCATCGATCGAGTCGTGGAATGCATCATCCTTATCCATGGTACGTACGTCGCGTTGCTGCCCCTGGGAACTCGGCGCACCGCGCACCACTGGAGATGAACTGTCGAAAATTGTCGTGTGTCGACAGGTCATGTAACAACATCGATGGACCTCCTAGAAAAACAACATTGATGGGCTACCACTGATTGTTGTTCGATTGGCTCTTGGGTTGTGGTCTCGGATTCATCCTCGACCAGGGAAAGTTCAGCTAAAGAGTGTGTACCTGTCAAGTGCGAATCGTATTCTCTGACACTTGTACACAGCAGAAAGAGAGGTTTCCTTGCTAGAATCGATTGTAGCTCGATGCCCAACCCTGTCCACAGTGCATAACCCAGCTAGACGTAGTATGGATCCAAGTTTGGGCTATACCATTCGAGCTAGCTAGTATACCATGTGTTAAAGGCTTAGGGTGTGTTTGGATTGTGCCTACAGCTGCCCTACCAAAATTGGTTAGCCAATTTTTTGGCGTGGGATTCTGCCGCCCACAGTTGCCAAAAATTTGGCTAGAATCACTGAAGGAAACTACAAGTAATCCAAAGGCAGCCAAATAATTGGCAATGAACCAAACAGGTGGAAAGATATTTGGCATGACCAATATTTTGGTAGGGTGAGTTGGGGACAAATCAAACAGGCCCTTAGGGCGCGTTTAGTAGCCTATGCGCCCTTTGGCTCGCATCGGGGTAGCCATTTTCAGCCCGTTTGGTTACCTAGCCTCGCTCATGTTCTTGCGTGAACTGGTTCTCAAAGCACCCTGGAGAAACGCCCAATTCAGTTGTTTCTAGCGAGTCACCCCCGTTTCCGCACAACTGGATAACGCTGCTTTCCCGTAGAGCCGTCGCGGGAGATGGCGCGAGCTCGCGCGGGACAGCAAAATCTCAGCGGGATGAATTCGGTCACCGTGCTTGAATTTTCGCCACCTTATATAGGGGCGGCGCTCTCACCGCCAAATCAAAATCCTCCATTTTCCCCCATTTCGAGCTCACTAGCGACATGGCCGGCTCTTCCTCACTCGCAAGGTCGGCGAGGCTTGCGGCGGCGACGTTGGCTGTGGCGGTGGCTACTGGCTGTGGATGGTCGTCTTCTTCCTCTGCGTTGATGACTTCGTTTATGTTAAGCTTCTGCAAACCCTAGCCTTAGATCTAGATCTTTTGGGTACACAAGGGGGTCTAAACGAATCCATTGTAGGACATTCCTTCATCGCCGGTCGAGGTTGTGGAGGTTGTCCAGGTTGCATCTGACTCTACCATGGGGACCGGTGTCGTCGTTGCATCTGACTCTTCCACTGGGACGGTGGTGCTTCCTGCATCTTCGCCATGGTCCCCTGCTTTCCAGATCTCGGTGATGTGTGTGGCTTCTTTGACTGTAAGGCCGCTCTTGCTTATCTCGTTGTTCATTGATGTGGTACTGGTAGTGGTAGTTCATTGATGTGGTACTGCTTAAGGATATGTATGTGGTAGTGGTAGTGGTAGTTCATTGATGTGGTAGTGCTTAAGGATGTGGATGTGCTTGTGGTAGTTCATTGATCTGCTTGTGTTTGTCATGTAGGCAATCATACAATTGGGCTCCTCTGATCTGTTTGCGCCTACTGTGAATGCTCAGCCATGTCTGATTGCAAGCAAACCTGCCATGGTTTGGAAACTTTAGATATAAGAGTTTGTGCTCAACCGGTCTGTTCAGCTTGTCCGTAGCGGAGTCTGATTCAACATGGAATTCAAAGAGCAGCAGAAGAAGAAGGTAGCAGCTGATGGTCTTGCATTCGATGCATACATGTGACGACTCTTCAGCTCTACAACCACGTCAGAAACTGGAGGACGAAGTGGAGCGTCATAGTGAAGATGAAATTCGATCGCATACTAGACTGGAGCGAAGATGGCTGCTGCTTCTATGGCGGTGATGAAGATACGGCATACGAGTATATTCAGGTACGAAGCCTCATTGAGTTCCTTCATAGATCTAAAAGTATGTCAATGTCGTCCACACCAATAGTTGTTCCTTGCGGATTGCAGCGCTACCCGAGGCATCGTCAGTATGTCGGCATCCCGATCACGAACTATGCTCAGATGGGGACGATCTTCACGCCACGGTTTGTGTGCAAGGCGCAGCTGTTTCAATCTAACTTGCTGGTCAGGGCTATCAATTTCACTGCAGACAACGAAGCAGAGTATGTCGAGTACCGTAAGCTGCAACCAGCAGAGAGGAGGAGCTGGCTCAGGACCTGGCTCCGCAAGCAGTTTCCTGCTTAGTGCTTCTGCTTCCTTCGTCATGATATACTGATTTTGGAAGGTGATCTTGTATCCCTCCATTAGCTAGGACTTTCTACAACATGATCCCCGATCTGTAACATTGAACTTGTTCGAGGTGGTATTATACTAATCCCCTCGTGTGATGAAATTGTGATCCATCACGAAATATAGTTGCTTCGCTCGAGATGCATCGCCCACTAACTAATTGTTGTGTATTACCAATACCTTTTGTGATGAACTGAATTTGATGTATGTTGTTCTTCAGTTTGCAGTACTAGGTAACTTCACCACTCTAAGAGAAGAGGTTACTACATCACACTCCTATCTGCAACCAAACAGGTTGTGGACTGCACGAGCAGGAAAGAAAGTAGTCTATGCAGACACCAAAACAATGGGGTCTGCCTTCCCTCTCCATCGCAGAAAAGGCCACCCAGGTTACCAAACAACTTGAACTTCATGGGCCATGGTCCATTCATGACTGCAGGGAGACCCATCTCGCTAGCGCAGTGGTGTAGGATTTCCATGCAGTCAACCAAACGCGTCCTTAAAGCACGAACTGTCTTATCAGAACCAGTTGTCGAGGGTACTCCTCGGCAATGCCCTCCGATTGGGGCTTAGGGTTGATGGAATCCTGCAAGCTGACACGAGACATCGGTTCACAGACAAGCGGGGAGAGCGATTTACCCAGGTTCGGGGCCCTCGATGAGGTAAAACCCTTACGTCCTGCCTGTCTGTTCTTGATTATAAAGATATTGGGTTACAATGGGGTGCCGAATAGTTCGGCTGAGATCTCGTCGAGAGGCTAAGTGCTATGATGACCTAGCTCTAGACTTTTGGTGGCTAAGATTGCTAAGATTGGTTGTGTCCCTCGGCAGCCCCTCTCCTGGCCTTTATATAGGAGGCCAGGTCTCAAGAGGTCTAACCGAGTACGACTAGGTTTACAGTAGTTTTAAATCTAATCTTCCCTTGTTCGGCTGCTTCCTTATCTTGCCCGTCAAGGAATCTTCTGGTGCACCGTCCAGGTGGCCCGTCTTGCCTCCAAGCGTCTTCACGGGCCTCCAGTTAGACAATACAGGATAGGGCAATGTCGGTTACCCGAAGGGTAATGTCCACGTCAGTAGCCCCCGAGTGTCTAGCCGAACATAGTTCGGGTAGAGACTGAAGCAGGTCTCCTTTTGGTGTTCTTCTCCTTGATTGTTCTTGTTCACCTTGAATCAGCATCATCTTCTTCTGCCGGGTGCGCGTCCAGCGCTCCCGATGGGAGTAGCCCCCCGAGTCTAGGTATGAATGCTTGTAATCCGTGCGTAGACTCAAGTTGTACCACTCGAACGTTCTGCTCTGCCGAAGTTTTTCCGCATGCAAGGGATAATGAATAACGTGCCCACTTTTGTTGGTTAACTACCGATGGCAAAATAACGTTACCCTACACAGAATCAAGTCCCCGGGCATGATCCTGGAGTGCAAAAAAGTTCTGTCGGGTGCGCGTCCAGCGCTCCCGATGGGAGTAGCCCCCGAGTCTGAGCACGGATGCTTGCAACCGGGTGCAGACTCGAGCTGAGCAAACACCTTTTCCTTCATCCTTTTTTTTTCTTCGAGTCCTCATTCTATCGGTTGCGCGTCCAGCGATCCCGATGGGAGTAGCCCCCGAGTCTGGACATAAGACCATCCGATGTTTTTTCATTTTTTCTTCGGCTGCTCGCAACAATCTCTATGACGTCACTGTTGACGTGCGACTGCTGTGGTTTGATTGACAAGACTTGACCTGACGGGCCCACCCTAGCTCTGCGCGGGCAGTTTTTAGGACTTGACCAGTGCACGCGCGGCGACCGAGGCGTCCCCTCGATTTTCGCACAACGTGGGAATAATGGGCCGCCGGTTCCATTCTTTCTTCAAGCGCCACGTGTACAGCCAGATCCGCTCCACCTCCCACGACGCCTGTGGAGTTATGGCCACGATCTCGCACAGATTCTTACGGCATAAATAGAGAGCCTCCTCGTTTTTACCTTTCACACCTCTTACTGCTCATCGTCTTGCTCAAGCCCTCCTGCTTCCTCTGTTTCTTCGTCAGAAGTTCCGCACGCCATGGGCAAGAAGAAGAGTGCCAGCACCTCGGACGCGGCCAAAGTCAGCCGCGATTGGAGTGCCTCCGCCATTTCCAATCGCGATGTCAACAAGTTGCGCGCCCTCGGCTTCATCTCCGCATCTGAGGACGACATTCGTCTTCCAGGTGCGATTTCTCACCCTAGGCCCCCAAAGGGCTTCACCGTCATGTTTGTTGCCTTCTTGTTCCGCGGTCTCTCTCTTCTGGCCCATGAGTTCCTTCGCTCCCTTCTTTTCTTCTACGGGATCCAGCTCTGGCAGCTGACCCCAAATTCCATTCTCCATCTCTCCATATTCATTACCGTTTGCGAGGCCTTCCTTGGCATTGACCCTCACTGGGGTCTTTGGAGGAAGATCTTCTACGTGAAGCGTCACAACGATAGCAATGGCCCCCCGTCGTCGGTGGCGTTGGCTTTGTCATCAGGAAGGAGGTCGACTACTTCGACTATCCAATGAAGGAATCCGTCCAGGGCTGGCGCACCAAGTGGTTTTATCTGCATGATCCTGTGGTGCCTGGGCGGCGTTCGAATCTTCCTCCCTTTGATGACGTCTTGGTAGCTCACAAGAAGAAGTCCTGGCGAAACGCCCTTTCTCCCGAAGAGAGGGTAACAGCCGACAAACTGTTTGAGCAGATCGTCATCTTGAAGAATACGGGAGGCTTGACGATGTGCGGCACTGAAGTAGTTTCAGTGTTCTTGCAACGTCGAGTGCAGCCGCTAATGTCTCGACCCCACCAGTTATGGCTTTATACTGGCAAGGGCGACAAGTCAAGGATCAACTTTGCCGACCTGTCGGTAGAGGAGCTTCGGCACGAGGTTCGCCGCTTGACGTGCCTCAGTATGAAGGATAACATTGTCTTGACATCGGCTCGTCCGCCTTATGATTTTGACCATCTCCCGACTGAGGTAATCTTTGATGCTCCTTGCCTGCTTTCTTCTTTCTTCGTTGTGTTTTACAATCTTTCTCCCTTTTTTTCCTCTTCTTGATAGGCCTCCTCCGTCGTTCAATGCTATCCTCCCACACCGGAAAGCGGCGTGGAACTAGAGGATGATGATGATGATTCCAAAGGGACCGAGGACGTCCAGCAGGTCTTTGAGGACAGCGATGTCCAAGAGGACGACACTGTCGAGGAGGCCACTTTCACCAGGAGCAAGCGTCGCTTGCAGATAGACGAGGATTTTATCACGACGGCTGAATCTAGTCCCAGCGACCAAGATAATGATGCCGTTGGAGCTTCTCCACCTTCTCCTGTTGATAAGGGGCCGCCAGGCTTCTTTGCTGCCGAAGATGACCTGGAACTATGAGCATCTTTACCCCTTCGTAATTTGTCCTTTGTCATTTTGTATGCTAATCATCATTTTTTTAAGTAGCTCTGATGATGATCATGTTCCTCTCGCAAAAAGGGCCAAATTAGAGAACGGCATCAGCTAAGGAACCGAATCCTTCTCCTGCCAAGTCAACGCCTCCCACGAGGACGGCCGTGGAAAAAATTCCAGTGTCGAAGGTTATTCCTCCTGGCGATGCTCCTACTTCGTCGGCTGCTCGCGACCACGTAAGTATTCACTCTACCTTGTTTTGCTGAATTTTCTTCATGTCGACTAAGTCTCCCTGATTTCCCTTGCTGCAGCCAATTTATGCCACAGTCGATGCTGTGGTAAATTTCGCCGAGCAGTTTACCCGACTGGAGGCTGAAAATGCCCAGCTTCGGAAGACTGTCAAGTCTTCGGCTGATCAAGTCCTGGAGGCCAACAGGCTTGCCACCGACGCCAAGAAGGAAAATGCCTTGCTGAAGGAGGAGCTGTTGAAGCTGAAGCAGCAGATGAAGGATGAACAGGACGCCAGGCATGCGGCAGCGGTTGCAGTCGATAAAAAGGAAGGCATCCTCCGTGAATCCATCAAGGATTTATTGGGTAAAGTTCACGACACATAGTCTCTTTCTTGGTATTTCCTTACTGACCACTGATCTGTCTTTCTTTCAGAGGCTGCCAAAATAACCGTCACTAGACGTCATCAGCTTCGGGAGGACTCCACATCCGATGCCCTTTCGCTCGCTGCTGAGTCTAACGTCCAAGTCCTCGGGCTTCTGCAAAAGACTAGAGGAGCATTGTCGAGGCTGTACTCGATGATCTTCCCGAAGATGAAGCAGGACAGAACTCTTGGCGAGATGGCGGATGCTTTTCTTGTTGATCCTTCCGAGCCTATGGAGGTATTGAAACGCCATTCCCGCTTGTATGGGGCGGTTCTTACTTTCCAGCTGCTAATGGGTCATGGGATGGGGTCTGACTTGGAGAAATTATCTAAGGCATTGCCTGTCGATGATGAAAACCATTTAGTCGACCTTGAGCCCTTCAAAAGATCGGCATTAACTTGTGCCAATCAACTCCTGAAGTTGGTAGATGAAGCACAGGCCAAGCCTATTCCTGAAGTTGCCCCTGACTCATCGTCTGCACCTCCTTGAATCTTTTGCTTCATTAATTGTAAATAAGACCAATCGTAATCTGACTTAGTCCTATTTTATTTTGGCTCTGTTGCCAATTTCAAACAATCTTTTGAATGTAACATATATGGCAAGCACTCCCAATGGGAGTTTTATGTTAATGTCGTTCTGAATCGAAGATTGTACTGCAGATTCCTTCATCTTCTTCTTGTGCCGAGATTTTTCCAAATCCTTCGACTAACGATGAATCTGACCTTGTTCGCCGCTTACGTGACCAAGTGTCTCGTTTAAATAAAGACATTACTTCTATACGGGCCATGGCAGCGTTGGTGAAGAAAAAGGGCGAAATAGCAACTGCTATTGAGCAATATGCTCTCGATGGTCTTCATGTCGCTACCGAAAGTTTGGGATATAAGTGTTACATCTTCTGATTCCTGACGTAGCTCGGATGTTCTCTTTAACTGATATTCGTTCCTTTTCAGTTGTATCTTCAGACAAATCCGAGGAGAACAGGAAGATCCATGAAAAGGTCGAAGCGATGACTGATGTCGCTCACCCGAAGCACGATTTGTGGCTGCATCGTCCGAAGGCTGTTGTCATGGCGAAGTTTGAGCACCAGGTGGAGAAGGCGCATTACTACTTTGATAAGTTCCACGCTCATCTCATGATGGTTTGGAAGAATTTGTTTCCTCTGGACCAAGCACCCGAAACTTTATCTGCCCTGTTCACCCGATTCAAGTCTCCTGAAAGGATTCGACAGTTGGTGCGGAAAGAACTTCTGGCTGGTGCTGAACTCGCCTTTGCTTCAGTATTGGCATAATGGCATGCCATCCATCTTTAGACTTGAGATCCGTAGCAAACACCGAGAGGAGTTTAGGCCAATATTCTGATATTGCTAGAGGTCCTACTGTTGGCGTCAGAAACCCACCGTCGGGCAACGACTGGCAACACAGGAGAGCCGGGAACAACTAGGGCTGCGGCTGGCCCCAGTCCCTCTGAGCGGCGGCCCGCAAAGCCTTCTGGTCACGCGCCCGATGCTGTCGCAGAGCGTGCCACCCGACCTATACCTGGTCGGAAGGTGTGGATGATGCCTCGCTTAGTTTCCTGCAGGGCACACACGTAAACGTTAAATACGAGCCTCGATCGGCTCTCGAGTTATCCCGTGAATCGGCTCAAAGAGCCGATCCACCCATGATTCGTACAAGGTGTCCGAATATATGGTGGTCCTGCTTGATCAAGATAAAGCTAATCTGATCTACGACGATTTAGGGTTTTCACCGCATAATCGGATCATCCTACTCACGATTGGGCCTCGCGCTCGCGTACGGTGATCGTAAGCCGATCCTAGACAGGGCCTAAAACCCAACACGAGGTTGATCCTCGGAACGTCCTGTCTAGGGCTAGCAAACTACACCCTACACGCCACCGGATCCTCCAACCCTTTGTAAGGCCTAACTATTGCAGATGTTAAACTAATCCTTGAAGAATCAAGGAGCAACCGTAACGGATCGAATCTACTAAATAGTGATCAAGCGGGGTGCCGCCCCTACACCTAAGATAGGCGTAAAGGCGGCTAGACATGCAAGGGTCGCACTACGATAGCATATTATACGAAGAACAATGCTAACCCTAACATGTCTAAGATAACTACGTTGCTCGCCATCAAAAAGGCTTCAGCACGAGCAACGCATGAACAACGAGGATAGGCTTCGCTGCCTAGATCGCAAGATGCGATCTAGGCAGCATGGTGCTTACCGGTAGAAACCCTCGAGACGAAGGAGTTGGCGATGCGCCGAGATTTGTTTGTGGTGAACGTTGGTTGTTGTTTATTCCATAAACCCTAGATACATATTTATAGTCCAAGGGACTTTCTAATTGAGGCGTGCACCAAACCGTGCACGGGTAAAACTCTAACTTCTAAACTAAGATGCGATCTACTATATTAAGATACACGGGCTAACTAGCCCAAAATTTGCATATAAAGGCCGATTCACGCATTTCTTCCATGTAGATTCTTCAAGTCCATCTTGATCGCGGCCCACCTCTGACTTGGTCAAATTCTGGTGATAACACATGCCCCCCTGGTTTTGGAATTGATAATTCCAAAATCACTCTGCTTTTTCTTCGTCGGGTCATGTCGTGGCAGAACCATCGCAGTATCCTCCATCATGATGCCTTGCCTTCTCAACTTCTCTGCACGATTTGACATTGTAGTTCCTTTTTCATGATAGGCGGCTTCATTGTGCGCACTTCCTCCTAACTTTTTAGGCCGATCTCAATTCCGCGTTCATGAACCAAGAAGCCCAAGAATTGACCGGCCGTCACTCCAAATGCACACTTCTTTGGATTCATCCTTAGTCCGAATTTCTTAGTTCAGTCCCGGATGCGTCGTAAATCCTCCAAGTGTACCTCTACAGAGACAGACTTGACCACCACGTCGCCAATGTAGATCTCAACCAGTTGGCCGATCAGATCATGACATATGTAGTTCATGGCTCTTTGGTACGTTGCACCAGCGTTCTTCAGTCCAAATGTCATGACTTACATATTCAAACAAGCCCACTGAACCTGGTACTCTGAATGCAGTCTTGTGCATATCTTCTGGATATTGTCAACATAAAGTAATATAACAAATGCAATATGCAAGTATGTAGGAATCAATGCACAGTTAACACAAGTGTTTGCTTTTTTAGATAGAAGGAAATGGGTAAACTGACTCAACAATAAAAGTAGAAGAAAGGCCCTTCGCAGAGGGAAGCATGGATTGCTATATTTGTGCTAGAGCTTTTATTTTGAAAATAAGAAACAACTTTGTCAACGGTGGTAATAAAGCATATGAGTTATGTAAATTATATCCTACAAGTTGCAAGCCTCATGCATAGTATACCAATAGTGCCCGCACCTTGTCCTAATTAGCTTGGATTTACATGGATTATCATAGCATAGCATACGTTTTAACCAAGTGTCACAAAGGGGTACCTCTATGCCGCCCGTACAAAGGTCTAAGGAGAAAGCTCGCATTGGATTTCTCGCTTTTGATTATTCTCAACTTAGACATCCATACCGGGAAAACATAGACAACGAGATAGTGGACTCCTCTTTAATGCATAAGCATTCAACAACGAGATAAAATTCTCATAAGAGATTGAGGTTCGTTGTCCAAACTGAAACTTCCACCATGGATCATGGCTTTAGTTAGCGGCCCAATGTTCTTCTCTAACAATATGCATACTCAAACCATTTGATCACGATAAATCACCCTTACTTCAGACAAGACGAACATGCATAGCAACTCACATGATATTCAACAAAGAAATAGTTGATAGCGTCCCCAGGAACATGGTTATCGCCCAACAAGCAACTTAATGAGAAATAATATGCATAAGTACATATTCAATACCACAATAGGTTTTAAGCTATTTGTCCCATGAGCTATATATTGCAAAGATAAAGAATAGAAATTTCAAAGGTAGTACTCAAGCAATTTACTTTGGAATGGCGGAGAAATACCATGTAGTAGGTAGGTATGGTGGACACAAGTGGCATAGTGTTTGGCTCCAGGATTTTGGATGTATGAGAAGTATTCCCTCTCGATACAAGGTTTAGGCTAGCAAGGTTGTTTAAAGCAAACACAAGTATGAACCGGTACAGCAAAACTCACATAAAAGACATATTGAAAGCATTATAAGACTCTATACCGTCTTTATTGTTGTACCTTTTATCATTATATCGAAGCTGATCACTTGAACCGGCCTCCTCTTTGTCCTTGCCACCAGAGTGACTGCTCTCTTTTTTTTACTGGCCGATTTCCCTATCGGCCCCCGATTTTTCACTGCACATGTATCGTACTTTGGAATCCGACTAGGTGCCCCCCGAGCCGATTCTACCAGGTAACTGCTGAAATCGGCTCTGTGGTTAGCCAAGGCACTCTATGTGAACGTCGACTCTGTTAGGACCAGTGTGGACTTCTTCCAGTTCATCAGCCGACGTAAACCCATCGCCCCTTAGATCGTCATTGAATCCAGGCAAAAAGTATGGTGAGGATAATTTTGGCCGATTGCTGGAATCGGCCTCTACGTTGCTTGCTCGATGAAGGTTTTTGCAATGTTCCTTCATAAATCCTTGGGGCCGATCATACGGATCGGCATCGCCCCGTTTGTCCATAAATGCTGTACGGATAATGCGGGCCGATCGCTGGAATCGGCCTTCACCTTGATTGTAACCAGGACCCTTTGGAGGTGTCGGGGCCGATCGTGTGGAACAGCTTCCTCCGTGTCGTCGCTGTGAGAGCAGCTGCCCTCATCTCTGCCCTTACCGGGGTGGTACCCGAGCCCCATCGTGTTGACGTTGAACGAGACTCTTGGCCGGCATCCTCCGGGGTAAGTGCGCTCCACCATGTTAACGGCGGATGCCGATGAGTTCGGCACTTCTGGGACTGCCTTGATCTCGTCATGTTTCTTCTTGAGCTCGTCAGTCAGATCCTCGTACTTGACCGGAGTGCCTTCCGCCATCTTAGATGTAGATGGCGATGCGGTGGATGTCGAAGATTGTCCCACCGGGCGTGCCAGAATGTGTTGGCGTCAGAAACCCACCGTCGGGCAACGACTGGCAACACAGGAGAGCCGGGAACAACTAGGGCTGCGGCTGGCCCCAGTCCCTCTGAGCGGCGGCCCGCAAAGCCTTCTGGTCACGCGCCCGATGCTGTCGCAGGGCGTGCCACCTGACCTATACCTGGTCAGGAAGGTGTGGATGATGCCTCGCTTAGTTTCCTGCAGGGCACACACGTAAACGTTAAATACGAGCGTCGATCGGCTCTCAGGTTATCCTGTGAATCGGCTCAAAGAGCCGATCCACCCATGATTCGTACAAGGTGTCCGAATATATGGTGGTCCTGCTTGATCAAGATAAAGCTAATCTGATCTACGACGATTTAGGGTTTTCACCGCATAATCGGATCATCCTACTCACGATTGGGCCTCGCGCTCGCGTACGGTGATCGTAAGCCGATCCTAGACAGGGCCTAAAAACCAACACGAGGTTGATCCTCGGAACGTCCTGTCTAGGGCTAGCAAACTACACCCTACACGCCGCTGGATCCTCCAACCCTTTGCAAGGCCTAAATATTGCAGATGTTAAACTAATCCTTGAAGAATCAAGGAGCAACCGTAACGGATCAAATCTACTAAATAGCGATCAAGCGGGGTGCCGCCCCTACACCTAAGATAGGCGTAAGGGCGGCTAGACATGCAAGGGTCGCACTACGATAGCATATTATACGAAGAACAATGCTAACCCTAACATGTCTAAGATAAATACGTTGCTCGCCATCAAAAAGGCTTCAGCACGAGCAACGCATGAACAACGGGGATAGCTTACGCTGCCTAGATCGCAAGATGCGATCTAGGCAGCATGGTGCTTACCGGTAGAAACACTCGAGACGAAGGAGTTGGCGATGCGCCGAGATTTGTTTGTGGTGAACGTTGGTTGTTGTTTATTTCATAAACCCTAGATACATATTTATAGTCCAAGGGACTTTCTAATTGAGGCGTGCACCAAACCGTGCACGGGTAAAACTCTAACTTCTAAACTAAGATGCGATCTACTATATTAAGATACACGGGCTAACTAGCCCAAACTTTGCATATAAAGGCCGATTCACGCATTTCTTCCATGTAGATTCTTCAAGTCCATCTTGATCGCGGCCCACCTCTGACTCGGTCAAATTCTGGTGATAACACCTGCGTATACCATTATTTCTCGGATGGAGTCATGCCTTGAGAGAGATCTGAGGGCCCAAGGGAACCAGGGAGCCCAGTCATGAATGTAATAACCTTGTACCTGCATAAGATTGTTTTGTACAGATTCATCGCGCGCGTTGCACGCTATGTTAGTTTGATTGGTATTTTATTGTCGAGGGCGGCTGAGTGATCAGTTCAACCTGCTCTCTCGACGACTTCGTTGAATTTTGCAATGTTATTGCGAAGTCGATATGTAAGTTTTGTAAGGGCTGATGTCTACGCACGCTTCTATTCCTGTAGACAGTGTTGGGCCTCCAAGAGCAGAGGTTTGTAGAACAGCACCAAGTTTCCCTTAAGTGAATCACCCAAGGTTTATCGAACTCAGGGAGGTAGAGGTCAAAGATATCCCTCTCAAGCAACCCTGCAATTACGATACAAGAAGTCTCTTGTGTCCCCAACACACCTAATACACTTGTCGGATGTATAGGTGCACTAGTTCGGCGAAGAGATAGTAAAACACAGGTGGTATAGATGGTGGTAATATTGCAGGAAGTAAAGATGCAGTAAAACAGTAAACAAGCGATGTTTGCAGTATTTGGAAACAAGGCCTAGGGATCATACTTTCACTAGTGGACACTCTCAACAATGATCACATAACTGAATAAACAAATACTACTTTCTCTACACTCTCTTGTTGGATGACAAACACCATTCATTGTGTAGGGCTACAAGAGCTCCCTCAAGCCGGAGTTAACAAGCTCCACAACATTCGGTGTTCATATTTAAGTAACCTTAGAGTGCATAATAGACCGTTGCAATTATACCGAGTACTAACATAGTATGCACACTGTCACCGTCAGGCTATGAAAGGGGGAATAGATCGCATCAATACTATCATAGTAATAGTTAACTCCATAATCTACAAAAGATCACAATCATAACCTATGCCAAGTACTACATGATGCACACACTGTCAACATTACATCATGAAGGAGGAATAGACTACTTTAATAACATCACTAGAGTAGCACATAGATGATATTCAACTAGATCACAAAGCTCATGATCACATAAAGATCACACCATGGGAGAGAGATGAACCACATAGCTACCGATACAACCCTTAGCCTCAGGGGAGAACTACTCCCTCCTCATCATGGGAAACAGCGATGGCGATGAAGATGGCAGTGGTGTCGATGGAGATTACTCTGGGGGCAATTCCCCATCCCGGCGGCGTGCCGGGACAGAGACTTCTGTCCCCCGAATCTTGGCTTCGCGATGGCGGCGGCTCTGGAACTTGTCTCGTATCGTGGCTTATCGGTACTGGGGTTTTCGCGACGAAGGCTTTAAGTAGGCGGAAGGGCGGAGTCGGGGGCGTCACGAGGGGCCCACACACTAGGGCGGCGCGGGCCCCTCCTTGGTCGCGCCGCCTTAGTGTGTCGCCACCTCGTGGCCCCACTTCGTATCCTCTTCGGTCTTCTGGAAGCTTCGTGGAAAAATAAGACCCTGGGCGTTGATATCGTCCGATTCCGAGAATATTTCCTTTATAGGATTTCTGAAACCAAAAACAGCGTAGAAACAAAGAATCGGCTCTTCGGCATCTCGTCAATAGGTTAGTGCCGTAAAATGCATAATAATGACATAAAGTGTGTATAAAACATGTGAGTATCATCATAAAAGTAGCATGGAACATAAGAAATTATAGATACGTTTGAGACGTATCAAGCATCCCCAAGCTTAGTTCCTACTCGCCCTCGAGTAGGTAAACGATAACAAGGATAATTTCTGAAGTGATATGCTATCATAATATTGATCAATACTATTGTAAAGCATATGAGATGAATGCAGCGATTCGAAGCAATGGTGAAGACAATGAGTAAACAAATGAATCATATAGCAAAGACTTTTCATGAATAGTACTTTCAATACAAGCATCAATAAGACTTGCATAAGATTTACTCATAAAGCAATAAATTCTTAGTAGAAAGCTTTGAAGCAACACAAATGAAGATATAAGTTTCAACAATTGCTTTCAACTTCAACATATTTATCTCATGGATAATTGTCAACACAAAGTAATATAACAAGTGCAATAGGTAAACATGTAAGAATCAATGCACACAGTTGATACAAGTGTTGGCTTCTAAGATAGAAGGAAGTAGGTAAACTGACTCAACAATAAAGTAAAAGATTAGCCCTTCGCAGAGGGAAGCATGGATTACTATTTTTGTGCTAGAGCTTTTCATTTTGAAAACATAGAAACAATTTTGTCAACGGTAGTAATAAATCATATGTGTTATGTATAAGATATCCTATAAGTTGCAAGCCTCATGCATAGTATACCAATAGTGTTCGCACCTTGTCCTAATTAGCTTGGATTAACAAGGATTATCATTTGCATAGCATATGTTTCAACCAAGTGTCACAAAGGGGTACCTCTATGCCTCCTGTACAAAGGTCTAAGGAGAAAGTCCGCATTGGATTTCTCGATTTTTGATTATTCTCAACTTAGACATCCATACCGGGACAACATAGATAACAAATAATGGACTCCTCTTTAATGCATAAGCATTCAACAACAGATAATATTCTCATAAGAGATTGAGGATTAATTGTCCAAACTGAAACTTCCACCATGAATCATGGCTTTAGTTAGCGGCCCAATGTTCTTCTCTAACAATATGCATACTCAAACCATTTGATCATGAAAATTTCCCTTACTTCAGACAAGACGAACATGCATAGCAACTCACATGATATTCAACAAAGGTGTAATAGTTGATGGCGTCCCCAGAAACATGGTTACCGCTCAACAAGCAACTTATTAAGAAATAAGATACATAAGTACATATTCTTCACCACAATAGTTTTTAAGGCTATTTTCCCATGAGCTATATATTGCAAAGACAAAGGATAGATATTTTAAAGGTAGCACTCAAGTAATGTATTTTGGAATGCCAGATAAATACCATGTAGTAGGTAGGTATGGTGGACACAAATGGCATAGTTTTTGGCTCAAGGATTTGGATGCACGAGAAGAATTCCTCTCAATACAAGGTTTAGGCTAGCAAGGTTGTTTGAAGCAAACTCAAGTATAAAACGGTACAACAAAACTTACATAACAATATATTGCAAGCATTATAAGACTCTACACTGTCTTCCTTGTTGTTCAAACCCTCACCAGAAAATATCTAGACTTTAGAGAGACCAATCATGCAAACCAAATTTCAACAAGCTCTATGTAGTTCTTCATTAATAGGTGCAAAGTACATGATGCAAGAGCTTAAACATGATCTATATGAGCACAACAATTTCCAAGTATCAAATTGTTCAAGACATTATACCAATTACCACATGAAGCATTTTATGTTTCCAATCAAATAGTGATGAACGAAGCAGTTTCAACCTTCGCCATGAACATTAAAAGTAAAGCTAAGAACACCAATGTTCATATGAACAAGCGGAGCGTGTCTCTCTCCCACACAAGCATGAATTTATTCAGAGAATTAAAATAACAAAACGAAAATAAAAGCACACAGACGCTCCAAGTAAAGCACATAAGATGTGACGGAATAAAAATATAGTTTCACTAGAGGTGACCTGATAAGTTGTCGATGAAGAAGGGGATGCCTTGGGCATCCACAAGCTTAGATGCTTGAGTCTTCTTGAAATATGCAGGGATGAACCACAGAGGAATCCCCAAGCTTAGACTTTTCACTCTTCTTGATCATATTGTATCATCCTCCTCTCTTGATCCTTGAAAACTTCCTCCACACCAAACTCAAAACAAACTCATTAGAGGGTTAGTGCGTAATCAAAAATTCACATATTCAGAGGTGACACAATCATTCTTAACACTTCTGGACATTGCACAAAGCTACTGAAAGTTAATGGAACAAAGAAATCCATTCAACATAGCAAAAGAGGCAATGCGAAAGAAAAGGTAGAATCTGTCAAAACAGAACAGTCCCTAAAGACGAATTTTTTAGAGGCACTTAACTTGCTCATATGAAAATGCTCAAATGGAATGAAAGTTGCGTACATATCTGAGGATCACGCACGTAAATCGGCAGATTTTTCTGAGTTCCTTACAGAAGGGGCTGCTCAATTTCGTGACAGTAAGAAATCTGTTTCTGCGCAGTAATCCAAATCTAGTATTGACTTTACTATCAAAGACTTTACTTGGCACAATGATACGTCTCCGACGTATCGATAATTTCTTATGTTCTATGCCATATTATTGATGATACCTACATGTTTTATGCACACTTTATGTCATATTCGTGCATTTTCTGGAACTAACCTATTAACAAGATGCCGAAGTGCCAGTTCTGTTTTCGCTGTTTTTGGTTTCGGAAATCCTAGTAACGAAATATTCTCGGAATTGGACGAAACGAAGACCCGGGGCCTATTTTGCCACGAACCTTCCGGAAGACCGAAGAGCATACGAAGTGGGGCCACAAGGTGGCCAAACCACATGGCGGCGCGCCAAGGGGGCCCGCGCCGCCCTGTGGTGTGGGCCCCTCGTCTGGCCCCCGACTCTGCCCTTCCGCCTACTTAAAGCCTCCGTCGCGAAACCCCTGATAAGAAAAACCACGATACGGAAAACCTTACTGAGACGCCGCCGCCGATCCCATCTCGGGGGATTCTGGAGATCTCCTCCGGCACCCTGCCGGAGAGGGGATTCATCTCCCGGAGGACTCTACACCGCCATGGTCGCCTCCGGAGTGATGAGTGAGTAGTTCACCCCTGGACTATGGGTCCATAGCAGTAGCTAGATGGTTGTCTTCTCCTCATTGTGCTTCATTGTTGGATCTTGTGAGCTGCCTAACATGATCAAGATCATCTATCTGTAATTCTATATGTTGTGTTTGTCGGGATCCGATGGATAGAGAATACCATGTCATGTTAATTATCAAGTTATTACATATGTGTTGTTTATGATCTTGCATGCTCTCCATTACTAGTAGAGGCTCGGCCAAGTTTTTGCTTTTAACTCCAAGAGGGAGTATTTATGCTCGATAGTGGGTTCATACCGCATTGACACCGGGACGGTGACGGAAAGTTCTAAGGTTGTGTTGTGCTCGTTGCCACTAGGGATAAAACATTGGCGCTATGTCCGAGGATGTAGTTGTTGATTACATTACGCACCATACTTAATGCAATTGTCCTGTTGCTTTGCAACTTAATACTCGGAAGGGGTTCGGATGATAACCCGAAGGTGGACTTTTTAGGCATAGATGCGGTTGGATGGCGGTCTATGTACTTTGTCGTAATGCCCAATTAAATCTCACTATACTTATCATGTCATGTATGTGCATTGTTATGCCCTCTCTATTTGTCAATTGCCCGATTGTAATTTGTTCACCCAACATGCTTTTATCTTATGGGAGAGACACCTCTAGTGAACTGTGGACCCCGGTCCATTCTTTAATACCGAAATACAAATCTGCCTGCAATACTTGTTTTACTCGTTTTCTCTGCAAACAATCATCTTCCACACAATACGGTTAATCCTTTGTTACAGCAAGCCGGTGAGATTGACAACCTCACTCGTTTCGTTGGGGCAAAGTACTTTGGTTGTGTTGTGCGGGTTCCACGTTGGCGCCGGAATCCCTGGTGTTGCGCCGCACTACATCCCGCCGCCATCAACCTTCAACGTGCTTCTTGGCTCCTCCTGGTTTGATAAACCTTGGTTTCTTTCCGAGGGAAAACTTGCTGCTGTGCGCATCATACCTTCCTCTTGGGGTTGCCCAACGAACGTGTGAAATACACGCCATCAAGCTCTTTTTCCGGCGCCGTTGCTCGGGGAGATCAAGACACGCTTGCAGGGGAGTCTCCACTTCTCAATCTCTTTACTTTGTTTTTGTCTTGCTTTATTTTATTTACTACTTTGTTTGCTGCATTATATCAAAACACAAAAAAAATTAGTTGCTAGCTTTACTTTATTCGCTATCTTGTTTGCTATATCAAAAACACAAAAAAAATTAGTTACTTGTTTTACTTTACTTAATATCATGCATGTTTTTATTTCACTAGTTAAGCATAATGGAAAACAACAAAAATATGAGAGATCTTTATGAACTTTATCTTGAATTAGGACATGATGTGTTTGAAGAGAGAATTAAAAAACCCATGGAACTTTATATGCATGCTAATGGGAATGTTATTACTATGGATGATTTGAACACCATTGTTGCTAATGCTATGGAAAATTCTAAGCTTGGGGAAGCTGGCTCTGATGAGCATGATATTTTTAGTCCCCCAAGCATTGAGGAGAAAATTTTCTTTTATGATTACAATATGCCTCCTATATATGATGATAGCCACTTTGTTGAATTTGCTCCCACTACAACTAATAAAATTGATTATGCTTACGTGGAGAGTAATAATTTTATGCATGAGACTCATGATAAGAATGCTTTATGTGATAGTTACATTGTTGAGTTTGCTCATGATGCTACTGAAAATTATTATGAGAGAGGAAAATATGATTGTAGAAATTTTCATGTTACTAAAACACCTCTCTATGTGCTGAAATTTTTGAAGCTACACTTGTTTTATCTTCCTATGCTTGTCACTTGGCTCTTCATGAACTTGTTTATTTACAAGATTCCTATGCATAGGAATTATGTTACACTTAAATATGTTTTGGATTTGCTTCTTGATGCTCTCTTTTGCTTCAAATACTATTTCTTGCGAGTGCATCATTAAAACTGCTGAGCCCATCTTAATGGCTATAAAGAAAGAACTTCTTGGGAGATAACCCATGTTTTTACTACAGTATTTTTGTTTTATATTTGTGTCTTGGAAGTTGTTTACTACTGTAGAAACCTCTCCTTATCTTAGTTTTGAGTTTTGTTGTGCCAAGTAAAGTCTTTGATAGAAAAGTAAGTACTAGATTTGGATTACTACGCAGTTCCAGATTTCTTTGCTTGTCACGAATCTGGGTCTATCTCCCCGTAGGTAGCTCAGAAAATTAAGCCAATTTACGAGCATGATCCTCAGATATGTACGCAACTTTCATTCAATTTGAGCATTTTCGTTTGAGCAAGTCTGGTGGCCTAATAAAATCCATCTTTACGGACTGTTCTGTTTTGACAGATTCTGTCTTTTATTTCGCATTGCCTCTTTTGCTATGTTGGATGAATTTCTTTGATCCATTAATGTCCAGTAGCTTTATGCAATGTACAGAAGTGTTAAGAATGATTGTGTCACCTCTGAACATGTGAATTTTTTATTATGCACTAACCCTCTAATGATTTGTTTCGAGTTTGGTGTGGAGGAAGTTTTCAAGGATCAAGAGAGGAGTATGATGCAATATGATCAAGGAGAGTGAAAGCTCTAAGCTTGGGGATGCCCCGGTGGTTCACCCCTGCATATTATAAGAAGACTCAAGCGTCTAAGCTTGGGGATGCCCAAGGCATCCCCTTCTTCATCGACAACATTACCGGGTTCCTCCCCCGAAACTATATTTTTATTCCGTCACATCTTATGTACTTTGCTTGGAGCGTCGGTTTGTTTTTGTTTTTGTTTTGTTTGAATAAAATGGATCCTAGCATTCACTTTATGGGAGAGAGACACGCTCCGCTGTAGCATATGGACAAATATGTCCTTAGGCTCTACTCATAGTATTCATGGCGAAGTTTCTTCTTCGTTAAATTGTTATATGGTTGGAATTGGAAAATACTACATGTAGTAATTCTAAAATGTCTTGGATAATTTGATACTTGGCAATTGTTGTGCTCATGTTTAAGCTCTTGCATCATATACTTTGCACCCATTAATGAAGAAATACTTAGAGCTTGCTAATTTGGTTTGCATATTTGGTTTCTCTAGAGTCTAGATAACATCTAGTATTGAGTTTTGAACAACAAGGAAGACGTTATGGAGTCCTATAATGTTTACCATATGTCTTTTATGTGAGTTTTACTGTACCGTTCATCCTTGTGTTTGTTTCAAATAACCTTGCTAGCCTAAACCTTGTATCGAGAGGGAATACTTCTCATGCATCCCAAATACTTGAGCCAACCACTATGCCATTTGTGTCCACCATACCTACCTACTAAATGGTATTTCTCCGCCATTCCAAAGTAAATTGCTTGAGTGCTACCTTTAAAATTCCACCATTCACCTTTGCAATATATAGCTCATGGGACAAATAGCTTAAAAAATTATTGTGGTATTGAATATGTACTTATGCACTTTATCTCTTATTTAGTTGCTTGTTGTGCGATAACCATGTTTCTGGGGACGCCATCAACTATTCTTTGTTGAATATCATGTGAGTTGCTATGCATGTCCGTCTTGTCCGAAGTAAGAGAGATCTACCACCTTCATGGTTGGAGCATGCATATTGTTAGAGAAGAACTTTGGGCCGCTAACTAAAGCCATGATTCATGGTGGAAGTTTCAGTTTTGGACATATATCCTCAATCTCATATGAGAATAATAATTGTTGTCACATGCTTATGCATTAAAGAGGAGTCCATTATCTGTTGTTCATGTTGTCCCGGTATGGATGTCTAAGTTGATAATAATCAAAAGCGAGAAATCCAAAATGCGAGCTTTCTCCTTAGACCTTTGTACAGGCGGCATGGAGGTACCCCATTGTGACACTTGGTTAAAACATGTGCATTGCAAAGATCCGGTAGTCCAAGCTAATTAGGACAAGGTGCGGGCACTATTAGTATACTATGCATGAGGCTTGCAACTTGTAAGATATAATGTACATAACTCATATGCTTTATTACTACCGTTGACAAAATTGTTTCATGTTTTCAAAATAAAAGCTCTAGCACAAATATAGCAATCGATGCTTTCCTCTTTGAAGGACCATTCTTCTTACTTTTATGTTGAGTCAGTTCACCTATCTCTCTCCACCTTAAGAAGCAAACACTTGTGTGAACTGTGCATTGATTCCTACATACTTGCATATTGTACTTGTTATATTACTCTATGTTGACAATTATGCATGAGATATACATGTTACAAGTTGAAAGCAACCGCTGAAACTTAATCTTCCTTTGTGTTGCTTCAATACCTTTACTTTGATTTATTGCTTTATGTGTTAACTCTTATGCAAGACTTATTAATACTTGTCTTGAAGTACTATTCATGAAAAGTCTTTGCTTTATGATTCACTTGTTTACTCATGTCATTACCATTGTTTTGATCGCTGCATCCACTACATATGTTTACAAATAGTATGATCAAGGTTATGATGGCATATCACTTCGAAATTATCTTTGTTATCGTTTTACCTGCTCGGGACGAGCGAAACTAAGCTTGGGATGCTTGATACGTCTCCGACGTATCGATAATTTCTTATGTTCTATGCCATATTATTGATGATACCTACATGTTTTATGCACACTTTATGTCATATTCGTGCATTTTCCGGAACTAACCTATTAACAAGATGCCGAAGTGCCAGTTCTCGTTTCTCGCTGTTTTTGGTTTAAGAAATCCTAGTAACGAAATATTCTCGGAATTAGACGAAACGAAGACCCGGGGGCCTATTTTGCCACGAACCTTCCAGAAGACCGAAGAGCATACGAAGTGGGGCCACGAGGTGGCCAAACCACATGGCGGCGCGGCCAAGGGGGGGCCCGCGCCGCCCTGTGGTGTGGGCCCCTCGTCAGCCCCCTGACTCTGCCCTTCCGCCTACTTAAAGCCTCCGTCGCGAAACCCCTGATAAGAAAAACCACGATACGGAAAACCTTACTGAGACGCCGCCGCCGCCGATCCCATCTCGGGGGATTCTGGAGATCTCCTCCGGCACCCTGCCGGAGAGGGGATTCATCTCCCGGAGGACTCTACACCGCCATGGTCGCCTCCGGAGTGATGAGTGAGTAGTTCACCCCTGGACTATGGGTCCATAGCAGTAGCTAGATGGTTGTCTTCTCCTCATTGTGCTTCATTGTTGGATCTTGTGAGCTGCCTAACATGATCAAGATCATCTATCCGTAATTCTATATGTTGTGTTTGTCGGGATCCGATGGATAGAGAATACCATGTCATGTTAATTATCAAGTTATTACATATGTGTTGTTTATGATCTTGCATGCTCTCCGTTACTAGTAGAGGCTCTGGCCAAGTTTTTGCTTTTAACTCCAAGAGGGAGTATTTATGCTCGATAGTGGGTTCATGCCCGCATTGACACCTGGGACGAGTGACGAAAGTTCTAAGGTTGTGTTGTGCTCGTTGCCACTAGGGATAAAACATTGGCGCTATGTCCGAGGATGTAGTTGTTGATTACATTACGAACCATACTTAATGCAATTGTCTGTTGCTTTGCAACTTAATACTGGAAGGGGTTCGGATGATAACCTAAAGGTGGACTTTTTAGGCATAGATGCAGTTGGATGGCGGTCTATGTACTTTGTCGTAATGCCCAATTAAATCTCACTATACTTATCATGTCATGTATGTGCATTGTTATGCCCTCTCTATTTGTCAATTGCCCGACTGTAATTTGTTCACCCAACATGCTTTTATCTTATGGGAGAGACACCTCTAGTGAACTCGTGGACCCCGGTCCATTCTTTAATACCGAAATACAAATCTGCTGCAATACTTGTTTTATCGTTTTCTCTGCAAACAATCATCTTCCACACAATACGGTTAATCCTTTGTTACAGCAAGCCGGTGAGATTGACAACCTCACTCGTTTCGTTGGGGCAAAGTACTTTGGTTGTGTTGTGCAGGTTCCACGTTGGCGCCGGAATCCCTGGTGTTGCGCCGCACTACATCCCGCCGCCATCAACCTTCAACGTGCTTCTTGGCTCCTCCCGGTTCGATAAACCTTGGTTTCTTTCTGAGGGAAAACTTGCTGCTGTGCGCATCATACCTTCCTCTTGGGGTTGCCCAACGAACGTGTGAAATACACGCCATCACACAAGAATACAATAAAATAAAGATAAGGAGAGGTTGCTACAGTAGTAACAACTTCCAAGACACAACAAAACAGTATCAAAATAAAAACATGGGTTATCTCCCAAGAAGTGCTTTCTTTATAGCCATTAAGATGGGCTCAGCAATTTTAATGATGCACTCGCAAGAAATAAGAGTTGAAGCAAAGAGAGCATCAAAAAGCAAGTATGAAACAAATTTAAGCCTAACCCACTTCCTATGAAAAGGAATCTTGTACACAAATAAATTCATGAGGAGCAAAGTGACAAGCATAGGAAGATAAAACACGAGTAACTTCAAGATTCTCAACATAGAGAGGGGAAACTTAATATTATTAAGACGCATATAACCATGTTTCCCTCTCTCATAATAACTTTCAGTAGCATCATTGATGAAATCCACAATATAACCATCACTTAAAACATTCTTATCATGGTTCATATGCATAAAGGTATCATTAATTTTGGCAGAAGAAAAACTCTTCTCATTAATAGTAATTGGAGCAGGATCATTATCAAGAATTTGAACATGGTAAACAAGTTGCATACTAAGGGAATGATTTTTAACGATCCTACCATAACTATGACAAGTTTCATAAGGATAATTTTAACATGTGTCATAGCATTCTTTATAATAATTGTCAAAGATTGGAGGCATAGTGTCATCATAAGAAATAGAATAGTTATCTTCCACAGTATGTTCATCTGTAACATTACCATCATTGTTACTAGAAGGAGATGTATCAAACATATAATCATCAGTAGCGAAAGGATTTTCAAACACCTCATCCCCAAGCTTAGAGCTTTCTATATTATTATGGGAAGAAGCATGAATAATACTAATACTATGGAAATTATTAACATCATCATTTTCAGAATTAGTTTCCCAGAGATTTTCAATATCAAAAGTAGTGTGCTCTTCTAAATGATAATCACTAATATAGGTAAAGGGCATAGGAAGATCATTGTACTCAGATTCATTATCATAATAATCATTAGGAGCAACATACTTACGGTTACCTATCGTTATCTCATACACGCGGGGATATGCCGTTACCTCTTTCTTTTTATTTACCCTCTTCTTCTTCTTCGTTCCCTTCTTCTTCTTCTTTTCCTTCTCCTCGTTCCCTTCTTTAGCGGGGAGAGGCTTGATGAGGGGCTCCTCCACATAACCTGATTTATTTCCAGAAACAATAGAAGAAACTTGGGAGGATTCCTCCTTTTCATTAATAAGTTCAAAACACACAGCGGTCCTATCATATTTGGCAAAGTGTCATCTTCTAAAATATTTTGTATGTAAGTATTTGTCTGGAAATTATCAATGCAATAAGAAAGACACCCATGCAGGACATCATCAATATCAAGATCACTCATATGTAACAAAGAGATTTTTCTTGATAACTCTTCACACCACAAAAATAAAGTAAGTTCATCATGATGATTAGGAGTAATTTCATCATCACAATACAAATTTGCAGCACTCATGGGGTTCGAATTATCATTGGAGGAGCATTGAAAATTAAAATGACCCACTCTATGGCAGAGTTCACAAATAAAAGGATAGAGGGCACAAACTTTTTTACCAAGATCATCTAGAGCCCTAGACCACTTTCTAGTTTTTTCATTCCCATGATGGATACAATATTCATCTTCGATTTGATTAATTCCACAAGTTCTATGCATTCCACAAAAATTAACATGCTTATAAGAAATAGTATTTTCGAAGTTTGGGCATGTTTATTGCAATCATTAATAACAATTTCATCCTTCATGCAAGCGTCTTTAAAAGGTTCATGATACTTATCAAAATTCTTCCTAGGCAATTCAAAATGAGAGGAAAAAGCTTTATAAAGATTTGCAACAACTTGAGAGTCAAGACCATAAGTAGCACTCATATTTCGAATTTTATCAGTATCCATAAAAGTTTCAATGCATTCATAATCATAATTTATACCTAAGTCTTTACCTTTGTTGTTCTCCCATCCTTCAGTATTCTCCTGAATCCGATCAAGAAGGTCCCTTTTAAACTCTTCTTCATTGCGTGTAAATGATCCAGAACAAGTAGTATCCAGCAAGGTTTTATCTTGAAAAGAAAGTCTTGCGTAGAAATTATCAATGATGATATTACCAGGAAGCTCATGAATGGGGCATTTGAGCATTAAAGACTTCAATCTCCCCCATGCTTGGGCAATAATCTCTCCATCATGAGGCCAGAAATTATATATGCGGTTCCGGTCTTTGTGAATTTTACTTGGAGGATAGAATTTAGAGTAAAATAGAGGCACAATATCCTTCCAATCAAGAGAATCCCCATTCTTCAAAAATTTATACCAATGCGCCGCTTTACCAGACAGTGATATAGAGAATAGTTTCTTCCTAACTTCATCCATAGAGATACCTGCACACTTGAATAACCCGCATAATTCATGCAAAAAACAGTAAATGATCTCCAGGATGGACAGTTCCATCCCCTTCATAGCGGTTATCCATAACATGTTCAATAATTTTCATAGGTATTTTATATGGAATACTTTCAGCAGGTGGATTTAAAATATCAGAAGCATCATTAGAGTTATCGCATATGGGAGATAAAGCATTATCAAAGTAAAATATTTCTTCCAAAGCTGCGGAGCAAAAAAGATTATTTTTAGATAAACTAGCTTCCCCAAGCTTAGACTTTTCCATAGCATTAGCAGTAATTGCTTTCATACAAATAACATTGCTACTATCATGCAGATAAGGTTCCATAGGTTTTTTAATTTTCGCATCAAGCAATTCATATCTTAACTCAGGAAATAGATTAAAAAGCTCATTGTTGTTTTCCATTATGCCTAACTAGTGAAAAATAAAAACAAGAAACAAAAAGATGCAATTGCAGGATCTAAAGGAAATAGCTTCGAGCACTCACACACCGGCAACAGTGCCAGGAAATAGCTTAGTAGTCGGAGGATGTGAATACCTTTTACCTTACCTCCCCGGCAATGGCGCTAGAAAATAGCTTGATGTCTACGCACGCTTCTATTCCTGTAGACAGTGTTGGGCCTTGATGTCTACGTTCCCCCTCCTTTCCTGTAGACAGTGTTGGGCCTCCAAGTGCAGAGGTTTGTAGAACAGCAGCAAGTTTCCCTTAAGTGGATACCCAAGGTTTATCGAACTCAAGGAGGAAGAGGTCAAAGATATCCCTCTCATGCAACCCTGCAACCACAAAGCAAGAAGTCTCTTGTGTCCCCAACACACCAAATAGGTGCACTAGTTCGGCGAAGAGATAGTGAAATACAGGTGGTATGAATATATATGAGCAGTAGCAACGGTGCCGTAAAATAGCTTGTCGGCGTGTAGTTGATGGTGGTAGTATTGCAGACAGATAGTAACGCAAGTAAAACAGTAAACAAGCAGTAGTAACTCAGCAGTATTTAGGAACAAGGACTAGGGATTACACTTTAACTAGTGGACACTCTCAACATTGATCACATAACAGAATAGATAAATGCATACTCTACACTTTTGTTGGATGATGAACACATTGCGTAGGATTACACGAACCCTCAATGCCGGAGTTAACAAGCTCCACAATAATGCTCATGTTTTAGTAACCTTTAGTGTAAGATAGATCAACGAGACTAAACCAAGTACTAGCATAGCATGCACACCGTAACCTTCATGCATATGTAGGAGGAATAGATCACATCAATATTATCATAGCAATAGTTAACTTCATAATCTACAAGAGATCATAATCATAGCATAAACCAAGTACTAACACGGTGCACCCACTGTCGCCTTTACACACGTGCAGGAGGAATAAAACTACTTTAATAACATCACTAGAGTAGCACATAGATAGTAGTGATACAAACTCATATGAATCTCAATGAGATCATTGTATTGAAGTACATGGAAGAGAGATGAACCACATAGCTACCGGTACAGCCCCGAGCCTCGATGGAGAACTACTCCCTCCTCATGGGAGCAACGAGCGGTGATGAAGATGGCGGTGGAGATGGCAGCGGTGTCGATGGAGAAGCCTTCCGGGGCACTTCCCCGCTCCGGCAGGGTGCCGGAACGGAGATCCTGTCCCCGGATCTTGGCTTCGCGATGGCGGCGGCTCCGGAAGGTTTTCGTGGGTTTCGTCAATTGGTATCGGGTTTTCCGATCCAGGGGCTTCTTATAGGCGGAGAGGCGGCGCCGGAGGGTCGAGGGGGTGCCCACACCATAGGGTGGCGCGGGCCCCCTGGCCGCGCCGGCCTAGGGTTTGGTGGGCCTGTGCCCCCTCCCTGGTGGTTCTCGTGTGTTCTGGAGGCTTCCGGGTAAAGTAGGAACTTTGGCGTTGATTTCGTCCGATTCCGAGAATATTTCGTTACTAGGATTTCTGAAACCAAAAACAGCAGAAAACATGGCACTTCGGCATCTTGTTAATAGGTTAGTTCCGGAAAATGCACGAATATGACATAAAGTGTGCATATAACATGTAGATAACATCAATAATGTGGCATGGAACACAAGAAATTATCGATACGTTGGAGACGTATCAGCATCCCCAAGCTTAGTTCTGCTCGTCCCGAGCGGGTAAAACGATAACAAAGATAATTTCTGGAGTGACATGCCATCATAATCTTGATCATACTATTTGTAAAGCATATGTAAAGAATGCAGCGATCAAAACAATGTGTATGACATGAGTAAACAAGTGAATCATAAAGCAAAGACTTTTCATGAATAGCACTTCAAGACAAGCATCAATAAGTCTTGCATAAGAGTTAACTCATAAAGCAATAATTCAAAGTAAAGGTATTGAAGCAACACAAAAGAAGATTAAGTTTCAGCGGTTCCTTTCAACTTGTAACATGTATATCTCATGGATAATTGTCAATGCAAAGCAATATAACAAATGCAATATGCAAATATGTAAGAATCAATGCACAGTTCACACAAGTGTTTGCTTCTTGAGGTGGAGAGAAATAGGTGAACTGACTCAACAATAAAAGTAAAAGAATGGTCCTTCAAAGAGGAAAGCATCGATTGCTATATTTGTGCTAGAGCTTTGATTTTGAAAACATAAAGAGAGCATAAAAGTAAAGTTTTGAGAGGTGTATGTTGTTGTCAACGAATGGTAGCGGGTACTCTAACCCCTTGCCAAACAAACCTTCAAAGAGCGGCTCCCATTTTATTTTATTTTTGGGTGGCACTCCTTCCAACCTTTCATTCACAAACCATGGCTAACCGAATCCTCGGGTGCCTGCCAACAATCTCATACCATGAAGGAGTGCCCTTTTATTTTAGTTTTATTATGATGACACTCCTCCCAACCTTTGCTTACACAAGCCATGGCTAACCGAATCCTTCGGGTGCCGTCCAACAATCACATACCATGGAGGAGTGTCTATTTTTGTTAATTAATTTGGGACTGGGAATCCCATTGCCAGCTCTTTTTGCAAAATTATTGGATAAGCGGATGAAGCCACTAGTCCATTGGTGAAAGTTGCCCAACAAGATTGAAAGATAAACACCACATACTTCCTCATGAGCTATAAAACATTGACACAAATAAGAGGTAATAAATTTTGAATTGTTTAAAGGTAGCACTCAAGCAATTTACTTTGGAATGGCGGAGAAATACCATGTAGTAGGTAGGTATGGTGGACACAAATGGCATAGTGTTGGCTCAAGTATTTGGATGCATGAGAAGTATTCCCTCTCGATACAAGGTTTAGGCTAGCAAGGCTTATTTGAAACAAACACAAGGATGAACCGGTGCAGCAAAACTCACATAAAAAACATATTGTAAACATTATAAGACTATACACCGTCTTCCTTGTTGTTCAAACTCAATACTAGAAATTATCTAGACCTTAGAGAGACCAATTATGCAAACCAAATTTTAGCATGCTCTATGTATTCTTCACTAATAGGTGCAAAGTATATGATGCAAGAGCTTAAACATGAGCACAACAATTGCCAAGTATCACATTACCCAAGACATTATAGCAATTACTACATGTATCATTTTCCAATTCCAACCATATAACAATTTAACGAAGAGGAAACTTCGCCATGAATACTATGAGCTAAGAACACATGTGTTCATACGAACCAGCGGAGCGTGTCTCTCTCCCACACAAGCATTTATTCAAACAAAAACAAAAACAAAAGCACACAGACGCTCCAAGAAAAAGCACATAAGATGTGATGGAATAAAAATATAGTTTCAGGGGAGGAACCTGATAATGTTTGTCGATGAAGAAGGGGATGCCTTGGGCATCCCCAAGCTTAGACGCTTGAGTCTTCTTGATATATGCAGGGGTGAACCACCGGGTGCATCCCCAAGCTTAGAGCTTTCACTCTCCTTGATCATAGTATATCATCCTCCTCTCTTGACCCTTGAAAACTTCCTCCACACCAAACTCGAAACAACTCATTAGAGGGTTAGTGGACAATAAAAATTAACATGTTCAGAGGTGACACAATCATTCTTAACACTTATGGACATTGCATAATGCTACTGGACATTAGTGGATCAAAGAAATTCATCCAACATAGCGAAAGAGGCAATGCGAAATAAAAGGCAGAATCTGTCAAAACAGAACAGTCCGTAAAGATGGATTTTATTAGGCCACCAGACTTGCTCAAACGAAAATGCTCAAATTGAATGAAAGTTGCGTACATATCTGAGGATCACTCACGTAAATTTGCATAATTTTCTGAGTTACCTACAGAGAATTAGACCCAGATTCGTGACAGCAAAGAAATCTGTTTCTGCGCAGTAATCCAAATCTAGTACTTACTTTACCATCAAAGACTTTACTTGGCACAACAAAACACAAAACTAAGATAAGGAGAGGTTGCTACAGTAGTAAACAACTTCCAAGACACAAATATAAAACAAAGTACTGTAGCAAAATAACACATGGGTTATCTCCCAAGAAGTTCTTTTCTTTATAGCCATTAAGATGGGCTCAGCAGTTTTAATGATGCACTCGCAAGAGATAGTATGTGAAGCAAAAGAGAGCATCAAGAGGCAAATTAAAAACACATTTAAGCCTAACATGCTTCCTATGCATAAGAATCTTGTAAATAAACAAGTTCATGAAGAGCAAAGTAACAAGCATAGGAAGATAAAACAAGTGTAGCATCAAAAATTTCAGCACATAGAGAGGCATTTTAGTAACATGAAAATTTCTACAACCATATTTTCCTCTCTCATAATAATATCCAAGTGGTATCATGAGCAAACTCAACAATATAACTATCACATAAAGCATTCTTATCATGAGTCTCATGCATAAAATAATTACTCTCCACATAGGCATAGTCAATTTTATTAGTTGTAGTGGGAGCAAATTCAACAAAGTAGCTATCATTATTATTCTCATCATCAAATATAGGAGGCATATTGTAATCATAATCAAATTTACTCTCCATAGTAGGTGGCACCAAAAGACCACTATCATTATAATCATCATAAATAGGAGGTAAAGTATCATCAAAGAAAATTTTCTCCTCAATGCTTGGGGGACTAAAAATATCATGAAAACCAGCTTCCCCAAGCTTAGAACTTTCTATATCATTATCAACAATGGTGTTCAAAGCGTTCATACTAATATTACTACCAGCATGCAAATAAGATTCCATAGGTTTTTTAATTTTCGCATCAAACAATCCATGTTTTAAATGAGGAAACAGAATAAGAAGCTCACTCTTGTACATTATGCCAAACTAGTGTAAACAAGAAACAACAAGATGCAATTGCAGGATCTAAAGGAAATAGCTTTGAGCACACACACAACGGCGCCGGAAAATACTTTACCCGAGACCGTAGTATGAGTGCCTTTTTACCTTTCCTCCCCGGCAACGGCGCCTGTAAAAGTGCTTGATGTCTACGTTCCCCTCCTTTCCTGTAGACGGTGTTGGGCCTCCAAGTGCAGAGGTTTGTAGAACAGCAGCAAGTTTCCCTTAAGTGGATACCCAAGGTTTATCGAACTCGGGGAGGAAGAGGTCAAAGATATCCCTCTCATGCAACCCCGCAACCACAAAGCAAGAAGTCTCTTGTGTCCCCAACACACCAAATAGGTGCACTAGTTCGGCGAAGAGATAGTGAAATACAGGTGGTATGAATATATATGAGCAGTAGCAACGGTGCCATAAAATAGCTTGCTGGCGTGTAGTTGATGGTGGTAGTATTGCAGCAGTAGTAACGCAATAGAAACAAGTAAACAAGCAAGTAGTAACTCAGCAGTATTTAGGAACAAGGCCTAGGGATTACACTTTCACTAGTGGACACTCTCAACATTGATCACATAACAGAATAGATAAATGCATACTCTACACTTTTGTTGGATGATGAACACATTGCGTAGGATTACACGAACCCTCAATGCCGGAGTTAACAAGCTCCACAATAATGCTCATGTTTTAGTAACCTTTAGTGTAAGATAGATCAACGAGACTAAACCAAGTACTAGCATAGCATGCACACCGTAACCTTCATGCATATGTAGGAGGAATAGATCACATCAATATTATCATAGCAATAGTTAACTTCATAATCTACAAGAGATCATAATCATAGCATAAACCAAGTACTAACACGGTGCACCCACTGTCGCCTTTACACACGTGCGGGAGGAATAAAACTACTTTAATAACATCACTAGAGTAGCACATAGATAGTAGTGATACAAACTCATATGAATCTCAATGAGATCATTGTATTGAAGTACATGGAAGAGAGATGAACCACATAGCTACCGGTACAGCCCCGAGCCTCGATGGAGAACTACTCCCTCCTCATGGGAGCAACAGCGGTGATGAAGATGGCGGTGGAGATGGCAGCGGTGTCGATGGAGAAGCCTTCCGGGGGCACTTCCCCGCTCCGGCAGGGTGCCGGAACGGAGATCCCGTCCCCGGATCTTGGCTTCGCGATGGCGGCGGCTCTGGAAGGTTTTCGTGGGTTTCGTCAATTGGTATCGGGTTTTCTGATCCAGGGGCTTCTTATAGGCGGAGAGGCGGCGCCAGAGGGTCGAGGGGGTGCCCACACCATAGGGTGGCGCGGGCCCCCCCCTGGCCGCGCCGGCCTAGGGTTTGGTGGGCCTGTGCCCCCTCCCTGGTGGTTCTCGTGTGTTCTGGAGGCTTCCGGTAAAATAGGAACTTTGGCGTTGATTTCGTCCGATTCCGAGAATATTTCGTTACTAGGATTTCGAAACCAAAAACAGCGAGAAAACAGGAACCGGCACTTCGGCATCTTGTTAATAGGTTAGTTCCAGAAAATGCACGAATATGACATAAAGTGTGCATATAACATGTAGATAACATCAATAATGTGGCATGGAACACAAGAAATTATCGATACGTTGGAGACGTATCAGGCCTCCAAGAGCAGAGGTTTGTAGAACAGCAGCAAGTTTCCCTTAAGTGAATCACCCAAGGTTTATCGAACTCAGGGAGGTAGAGGTCAAAGATATCCCTCTCAAGCAACCCTGCAATTACGATACAAGAAGTCTCTTGTGTCCCCAACACACCTAATACACTTGTCAGATGTATAGGTGCACTAGTTCGGCGAAGAGATAGTAAAACACAGGTGGTATAGATGGTGGCAATATTGCAGGAAGTAAAGATGCAGTAAAACAGTAAACAAGCGATGTTTGCAGTATTTGGAAACAAGGCCTAGGGATCATACTTTCACTAGTAGACACTCTCAACAATGATCACATAACTGAATAAACAAATACTACTTTCTCTACACTCTCTTGTTGGATGACAAACACCATTCATTGTGTAGGGCTACAAGAGCTCCCTCAAGCCGGAGTTAACAAGCTCCACAACATTCGGTGTTCATATTTAAGTAACCTTAGAGTGCATAATAGACCGTTGCAATTATACCGAATACTAACATAGCATGCACACTGTCATCGTCAGGCTATGAAAGGGGGAGTAGATCGCATCAATACTATCATAGTAATAGTTAACTCCATAATCTACAAGAGATCACAATCATAACCTATGCCAAGTACTACATGATGCACACACTGTCAACATTACATCATGAAGGAGGAATAGACTACTTTAATAACATCACTAGAGTAGCACATAGATGATATTCAACTAGATCACAAAGCTCATGATCACATAAAGATCACACCATGGGAGAGAGAGATGAACCACATAGCTACCGGTACAGCCCTTAGCCTCGGGGGAGAACTACTCCCTCCTCATCATGGGAAACAGCGATGGCGATGAAGATGGCGGTGGTGTCGATGGAGATGACTCCGGGGGCAATTCCCCGTCCCGGTGGCGTGCCGGAACAGAGACTTCTGTCCCCCGAATCTTGGCTTCGCGATGGCGGCGGCTCTGGAACTTTTCTCGTATCGTGGCTTATCGGTACCGGGGGTTTTCGCGACGAAGGCTTTAAGTAGGCGGAAGGGCGGAGTCGGGGGCGTCACGAGGGGCCCACACACTAGGGCGGCACGGGCCCCTCCTTGGCCGCGCCGGCTTAGTGTGTCGCCACCTCGTGGCCCCACTTCGTATCCTCTTCGGTCTTCTGGAAGCTTCGTGGAAAAATAAGACCCTGGGCGTTGATTTCGTCCAATTCCGAGAATATTTCCTTTGTAGGATTTCTGAAACCAAAAACAGCAGAAAACAGCAACTGGCTCTTCGGCATCTCGTCAATACAAAATGCATAATAATGATATAAAGTGTGTATAAAACATGTGAGTATCATCATAAAAGTAGCATGGAACTTAAGAAATTATAGATACGTTTGAGACGTATCAAGGGCGAGACCCATCGACTTAGTCGAGGGAATTAGACGCTTGGCTTCGTCACGCGGTGTACCAGTTTGAGCCTTATTTTGTGATAATGTAACCATCGACTGCAGCACTCACGTATTTTCTCAAAGCTTGGATCGGTTGTTTTTGTGTATCATTAATCTTAGCTCCCGTTGAGAGTATTTAATTAATGATACTGTGTAAGCGTATTTTTTAGGCCGATGATAACCCACAAGTATAGGGGATCGCAGCAGTCTTCGAGGGAAGTAAAACCCAAATTTATTGATTCGACACAAGAGGAGGTAAAAAATACTTATAAGCCTTAACAACTGAGTTGTCAATTCAACTGCACCTGGAAAAGCACTAGTAACAGGGGTGATGTGAAAGTAGCGATGATATGAGAGCAAGTAGTAACAGTAACACAGCAGCAGTAATAGTAATATGAGAGCAATGGCACCAGAAAATATTTGATACTACTTCCAATGACATGTAGAACGAGTATATGATGATGAAAGATGGGCCGGGGTTCCCAGCTATCTACACTAGTGGCAACTCTCCAATAACAAGTGTTGGGTGAACAAATTACAGTCGGGCAATTGATATGATTGAAATAGCATTAAGACGGAACATCAAGATCATTAATCATGTAGGCATGTTTTCCATATATAGTCATACGTGCTCGCAATGAGAAACTTGTACAACATCTTTTGTCCTACCAGCCGGTGGCAGCCGGGCCTCAAGGGAATCTACTGGAAATTAAGGCACTCCTTTTAATAGAGCAACGGAGCAAAGCATTAACACTCCGTGAAAACATGTGATCCTCATATCGAATCATGGCAATGAAGCTAGCGCCTCAATGTTCTTCTTCACAATGTTGCATGTAGCTCACGCTCATACGATCATGAAAATCGTGCTCTGCTTCCGTAGCATGCAAGACTCAACATGCATAGCAACTCACATGATATTCAACAAAGGTAGTAAAAGCATGATGGCAGTCCTGCTTAAACATGGTTACCGGGTCAACAAGTAAACTTATTAAGAAATAAGATGATGGGCACATATTCTTCACCACGTCAGTTTTTAAGGCTCATTTGTCCCATTGAGCTATATATTGCAGCAAGTAAAGGTAATGGAGAATCTTAAAGGCAGCACCAAGCAATAAATGGCATGTATGAGACATGAAGAAATACGCATGGCAGGCATGGTATAGAGATACAATGGTAATAGCTATTTGGCTCAAGGATTTGATGCACTATGAAGAATTCCTTCTCACAAGTACTAGAAGAATTCTCTGTTATGCAAGGTGCTGAATAGCATGTAGTCCATAAACTCAAGAGATAAACGTGCAGCAAGGTAGCCATACGATGAACATATTGTAAGCTATTATAGGATTCTACATCGTCTCTCCTTGTGAAACAAACACTTCAACCAGAAAACATCCCAGACTCAGAGGTCAATCATGCAACCAAATTTAGAACAAGCTCGTGTGAAGTACTTCACACTGAGGCAGTAAGTAACGTGATGCATGGAGCTAAACGAAGATCCATATGAGCACAATAGATGCAAGCATATCACATTATTCAACAGATGATACCATTTACCACATGGCGATTTTCTCTGCTTTCCAACCAAATAGCACTGGCGAATACGGTAAATGCAACTCCGCCGTAGTCATTGAAGATGAAGCCAAGAACACCCGTGTGCAGCACTACATGAGGCTGACGGTCTCTCCTCCCACACAAAGCATGTTAGGATACGCATTTATTCAAACAAAACAAAACAAAACACGCATTCCAAGTAAAGCACATAAGATGACCGAATCAAAAATATAGCTGCAACAGAAGAGAACTTCATCCATGAGTTGTCGACGAAGAAGAGGATGCCTTGGGCATCCCCGTAAGCTGAGACGCTTGAGTCTTCTTGAATATGCAGGGATGAACCACGGGGCATCCTCAAGCTTAGACTTTTCACTCTTCTTGATCATAGTATATCATCCTCCTCTTGACCCTTGAAAACTTCCTCCACACCAAACTCTGAAACAAACTCATTAGAGGGTTAGTGCATAATCAAAAATTCACATGTTCAGAGGTGACACAATCATTCTTAACACTTCTGGACATTGCACAAAGCTACTGAAAGTTAATGGAACAAAGAAATCCATCCAACACATAGCAAAAGCAGTAACGCGAAATAAA